>NC_041234.1:43525035-43632612 GCF_002837175.3 Physeter macrocephalus | reverse complement strand
TCTACAGATTCAATGCAATCCCTATCAAATTACCAATGGCATTTTTCACAGAATTAGAACAAAAAAACTTACAATTTGCATGGAAACACAAAAGACCCTGAATAGCCAAAGCAATCTTGTGAAACAAAAACGGACCTGGAGGAATCAGGCTCCCTGGTTTCATACTATACTACACAGCTACAGTCATCAAAACAGTATGGTACTGGCACAAAAACAGAAATATAGATCAATGGAGCAGGATAGAAAGTCTAGAGATAAACCCACGCACCTATGGTCACCTTATCTATGACAAAGGAAGCAAGAATATACACTAGAGAAAGATAGCCTCTTCAATAAGTGGTCCTGGGAAAACTGGACAGCTACATATAAAACAATGAAATTTGAACACTCCCTAACACCATACACAAAAATAAACTCAAAATGAGTTAAAGACCTACATGTAAGGCCAGACACTATAAAACTCTTAGAGGAAATTGTAGGCAGAACACCCTTTGACATAAAGCACAGCAAGATCTTTTTTCATCCGTTTCCTAAAGTAATGAAAATAAAAACAAACAAATCGGACCTAATTAAACTTAAAAGCTTTTGCACAACAAAAAAAGCATAAAACAAAAAGACCACCCTCAGAAGGAGAGAAAATACTGCAAACAAAACAACCAACAAGGATTAATCTCCAAAATATAAAAACAGATCATGAAGCTCAATATCAAAAAAACAAACAACCCAGTCAAAAAATGGGTGGAAGATGTAAATAGACGTTTCTCCAAAGAAGACATACAGATGGATAAAAAGCACCTGAAAAGATGCTCAACATCACTAATTATTAGAGAAATGCAAATCAAAACTACAATGAGGTATCACCTCACACCAGTCAGAATGGCCATCATCAAAAAATCTACAAACAACTAATGCTGGAAAGGGTGTGGAGAAAAGGGAACCCTCCTACTTTGTTTGTGGGAATGTAAACTGGTACAGCCAGTATGGAGAACAGTATGGAGGTACCTTAAAAAACTAAAAATAGAGCTACCATATGATCCAGCAATCCCACTCCTGGGCATATATCTGGAGAAAACCACAATTCGAAAATATACATGCACCCCAATGTTCATTGCAGCACTATTTATAATTGCCAGGACATGGAAACAACCAAAGTGTCCTTTGATGGAGGAATGGGTAAAGAAGATGTAGCACATATATACAATGGAATATTACTCAGTCAAAGAAAAGAACAAAATAATACCACTTGCAGTGACATGGATGAACTTAGAGATTGTCATACTGAGTGAAGTAAGTCAGAGAAATACAAACTGATATTGTTTATATGTGGAATCTTAAAAAATGGTACAAATAAACCTATTTACAAAACAGAAATAGTCACAGGTATAGAAAACAAACTTATGGCTACCAAGGGGGAAGTGGGGGGAGAGATAAATTAGGAGATTGGGATTGACATATACACATTATGTTCATATACATGTCATATATAAACATGACATATACACATTTGCAGTATATATAACATAGGTAACTAATAAGAACCTACTGTATAGCACAGGGAACTCAATGGTCTGTAATATCCTACATGTGGAAAGAATCTAAAAAAAAGTGGATATATGTATATGTATAACTGATTCACTTTGCTGTACAGCAGAAACTAACACAACACTGTAAATCAACTATACTCTAATAAAAATTAATTTTAAAAAAAGAAAAAATATCTGTTGCAATCATCACTATTTTGAAAAAAAAAAAGTTAATATGTCCAAAACCACACACTTGATTCCCTACCCCCATAAAACTTGCTTCTTCCCAGTCTTCTCATCTCAATAAATGCCATCACAATTCAGCCACTTGCTTGGGCCTAAAGCTAGGAATCATCATTTATTCCAATTTTTTCACACTGCCCAATCATGTACAAAATCATCTAAATCTTAACTCCAAAGCAAATACAGAATCCAACTGTTTCTCAACACGTTTATCCAAGTCCAAACCAAAATTATTTGTTGTCTTGGCTACTTCTGCAGCCACTTAGCATATCTCCTCATATCCACTCTTGCACCATAAGGTCCATTGTCCACAGTTAAACCACAGCCATCCTTTTGAAATAGAATTCAAATAATATTTCTCAGACCAAAACCCTCCAGTGGCATCTCATCACACTTAAAATAAAATCCAAACTCCTTACCATGGTCTACAAGGACCTTCATTATTTGCCAATTTCTGACCTCTAAGACTGGCATTTTTGTTACTCTTTGAGCATCCCATCTCTAAGACTTTGCCCTTGCTTTTCACTCAGCTTGGAACACTCTTTCCCCAGACCTTTTCATGGTTTGATTCCCCACATCATTCAGGTCACTGCTCAGATAGCACTGACTCAGAGAGGCCTTCCCTGACAATTCTATCCGAAATAGCTACTCCCCATCATACACTCCCTTTCCATATTTTATTTTTCTTCCTAGTGTTTATCAATACTTAAAATTATATTGTATGTTTGTCATTTGTTTATTTTTGCCTCTATTCACAATAATGATATGTATCTCTTGTTCATTCTCTCCTCTGTCATAGATATATGACAGATCTCAAGGTGAGATTAGGCCCCACTCTCTTCTCTTCTATTAAGGAAAAGATATGGAGACCAGAAAAAAATCTACTTGAAGCCAATGTCACACATGAAGGTGTCTGAAATATAGATTTCCATACTTCTTGTAATGTAAGCTAAGCTCAGAAAGCATAACAATTACAAGACTATTATTTCCCAAAACTATCAGGGACAAAATAATGTCAACAAGGAATACATACTTTCCTCATGTGGGACTAAACTCTGTCCTGGGAAAAATTAATGCTCTGTTTGGTAAGGTGTGCTTACTTCTTACGTAACTAATGATGAAATTATCCATGGCTTTCACTGGTGGTGTGTATGAATTGGAATCAGAACACCCACCACTCACACAAAGGACCAGAGCCCGCTCCTTTTCTTTTATGGTAGGTACAAGGCAGAAACTTTTTATTATCAACCAACCAAAGCCTGAGGTACTAGAATTTGCAAAACAAAAACAAAGGAAGGAGATATAGAAAGGGTGGGACACCAGAACTAAAGATACAGTAAGTCCCCTACATATGAACGAGTTCCAGTCTGAGAGTGCATTTGTAAGTCCATTTTGTTTTTAAGTCCAACAAAGTTAGCCTAGGTACCCAACTAACACAATTGGCTATATAGTAATATACTGTACTATAATAGGTTTATCATACTTTCCACACAAATAATACATAAAAAACAAACCCAAAAAATAAAGGAAACATTTTTAATCTTACAGTACAGTACCTTGAAAAGTACAGTAGTACAGTACAACAGCTGGCATACAGAGGCTGGCATCGAGTGAACAGGCAAAAATAGCTACTGAATGGAGGAGGGAGAGGAGGTGGGAGATGACAGAGCTGAAGGATCATCAGCACTAGGAGATGAAGGGCAAGCTGCAGTTTCACTCATGCCTGACATTGATGGAACGCACGTTAGCATCTTTGAAAGTTCACAACTTGAAGGTTCGTATGTAGGGAACTTACTGTATTTCTAACATATTTCACATGAAGAAACTTGATCAAAGTCACAAATCAGGGTTTGAACTCAGAACTGTCCTCACTAAAGCTCATGCCCTTTCTATTGTATTCTAATCCCATTTCATTATTGATTGATAAGAGCCATACAGTAGTACAGTACAACAGCTGGCATACAGAGGCTGGCATCGAGTGAACAGGCAAAAATAGCTACTGAATGGAGGAGGGAGAGGAGGTGGGAGATGACAGAGCTGAAGGATCATCAGCACTAGGAGATGAAGGGCAAGCTGCAGTTTCACTCATGCCTGACATTGATGGAACGCACGTTAGCATCTTTGAAAGTTCACAACTTGAAGGTTCGTATGTAGGGAACTTACTGTATTTCTAACATATTTCACATGAAGAAACTTGATCAAAGTCACAAATCAGGGTTTGAACTCAGAACTGTCCTCACTAAAGCTCATGCCCTTTCTATTGTATTCTAATCCCATTTCATTATTGATTGATAAGAGCCAAAATGCTTTAGTTGAAAGAGCAAAGAAGTTTCAGTCAAAAACACCTTGTTCCAAACCCAGTTTTTTGTGCCTTCTATCTTAATGACCTTAGACCTATCACTTTTAAAGTCTTAGCTGCATCATCCAAGAGGCAAGAATATCAGCTCTGTCTCATGGTGCCATTGTATTAAATGAAATAATGTATGAAATGAAAGGGTTTAACGTAGCACAGGGCACATATTAGGTCCTTGATATATGGACTACTAGTCTTACTACTATTTTCAAAATGTACCTGGCATAATACATAGTATATATTATACAGTGATTTAATGGTAGTTAATGTTATTAAGGAGTTTGTTGTCAGAACAGAGGCTATGTTTAAATCTTGATGTTGTTATTACCTAACTGCGTATCCTTAGATAAGTCATTTAACCTCTCAGAGCCTGGAGATAGGTGTACCTCAAGATTCCTTTGAGGCTTAGATAATTCAGACAAAGTACTTAACATAGTTCTAGGCACTTGATGCTTAAAATTATAGCTATTACTGTTATTATCAGAATAATGCATTAAAAGACTTCAAAGTTTATGCCATACACAGTGGGAAGCTCTCATGCAGGTTCTTGGGAATAGTAGTGATAAAGAAAGTGGGTGAATGCTTCTTCTCAATTCTTAAGTGTAGAGGATCCCCAGCACGGGTGACCTGACAACAAATGGTGTTTTGGTGTTGAAGATTGGTTTCTAGGTGGATCAGGTTGGGGGGACCTCTGAGCTTAATGAGGCTAGTTTTCCATAGGTGGAAGGCTGAGATGAGGGAGATGAGGTTGTTAGAGGGAAGTGGTTGGGTGCAGGTATGCATGGGCTTATGGCTGGAGAATCTTGAAATCTTTTGAAATAAAGAGACGCATAGTAATTCATGAAGGAGTCAAGAGGGAAGTGTCTCTCCTCCACCAGTGGGAGGATTCAAATATGTTTGTGGGTAGAGTGGCTGGATACAGAGAAAAGGTGAATAATAAAGGTACCTGTGAGAGAGGGGTTAAAAATAAAGCATGGTCCATAGGGGACAGGGGAAGGGGAAGAGGCTCATGCTCTCCTCCTCTCCACCAAGAGGAAAGACCAGGATGGATGGAGAGAGAAACTTACTGGCAGAAGGGAAAGTGGTGGAAGGACTTCATACCTAATAGCATCTGTTTTTGTGCTGATAAGGATAGGGGTTCATTTTTCTGGACTGATAACTAGGTGCCAAAGTAGGGACTTTAGGGAAAATGTAGAAGTTTGAATAGCTGTGCAGGGAAGATGGGAGGACCCTCTAATTGGGAAGGAGAGAAATTATTTCACTTAGTGCTTTAGAACAGTGGTATTCAAACTTGAGTTGGAATCAGAATCACCCTAGAGAGCTTGTTATAACACAGATTTCTGGGCCTAACACTGGAAATTTCTGATTCATTAGATCTGGGTTGGGACTAGAGAATTTGCATTGAAAAAATAAGTTTCGAGGTAATGATGATTCTGCTGCCAGAGAGCTGAGTGAGAGTTCTTGAATCCATTGAGTTTTCTGGTTGTATTACCATGAACAAACTCTATCTTGATTTCTCATCTGAAAGTTAAGGATGATAAATATAGTACCTATCTCATAAAGCTGTTATGAAAATTAAATTAGTTAAGACACATGAAGCACTTAGAACAGGGCCTGATAGTAACTTGGGAGAAATATGGAGTACTCAAGAATAGCTGGAAATCCAAGAAGACTGGGCAGTTATTTTTTCTGGCAACTTCTTCTCTTTGCCCTACCCCTATCTCTAAGTCCAGGCCCTAAAATTGCCTTCACCTCACTCCTAGGTGCTGACTGGTTTCTAGGGATATATTCGGAGAGACCTGCTCCCTGAGCCTCAGTAGTAACTATGCCAGTAGATTCTACACCTAAGCCTACATTCACTACCTCCTCTAGCCTACCTGGTTTGCCTTGAGCTTTCTGAGCTTTCCCATAAGAGGCCAACTTGCACCTCACTCTGAGTGAAAGCACAGCCAAAGCCCACAAAGCCCTGCTAGGGAAGGGTCTTGAGAGATGGCTGGAAAGGAATCTTAAGTCTAAACTCTTCCCTAGAGTAATCCCACTGAATCCAGACAGGCTGGAGGCACACACTGAGGAAAATGACCTTAGCTACTGACTCCAGGATGGTAACATTATATTAGTGAAGATAAATGGAAAATACTGTTATCTGGAGCCCTGGAGACTGATCTGACCCTTCACTGTGATTATTAAAAAACAATTCCTTATACTGAGTATAAATCACTCTGCCTGTACATTCTACCCATATGGGCTCATTTTGCCCCCTTAAGATACAAATCTCATCAGTTCCTTCTACCCTGTGACAGCCCTTCAGATGTTGGCAGAAAGTGACCAAGTCCTCCTGAGTCTTCTCAGACCAAACATAGTGGTGGGTGATGGCAGTGCAATGAGTGTCTGGATGTCTCACCAATGCTAAGGAGAATAAGAATTTTAGAACCTGCCCTCTGGACACTAGATATATCTCTTATATGATTATGAATCTTTTATATGATTGTGTATCCCTTAGTGTTGCCATTCTTTCTCCTATTATGTATTTATTAATTTATTTATTATTTATTTATTTTTGTGCCAGGCATATCATGCTGTGAATTCCTTTTGAAATTGAACTGACCTAAACAATCCTAATATTTTGCAGAAATGCTGCTTCAAAGCCCTATGGCCCTCATCCCATAAGTAGAGTTTTAGAATGAAGTATCTAAATCTTTTTTTGCATCCCCAGTGATAGTTTTCTGTCCCCACAAGGCTGTCTGTAGGTGAGAAATAGCATGGTATACTAAAAAGAGCTTCAGGGTTGGCCTTAGAAAATTCAAGTTCAAATCTCAACACCTCTGCTTAGCAATTCTGTGCTCATTTGGATGTCACATAATGTTTTATATATCCAATTTATTTTTTTTTATTTTTAAAATGGACGTAATAATCACCAGATCATGAAAGTGCTCTTGAAGTGTTAGTGATATAACATATAAATTGCCTATCTCAGTGCCTGCCTATAGTACACATCCAAGAGATGGTATTTCTGCCCTTTCCAATTAGTAAATTGGCATGGTAATAGTAATGGCACCTTCCCGTGGTTATAAGGATTGAATGAGATACCTGTGTAAAGAACTCTAGAGGACTATTCTACCTATTGTTTTAAAGTAATATTATTAGCAAATACATGTGTAGAAGAGTCAGAGTTGCACAGCCTTCTGGTCGGTGTGTGATGAATTTCCAATCCTAGGCCTGAGAAGGTAGGGTGTAGAGAAAACACAGCAGTTTGGCTAATTGCCTCGGTCAAAATTACATTCTCTCAGAGGAGGACTGAGTCAGGCAAAAACCAATAAAATTAGGAACTAGTGACAAGAAAGTAGACTAATAATGTTAGACTAACAATAAAAGGAAAATTAGGGGGAAAAGGTTGATAATTATAGTCCTCATTACCACTATCATTCTAACAGATCTCAGTTATTGTGTCTGGAGCTGGGTTCAGAAGTCTATAAATATTCCTCTCAAATCTTCCCAGCAAGCTTGTTTCTTTCCACATTTTATAGATAGGGAAACTGATCTCTGAGAGGTTAAAGTACTTGTCTAAGATCACACAGCATGCAAATTTTAAGTGACAGATCTGGGATCCCAATTCAGACTCCAAAGCCACTCTATTGCTATGCCATGTCCTTACTCACTGGAGCAAGACAACATGATGTAGCATGCTTAGAGTCAGGTACTAGTTATAGTTCTGGATTAAGCTTGTACTTGCTGTGTGCCTTTGGGCAATTCAATTAACTTGTCTGATCCAGAGTTGCCACATGTATAAAATAAGGAAAATAATACTTCTCAGAGTTGTTCTGTAGGATAAATGAGATTGTATGTATTAAGTGTTGTGAGGGCCCCAGCATCACATTATGGAATGAGATACTGGAGAATATCCAGTGACACAATCTGAGAAAGAGGGGTTAGAGAAATAGAGGGAAACCAGGAGCCAAGTAGTGTTTTCCAACACAAGAAAGAATGTTTCTCAAAGAAAAAGTGCCTAGCACTGGAAAAAACTGCAGATAAATAAGAAAATGAGTGAAAATGTTCCCTAAAATGTGGCAATAAAAAAGGTCACTTGTGATCTCAGGGAAAGAACATTGGGCTGGAAGCCAGGTTGCAATAAATTGGGAAGCTAATGGAAAGTAAAGACATGGAAACAGTGAGTGGAGACTATTCTGAACAGAAATTTGGCTGAGGAAGGAAGAGAGATGAGGCTGTTATTTTAGGAGGAGGCAGTGGGGGAGATTTTATTTTGCAGTGGGAAGAATTCAAATATGTTTGTGGGGTAGAAGGGTTGGACATAAGGTGGAAGGTAAATAATAAAGATACCAGTGAGAGAGGAGTTTTAAAATGAGGCATGGTTCTACTGAGTGAAGTAAGTCAAAAAGAGAAAGAATTATCATATGATATTGCTTATATGTGGAACCTAAAAACAAGTATACAAATGAGCTTATCTACAAAACGGAAACAGAGTTACAGATGTAGAAAACAAATTTATGGTTACCTGGGGGAAAGGGGGGGAGGGATAAATTGGGAGATGGGATTGACATATATATACAACTATATATAAAACAGATAACTAATATGGTTATAATAATAAGGTATAGCACAGGGAACTGTACTCAACACTTTCTAATGGCTTATATGGGAAAAGAATCTAAAAAAGAGTGGATATATGTATATGTATAACTGATTCACTTTGCTGTATAGCAGTGACTAATACAACATTGTAAATCCACTATACTCCAATAAACATTTTTGTTTAAAAAAAAAAGAGACATGGTTCATAGGGAGCAGGGGAGGGGGAGCTCTTGAGCTCTTGAGGCTAGGGTTGTTGAAAGGCCCCTAATCCTGACCTTGAAGAATGTTCCCAACTTAGCTGAAAAGGACTTGTGTTTAAAAACTAAAAGGCAACATAAATAAATAAATAAATAATAAAAGGCAGCAGGATTGTGTCAGGTGGGAGAGTACACCCAGGCTAAAGGGTCCTCTTGCTGCCAGCTCACATTTCTTCATCTGTAGGGCTCTTTGACTAAGTTCAACCTATTCAAAGTCTTTCTACCTCTCCCATTTTGTCGTTTACACCTGGTTCTCTAGTTAATTTATTTATTCCTCTGCAGTGTACCAGACTCCTTCCCAGCCCTGTCACTTACTAGCTGTTTGACAATTGGTCAATCAGTCTATGCCTTAGTTTTCTTATCTCTAAACTGTGAATAAAACTAGGGTAGTTATAAGGATTAAATGAGTTAATATATGTAAAATGTTGAGAAGAGTGTCTGGCAGATAGCAAGTGTTGCATAAGTTTAGTTATTAAGTATTAGCTCATGATGCTTACCAATTAGTGGAAGGGAAAGGACACACATTAAACAATCAAGGAAATTAATCAATTAAATTATTACAGATTACAATTAAGTGCCAGTAAGAAAATAAACAGAATGCAGTGGGCAGAGCAGGACTTGGATGAGTGAGGCTTATATGAGGAAGTGACACTCTGCCATGAAGACACAAATCCTCCCTTGACACCACAGATCTTAACTTCAGCTCCACAATCTCTCCTGCTTCCATTCCCTCTCTCCCTGCTTCAGTCCCTGAAGCTTTTCAGTTCCTGCCAAAGGCGTGGCTTGGTCACTATTCACCCACTCTTCCCCAACTCCTCCCTCACTCTCAGTGTCAGAGGTGAAACTTCTTTCTGTAGCCACGCCTAGACACTCAAGTCGTCCAATAGCTGTTTCACGGGGGTGGAGAAGTAGGCGTAGCATGAAAGGAAAAGAGAAAAGGTTCTGGCTGTTGTTGCTACACGTGGATGTGAAATGAGTCAGAGCTGAGCTTTGATTGTAACGAATTTCATCTACTGTGAGTGTAGTATGGAGACTGGGGGCTGAGAGGTGGGGGCTTGGTGGGATGTCTGGCTTGCGCTGAGATACATTTGTCCAGGAATTCCGTTACTGGAGCAAGATCCATCCATCCATTCATTTACAAGGTAAGTGTGGGAACACCCTCTGGCATGGCAAGGTGGCTTGGACCTGTGGGGCATAGAGATGGGAGTTCAGGATCAGGTTAGGATAACCCGGCTAAGGTGGTACAGAGTCAGAGTGGCTGGGAAGGTGTCCTGTGGCTGTCTGTCTGCCCATCTATCTGTATCCAGAGAGTGCTGTGTAAGGTGCCATGGACCTGAGCTAATACCGTGATGGCCTTGGTGAGCCAGTTCCCCTGGGGTAGGCTTGTACTGGACCCTTATGGCCTCTGGGAACATGCCTGGACCTGCCCAACCACCCTGAGTATCTACAGTTAGGAGATAAGGAAGAGAAAAGAGGAGGCTAGGAGCTTAGGGGAGGGAAGGAGGAGTTGAATCAGATTTGTGAAGCATCCCGAGGGATGTTGAGCTGCTGGCCTACCCACTTGGCCTCTGGGCAAGTCGGGGCTTGTGTAAAGAGATTGCAAGCTCTATTTGGGGGCTTTCAGTCTCACCCACCCTGCTGGGTTTCACTTGACCCCTCATTCCTGGAAACTGAGCCCAGGGCAGTGATATTTTGATCCTGCTTTACATCAAACATTGGTCAAAAGGCCGAGGCAGCTGTGAGAACTGGGGGACAAGTAGAGACCCGCCAGAAACTAGGCTGGGGAAGCAGAGACTGCAAGATCTTGTTTGGACAGCTGTTGGCAGTGCTGACAAGTATCACACCATTGCAGGGTGGCCAAGGCAGGAGAGTATGGGCATCTTCCCCTACATAACTCTCCTGTCCCCTCTTTCACCCCAACATACCTTCAATTCAACATAACAGACTCACTGAGCACCTACTCTGTGCCACCACTGTGTGAGACAGACAGATGCCTAAGACATAGTCTGTGCCCACTGGGGCCTCATCATGGGTATAAGAACAAATAAATATAACACAAGATAGCTTTAAAGGTCCAGTTAAAGTATGCTTTGGTATTGTCAGGTAAGGATCACATCTAGTTGAGCCAGAGTAAATCAGAATTTTTTTTGATTTTTTGTTTTTTGACATTGTATCACCTTTCAGGGCTCCAGAGCCAGACTATTTGAGTTCAAATCCCATCCCTACCATTTATTAACTTGTGTGTCATTGGACAAGCATAATTACTTTCCCGTCTGAATTCTGTTTTAATCTCGTCTAAAATTGAGATAATAATAGAGCTTACTTTATCAAGTTTTGTGAGGATTAAATTAGATAATCCATGTGAAATACTTGCACACACTTAGCACAGTGGCTGGACCAAAATAAGCACTCAATAAATGTTAACTATTATTATTATTTAAGATGGGCCATGAAACACAGATAGGATTTCAACAGGTGGAGGCAGGAGAGAAGGCAGTCCAAGCCAGAAGAAAAACAGGAACAACTGTTTGGAGGCAGGGAAGCTCAGGGCATGTGAAAAGAACACCAGCTGAACTGGATTTTAGAGTACAATTACATGGAAAGTGAAAGTTAAAGTTGCCATGGTAGATTGATGACAAACTCTGGAAGACTTTTAGATGCTAGATTTTCTGTTCAATTCGTCAAACTGTGGAAAATCATTGAAAGTTTCTGAGCTAAAGAAAAAAGATAAATCTGTGTTTCAGGAAGAATAATCTGGTAAACATGAGTTAACTGAATTGGAATAGGAAAGCATGAGATGTGGATAAACCAGATGCAGAGAGGGAATGAGACCCTGAACTGAGGTGGTGACTATGGGAATAGAAAGGAGGCAATGTATTTAACAATACATCACAGAAGCTGAATGTGCAGAAATTAGAAGTTGATAAATTATATGAGATTTAAAAGAGAGGAATGAGAGAATCACTATCTCTTGGGATTGGTTTAGACTTTAAAAAGTTGTGTATTCCAATCCCAATTCCATCCATTTCTGTGGATGGTACAAATAGAAAGGATATCTACTTTCTGAGTTAGACACAGCTTATTCAAGTCCTGGGTCTGCTACTTACCTGCTGCTTGTGATCCTAAGCATATTATTTATCCATCATTCCCAACCAGCATCAATATGATATCCATAGGGCATTTAGAAATATGTGTTGAGAGTGTGATTTTTTTGCACAAAGAATGAAGTACTACTGAATTTAGTACAAACCAGTTTGAGACAGCAAAGTATTGTTCTTCCCACCCACTTTTTTTTTTAAATTTTTTAAACATCTTTATTAGAGTATAATTGCTTTGCAATGGTGTGTTAGTTTCTGCTTTACAACATAGTGAATCAGCTATACATTTACATATATCCCCATATCTCCTCCCTCTTGCGTCTCCCTCCCACTCTCCCTATCCCACCCCTCTAGGTGGTCACAGCACCAAGCTGATCTCCCTGTGCTATGCGGCTGGTTCCACCTAGCTATCTGTTTTACATTTGGTAGAGTATATATATGTCCATGCCACTCTCTAACTTCGTCCCAGCTTACCCTTCCCCATCCTTGTGTCCTCAAGTCCATTCTCTAGTAGATCTGTGTCTTTATTCCCATCCTGACCCTAGGTTCTTCATAACCATTTTTTTCTTTTAGATTCCATATATATGTGTTAGCATACAGTATTTGTTTTTCTCTTCCTGAATTACTTCACTCTGTATGAAAGACTCTAGGTCCATCCACCTCATTACAAATAACTCAATTTTTCCATCCATTTCTGTGGATGGTACAAATAGAAAGGATATCTACTTTCTGAGTTAGACACAGCTTATTCAAGTCCTGGGTCTGCTACTTACCTGCTGCTTGTGATCCTAAGCATATTATTTATCCATCATTCCCAACCAGCATCAATATGATATCCATAGGGCATTTAGAAATATGTGTTGAGAGTGTGATTTTTTTGCACAAAGAATGAAGTACTACTGAATTTAGTACAAACCAGTTTGAGACAGCAAAGTATTGTTCTTCCCACCCACTTTTTTTTTTAAATTTTTTAAACATCTTTATTAGAGTATAATTGCTTTGCAATGGTGTGTTAGTTTCTGCTTTACAACATAGTGAATCAGCTATACATTTACATATATCCCCATATCTCCTCCCTCTTGCGTCTCCCTCCCACTCTCCCTATCCCACCCCTCTAGGTGGTCACAGCACCAAGCTGATCTCCCTGTGCTATGTGGCTGCTTCCCACTAGCTATCTATTTTACATTTGGTAGTGTATATATGTCCATGCCACTCACTCACTTTGTCCCAGCTTACCCTTCCCCCTCCCCATGTCCTCAAGTCCATTCTCTATGTCGGCGTCTTTATTCCTGTCCTGTCCCTAGGTTCTTCATAACCTTTCTTTTTTAGATTCCATATATATGTCTTAGCACACGGTATTTGTTTTTCTCTTTCTGACTTACTTCACTCTGTATGACAGACTCTAGGTCCATCCACCTCACTACAAATAACTCAATTTTGTTTCTTTTTATGGTTGAGTAATATTCCATTGTATATATGTGCCATATCTTCTTTATTCATTCATCTGTCAATGGACGCTTAGGTTGCTTCCATGTCCTGGATATTGTAAACTGAGCTGCAATGAACATTGTGGTACATGACTCTTTTTGAATTATGGTTTTCTCAGGGTATATGTCCAGGAGTCTGATTCCTGGGTCGTATGGTAGTTCTGTTTTTAGTTTTTTAAGGAACCTCCATACTGTTCTCCATAGTGGCTGTATCAATTTACATTCCCACCAACAGTGCAAGAGGGTTCCCTTTTCTCCACACCCTCTCCAGCATTTATTGTTTGTAGATTTTTTGATGATGGCCATTATGACTGGTGTGAGATGATAGCTCATTGTAGTTTTGATTTGTATTTTTCTAATGATTAGTGATGTTGAGCACCACCCACTTATAATACCAGTAGTAACCCCAGTGAGAAATACTGAAAGTCTCCAAAACTCAGTCTGAAGGGAGAATAGTAGACATGTCATAGTTTTGTTGGAAGGATTAAAAGAAATAATCCCTGTGAAGTATCTAGCACAATATTTGATGCATAGTAGGTAGAAAATTCATAGTAGAAAGTTCATGAATCATAATTTTATTTCACCCCAATTGACTTCACCTTATAACATCTTTGCTAGTCTCTGCCTGAATACTTTCAAAGGGAGTTTACTTACTGATCTCTGAGAGAGTCCGTTCCCTTCATAGAAAGCCTTGACTCTGCAAAAGTTATTCCTTTTGTTAAACTGAACTCAGTCTCCCTTTGGCTTCCAGAGGTTCTAGTCATTCTCCCTGGGGCCACTCAGAGGAGTCTGCTCATTCTCTTCCATGATAGTTCCTCAGAGATCTGAAAACCAAAAAACAGATCCCCATTCATCTTTCATTCCCAGGTCAAACAGCCCAGCTTTTCCATCATTTCTCTTATAGCATGCTGTCAAGTCAAATAAGACTCTGAGGCTTTGAGCTATATAAGTTGGGGTGATGGTGGTACCTTCAAAGTGATCGGAAACACTGTAAAAGTAACAGGATGGGTGAATGTGACAAGTTCCTTTGTAATTATTTCTTAAGTTCCCACTGTGTGTCAGGTACTTTCAAATCCATAATCCCACTGACTCTTCACCCCAACTAGGGAAGGTCCAGGTCCTCTTGTCTTAATTGTACAGGTAGCCAAATAGGCTCAAAGAAAATGAAACTTGCTAGAGATCATTTAGTTAATAAGTGTCTGAACAAAACTAGAAACCAGATTTTTGTTACTCCAAGGTCAGTATTGTTTTATTTTGTTTTGTTTTTTAATTTTGCACTGGGTCCTAAATTTGGAGACTTTGGATTCTAGTCCTCGTTCTGTGCTGACCAACTATGTGAATTGGCGGAAATTTTATCCCTTCTAAAGGGGACTCAGTCTCCCCATATGGATCATCAAGGGAATGAGATTAGGTTGTCTTGAAGAATCCTTTTGGGATTCTATGAGAATATGTTTTTAATTATCTGATGGTTTGAAGTTTTAGCCAGTTACCAAAGAGGAGAAAAAAAATAAACCATAATGAAATGTGCTGTCGTATGAGTACTGAGGTGTCTGTTACTCTACTTGAGGTGAGTTCAAGTAGATATGGATGGTATTTCTTTATTGGGCAACAGGGAGCTGGGACTAAGATGAGTTTTAAGCTCCCATCTAAGATTGTACGATTCTGAAAATTGTTTTATAGAATGTGCATTTACATATGCAATAATAGGCTTCTTGTTGTATCAGTTTCATCTTTTCCCCACTACCGTTCTTTTTCTTAGGCAGCCTAAAAAATAAAAGGCAAGAAATATTTTGGCATCAATATCTCATCCTGTACAGACAGGCTTCATTCTATGGACTGATTCTCCTATTCAGATTGGAAGGATAAGTAGCCCTGAGCTGTGCTTGCTAATGCTCATCAGTTTGTATGTCTGTTTCTTTAGGATATTTCTGGCCTATGAGGAAGGGATAGTGTACATGATAGAATTTACATTGCTGTGGGAGAAAAGGCACTGTTCTTATTGACATCTTCAGAGAGATACAACTATTCCAGATAGTTGGTAAACTGGACAGGGTGGAGAGAATGTGGGGCAAGACCAAAGTACATTAATAAAAATCAGAAATTAGAGCACTTGACTGAGTTTTATCCAGTTCCTAGCCCTGTAAAGAAATCATACCATGAATCCAGTTTTCAGCTGGGAGAACTCAGTCAAAAGCATATCCTCTGTGGAAAGTCACCTAGTGCTGCTGGCGATGTAACTAATTTTTGATGATACCACTAATTTCATTGTATCTGTTGTGGTCGGTACATGAATGTGACTCACTTTGGCTAGGGACACTGTGGAACAAAAGCAGGGGTTTGGGGTATTGGTTGTTTGGCCTGTAGCCTCTCTCCAATGTCCTTTGCTCCCAAACTCTGGGTGGAATAGAAACAACAGTCATAGCAACCCCTCACATGTGTAGCACAATTTGGAGTTTCCAGAGCACTCTCACATACATTATCTCATTTTTCCCTTGAACATCATCCAGGGTAGTTTCCGTACCTTTGCTCCCACTTGGGAAGACTGTTTCAGCAATCATTAAAGTGATATTTTCCTCTCATAATCAGCCCAAAGATTGCTGGTCTTAATTATATCACCATATTCTTGGTTACACAGTTCTTTTCTCCCCTCCTTTTCACAATTTTTTTCAGCAGTTCCAGACACTAACTAAATATTTATATATTTTTTAGCTTTTTCTCCCCCTCAATTTACAGTCTTTTAAGTTATGTTTGTCTTTTTTAGATTTGTGCTTTTTTGTTGTGGATGTGTGTGCTTCCACATGTTTTGAAGGAGAAAGATTTTAACTTACATGGTTAACATTTGCTTTTGGCTGAATTGAAATGGTCCAACTGGATATTAATTCTATCTGTACAGTGACAATTGTTTTTAATAAAATTTTCTTTATTTTTCTACTCCAGCATCTTTATTCTTGCTGAGCCATTATCTGTTGCTCTGTACATCAGAATAAAGAACAAGGTAAATAGGTGTGACTTCTTTACTTTTGCACAGCTTCCTTCATTCTCCTCTGCTGATATACTAATCCTGACATTACTGGACCAAATGTTGATATCACTAACAGTTGAATTTCTTCAGCCACTTTGGCAATGGAAAGAGAAGCTTGTTAAAAACTTTAACAACCACCTGTGGTCTCTGAATAATTTCTATTCCATGCACATATTGTGATATACTTGAATATTAAGACAATTTACTTTTGTCACATACCAACAAAATAATGTATTTACAGTCTTGATGCTCCTTCACCTCCCTGTACCAACAGCTGACACTGTTGCTCACCTTTTACTTCTTAAAACTTTGTACTGTACTGTCCCATCTGAGTTCTATTCTTTCTTCCCTGGATTCCCCTTCTTGGTTGCTGCTGGATAATCTTCCTCTTCCAGCTTCACATATGGATGTCCCTTAGTGTTTTGTTCTTGGCATTTTTCTTTGCTCATCTAAGCCTCTACCATGATTTACCTAGGCCAATGGTGCTCTACCTTCCGAAGATTTTATGTAATTGGTCTAGGGAACAGATATGTTTTAAAGTACCCCAGACGATTCTGATGTGCATCCACGAGCTGGTATTTTTATGCATTTGACTTATCTCTAGCCCCAACCTATGTTCTACATATTTTAATTGCCTGCTAGTCACCACAAGTGACATGTTCCTTTTTCTCCTTAAACTTTCCATACTTAAAACAGTTTGAAAAACTGAGTGCATTGTTTCTTTTTTTCCTAACAAGCAACTCCACTTTCACACTTTTTGTGCCCTGAGGTTCTCCTGGTTTCCCAGGCAGAAACCCTCAGAATCTTCTCTGACTTATGTCTGTCTCTTGGCTCTCACATCTATGTAATTGTAAGTTCCTATTGACTTACTTAGTAAGATCTGTATCTCCCACCATCACTTCCTTCCTGTTCCTATTGCTACCATCTTTGTCCTGGCCCTTGTCTCCTAGGCCTTGAGCAGAAACACTGTCTAGCCATTCTTTAAAGCACAGATTAGTATTCAGAAAATACCTTTGTCCCAACCTAAAAGATTGCTGATGAAATAATAAATTTAAGTGACAGCCTGGGAGGACCTCCATTCCCTATTTTAGAGTTCAATACTGCCTTGGAAAGCATGCCAAACTCATGAGTCTTAAATCACCTGTGAGTTCTGGCTTTATTTAAGGCTAGTTAAATAAATTTAGAGACATTTTTTCAAGCCACAGTTTTTAAAATCTATGAATTGGTGATAATAATCCGTGACTTATTCTCAGGGTTACTGGAAGGAAATATTGAGCTAACTGATATGAAACCCTTTCAAACTGTGAAACCTTTCACTCAGACAGAAGATTGTTACCACTATTTTGTAAATTTTTACCATTCACTCATCCAACAAATATTTATTTAGTGCCTGTTGTATGCCAGGCACTGTTCTAAGCATGGGGGATGAAGTAGTGACCACAACAGGGCCATGATCTCATGGTGCTTACATTCTAGTTGGGGTAGAAACAGGCAATAAATAAGTAAATAAGATATAAAGTGTGGCAGATGGTCACAAGTGCTACTGAGAAGAATGAAACAGGAGAAGGGATAGGGAATATGGAGGGAACTTGCAGTTTTGAAACAGTGGTCAAGAAGCCTCACTAAGAAGATAGTTTATGATCAAAGAACTGAAGAAGATGAGGAAGGTAGCCATGTGGATATCTGGGGGAAAACATACCTGGATAAGGAAATAGCATTTATTAAGGCCTTAAGGTGGAAGCATTTCCTGGTTAGTTTGAGGAAGAGCAAGGAGGCTGGCATGGCTGGAGTTAAGGGAATAATAGGAAGAATAGTAGATCATGGAGTCAAAGAGGTGATGAGGTGGTAGGCAGATCATCTAAAACCTCATTAACCATTATAAGGACTTTAGTTTATTGAGTGAGGTGGAGAGACATCGATGGATTTTGAGGTTGGAAATGACATTATCTAACATGTTTTAAAAGAACCATTCCACCCTCAGCCCTTTTCACTATATCACCCATTCTTTCCAGAAAAAAAAAAATGGGTAGGCCCCAGGTTACTCCCTCACCAAGTTCCCTCTGAATATGGGGGAACAGAAAGACTTTTTTCTGACTGCACCTTATATTCAGGTGAAACATACAAGAGCCAAAAAGAGCCCTTAAAACAATGATTTTCAAAGTTGGCTGCACATGAGAATCACCTGGTGAATTTTTAAAATTCCAAATACATCAGAATCTCAGGAATGTGACCCAGGTATAAGTGTTTTTTTGAAGCTCCCAAGGTGCAGCCTATACTGAGAACCACTAGTCAAAGAGATTGACCAAATCCTCATTATATGAGTGGGACCTTGAGTTTGGCAGTGGGGAGGATCATGCTTCTGATGGCAGAGCTGGACCTGGGACCACTCACCATTCTGAGGAATGCAGAATTCACAAATACTTGGGCAGGAGGAAGATAAGATGTTTGATAGTTTGGAAGCAGATTATGGGCAAGAGAAAGATGGGATAGGAGTAGCCCTGGGCCAGGCCAGGAAGGAGAAGGCTGAGAGCCAGCACCAAATGATAAAGCAACATCTGAATTATAGGCCAAACATCTGGAAATGATGAAGGCACTGCACAGATTAGAAGCTTGATTTTCAAAGAAAGTACTGTTCTCATGGCCAGACTGAGAAACTACTTTGATTTTTGCCAGTCCTCTGCATGTGGGTGACTGGGTAGGCTCACAAGGAGAGGAATGGGCAGGGCATGGACCAGCTGCTGTCTTCCTCATCCCCTTTAATCCCACACCTCCTGCACTGCCCAGGAAAAGCAAATATCTTCCATGAAGTCCTGAATTCTTAATTTAGACCTGTCATCTTGTTCTGCCCACCCGTCCTAGAGACAGAATGTTTCATCCCACAGGCATGTGCAAGTTGAGAAGAGCAGCAATCGTAAGCTGTGGCCAGAGGCAGCTGTACTGGCAGTAGTCTGAGTACCTAACATCCAGGAGAAACTTAGCCAACATCAATTTTTTAAGGCACAATGAGCTCATGTGGGAATTATTATTAATGTCAGCCTCAATACTTCTCCTTTTCCCTGTCAGGTTGCATTCTTATTTTTCTAGTTTATTTTTTTTCGGTGGGGAGGGGATCAGGACAGGGGGATGGACAGAGTGAGCATTCACATGACAGAGACAGACAAAATAAGGTGATATTCTAGTCATCTTACCACTTGTCAGCCCCTCTGGTTAAACCCAATCAATATACCCAAATAGCACTTACTAGATAAATTTGGGTAAAAAAAGTCATTTGGAGGCATATATAAGAATGTTCATAGTAGCTTTTTAAAATTTTAATTTGGAAAATAACTTAAGCAATGTCTATTAGAATGATACAGGGTAGTTCACAGTATTAAAGAAAAAGCTGAAGAAATAGGTTTTTAAAAAAATTGAAACATAATTCACATACCATAAAATTCACTTTTAAAGTGTATAATTCACTGTTTTTTAACATATTCACCAAGTTGTACAACCATCACTACTATCTAGTTCCAAACCATTTCATCACCCCGAAATGGAACTCATATCCATTAAGTAGCTATTTCCTATTCTCTCCTTTCCCCAGGCCCTGGCAACTACTAGCCTACTTTCTGTCTCTATGAATTGCCTATTCTGAATATTTCATATAAATGGAATCATATAGTTTTCCTTTTGTGTAGCTTCTTTCACTTAGCATAATATTTTCAAGTTTCATCCATGTTGTAGTCCTCATCGAGTACTTCATTCCTTTTTCTGCCTGAATAATATTTAATTGTATTGATAGACCACATTTTGTTTATCCACTTAGTTGATTTACATTTGAGTTGTTTCTACATTTTTGGCTATTATGTGTAATGCTGCTAGGAACATTCATGTACAAATTTTTGTGTGGATATATATTTTCAGTACTTTTGGGTATATACCAAATATTGGAATTGCTGGATCACGTGGTAACTATATGTTTAATATTTTGAGGAACTGCAAAACCATTTTCCAAAGGGACTGCACCACTTTACATTCTCACCAGTAATATATGAGGGTTGCAATTTATCCACATCCTTGCCAACACTTGATCATCACCTTTTCTATTATAGCCACCTTAGTGGGTATGAAGTGGGATTTCATGGTGATTTTAATTTGCATTCCCCTAATTGCTAATGACGTTGAGTATCTTTTAATATCCTTATTGGCCATTTTTATATCTTCTTGGATCAATGTATATTCAACTACTTTGCCCATATTTAATTAGGTTATTTGCATTTTTATTTTATTTCTCTATTATTCTATATATATATATATATATATATATATATATGTCTTATCAGTTCTCTATAATTTATAGGGTTTTTTCTCCCATTATGTGGGTTGTCTTTTTATTTTCTTGATATTGTCCTTGAAGCACAGAAGTTTTAAATTTTGATTAAGTAAAATTTATCATTTTTTTCTGTCTTGTTGCTTTCCTTTTGGTGTTGTATCTAAGAAACCATAGCCTAATCAAAGGTCACAAATATTTATAGCTATATTTTCTTATAAGAAAGAAATATTTAATTATAAATATTTTAATGTTTTCTTATAAAGCTCTTTTAAGAGTTTTATAAGTTTATATCTTTACATTTAGAGCTTTGGTCCATTTTGAGTTAATTTTATATATGGTGGGAGGTAAGGGTCCAATTTGATTCTTTTTTATGTGGATACCCAGTTGTCACAATGCCTTTTTTTGAAAAGCCTGTTCCTTTCCCATTGAACTGTCTTGACACTCTTTTTGAAAATCAATTGACCATAGTATAGCAACTTTATTATAAATGGCTACAAATTAGAAACAGCTCAATGTCCATCAAACCAAAAAATGCATAAATAAATTGTGGCATATCCATACAATGGGGTACTACACAGCAATGGTAAGGAATGAATATTGCTACATACAGTGTAATGGATAAATCTCACAGACATTACATTGAGCAAAGAAAGACAGAAACAAAAAAGTGCTCTTTTTTTTGAAATATTTATTTATTTATTTATTTATTTATTTATTTATTTATTTGGCTGTGCAGGGTCTTAGTTGTGGCACGTGGGATCTTCTTTTGCCACGTGCGGGATCTTTTAGTTGTGGAATGTGGAATATTTAGTTACAGCATGTGGGATCTAGTTCCCTGACCAGGGATCAAAACCAGGCCCCCTGCATTGGGAGCACAGAATCTTAGCCACTGGACCACCAGGAAAGTCCCAAGAGTGCTCTTATATGAATCCAATTTATATGAAGTTCAAGGACAGGTTAAACTAATAAT
Source organism: Physeter macrocephalus (assembly GCF_002837175.3). Classification (NCBI taxonomy): domain Eukaryota; kingdom Metazoa; phylum Chordata; class Mammalia; order Artiodactyla; family Physeteridae; genus Physeter; species Physeter macrocephalus. The sequence goes on along the minus strand of NC_041234.1, from coordinate 43,610,760 downwards.
TGTGATAGAAGCCAGAATAGAAATTACCTGAGAGAAGGGAATGGCATTGACTGGGAAGGGGCATGAAACGGTCTACTGAGGTAATGGAAAGGTTTTGTATTTGTATCTTTATCTGGATAGCGTTTGTATGAGTATATACATATGTCAAAATCTTATAGGTCTGTCTATATTGCTGACTTATACAGCAGTTTGGAAGATTCAGACATATCTTCTGTGACATTTTAGAAGAGTGTTAGCTGCAGTTATAGGATGCTTCAGAGTAGCCCTGATTTTCTCAAAACCTAATTATTCTCTCTCACCTTCTCTTAAAATAAAAAGGCAGTACATCTACCACAGGACACTGCTGACCACAGGGAAGAACTTTACATAAGGTCTTTTGTCCCTGGGTAATAATTTAACCATTATTAGACAATTTTACCCATATGCCCTGACTTCTTCAGAACAGATCAGAGTCTATGTGGCTTTCTTCTCTTTTAAAAAGGCAATTTGTTAAACTTATAATGAAAGACAGTTTAATTTGTATGCTTTGGATAAACAGTTTGACAAAAGAGGGGGAAAAAGTCCTTTGTTCATTCCCAGGGACCTGATATGGGGATTTGGCAATATGCCTGACTTGCCTAGACACAGGTCTCAAAGCCAAAGTTAGAGGGATATGTTAAAATTCATGCCACATGATGTTTATTACATGGGAGGGGCTCTGGATACCAAACAGAATAGGGTGTCTCAGACACCCAAAGGCCAGAAACAGCTGTTATGGAGATTTCAGATGCTTATATCAGGAGCTTATCTCAAGGACAGGACTGCTCTTTGGCTCCTGACAATGTTTTTCTGTTTTTGTGGGCAAGAGAAGGATACAGGGGAGTTGTCCAGACCAGTATGCTGGCCCTGTGCCCATGACACTTAATTCCCTTGTCATGAGGGCTGTGAGACCACTGATGGTTTTTGTTCTTAATGAGAAGATGGGGTAGGGAGGGGAGCGTGCCTACTGAGGGTGACACTATGGACCAGTAATCGAAACAACATAGGAGGGAGCATCTTCAGCTTGTGAAAAAATGGATTTTGTAGCCCACTTTCTTCTGAATGAATGCATGGGAAAGAATGGCCCAGCTGATGGTGGGAAAAGGTGCATTCAAGCAAAAATGCCAGACAGGATGACTTATCCCATCGCTATTGGGGACTTTTGAAGGGAGGAGTGATGGTCTCTCAAGGTGCACATTCACACTCTCCTCTCTTCTGACTGGAAGTACATACTTAGGACTTTCAGTGCTTTGAGAAGCCACCTGAAGTTCACCTTGGCATGAAGTTAAGGAGTGCACAAAAGAATCTCACCCCACCTTTCTCTTTGAGCAGTGCAAGCCCCATGTATCAGTTACTTACATTAAAATTCATCTTTGTAGAAAACTCTCTCTCTACATACTTAACTCTGTCTTATTTTGTATAGCTTTTCAAATCCTTCAGAATGCTTTGATGGACCTTAGCTCATTTAATCATCCCAAAAGCTATATAAGGTAGGTGAGGAATATACTTCCCCCTTTCTTTAAATTATGTAACTAAGGCCAGAAAAAATAAAGTGAATCATCCAGGATCATAGGTTGAAAGAATAAGAGCCAAGTAAGTTCACCAACCATCCCAATTTACCTGAGACTGTCCCAGGTTTAACACTGAAAGTCCCATGTCCTGAGGAAGCTTCTTAGTCCTAAGCAAACCTGGATGATTGGTTACCCCATATCCAGGATAGAACCCATATATCCCAACACTCTGACCAATGCTAGTTCCACTGCCCTATGCCATTTGTATTATGAGAACTGTTATCTGGCTAGTGTTTCCTTTTCTCTACACCTTAGTGTACCAGCACATTTCTTCATGCTGGGTCATTCTCCCCTCCTACCCAGACAGGGACAGAAGCAATGACAGCTAGTTCTTCTCAAAGTTAAAGACAGTTTTTGCAAAAGGGAACCATGTTTCAGCTTTCTCATCCACAAAAGAAGGATGATAATCTCTATATTGCTTACCTCACATGGATGTTGTATGGATCAAATATAATGGGTATTAAAGTGCTTTCTAAACTGTTAATAGCTGGTAACATGTGAGAGATTATGGTTATTCTCTACTGCCTAGGCAGAAGCCAGCTCCTTGTCTTATTCTCTTTCCAGTTCAGCAAGCGTCTTAGCCACTAACTGTGTGAACTTTGGTGAATCCCTTGGTCTCTGTGCTTCATTTTCCTCATATGCAAAATTAGGCTAATAATAATTCTTTTTTCCTTTTTTTTTTTTTTGCGGTACGAGGGCCTCTCACTGTTGTGGCCTCTCCCATTGTGGAGCACAGGCTCTGGACGCGCAGGCTCAGCGGCCATGGCTCACGGGCCTAGCTGCTCCGCGGCATGTGGGATCCTCCCAGACCAGGGCACGAACCCGCATCCCCTGCATCGGCAGGCGGACTCTCAACCACTGCGCCACCAGGGAAGCCCAATAATAATTCTTGATATGGTTGTTTTAAAGGTTGAATTATTACTTGTAAACCATTTAAGAGTTCTTGGCAAATGGTCAGTGCTATATATGCATTAGCTGTTTTGGGTTGGCTTTCTCAACCCTTATAACCCAGGACCAGAGACTAGATTAAGAGGTCCATAAACCAATTGACATGGAAGCCACTACTTACTTTGAAATCCCTTTCCACTAGTTCCCTAATTGTTGTGTTCTGTACCCATAGCATTCCCACCATGGATTGCCAAGAAAATGAGTACTGGGACCAATGGGGACGGTGTGTCACTTGCCAACTCTGTGGGCCTGGACAAGAGCTCTCCAAGGTAAGTCTCCCTGGTCAGGATACTTATTTCTGTCACATCTTAGGAACCAGACTGGCAACCAAGAGAGTCCAATATTAGGAGAGTCAGCCCCATCTGTGTCTAATCAGTTTAGTAGATAAAAGAAACCAAAGATTATGACAGGGGACTTCTCTGGTGGTCCAGTGGTTAAGACTTCACCTTCCAATGCAGGGGGTGCGGGTTCCATTCCTGGTCGGGAGGCTAAGATTCCACATGCCTCAGAGCCAAAAAAACCAAAACATAAATCAGAAGCAATATTGTAACAAATTCAGTAGACTTTAAAGAAAAATGGTCCACATCAAAAAAAACAGAAAACAAAGATTATGACAATAGCAGTCACAGCTCCATTAAGGAGTCAACCTGGCAGCATCAGGGGCAGGGGAGGATTCCATGAGATAGTGGGGTATTTCAAGAGTAAATATGTGCAAAGGCCTAGGAAGGCTGTTTGGTATTAGGGACATATGTCAACTAAAGCAGGGCCCACTTGTTTGGGGTTCAGGAGGCAGATATCAGGTCTTGGGAATGGGAAAGAGAGAAGAACTTAGTAGTCTGAAATGTGGCCTCTGTCTAGAGGGACTGGGCCACTGAGGAAACTGCAAGAGAGGCTTCATTGATGGGGAACTAGGGAGGGTCTAGAATCCCAATTAGTGGTAAGGGTCAGAGAAAAAGCACCCACAAAGCAGGGATTTTATACACAGCCCTGGCTTGCAGAGCTGGAGCTGCTTAATTGTTCCTGCTTCAGGTCCCTGTTGGTCCCAGAACCTGGGGGTGGTATTAAATTTAGGCTGCAGCTGGGAACACAAAGGCTGGGAACAGACAGCTGACCGATTTTTTTTTCACACTCACATATTTTATGAAGTCGTTCATTAATTCAGCAATTACTTATTGAACACCTACAAAGTGGCAGGCATGGTTGTAGCCACTGTGGGTATGGTAAAACAGACAAAATTATTTGCCTTCATGAACCTTACCTTTTAATTAGTGGAGCAAACAATGATCAAGATACATACATAGATATGGAAGTATGATAAGAATTATTCACAGTGACCTGATACAGAGTGACTGGGTGGCTGCTTAGATCAGGTAGCAAGGGAAGGCCTCTCTAAGGAGGTGCCTTCTGGGGAGAGGATACAGCTAGTGCAGAGTTCCAAGGTGAGAATGAGCTAGGCATGTTCAAGAAAGAGGAAGAAGGTAAGTGCAGCTGATGATTGGTGAGTGAGAGGTAGAGTAGTACATAATGAGGTCACAGAGGGAGGTATCGGCCAAACCTTGGGAATCTTTAAGTTTATGATGAGAAATTTTAATTTTTTAAAAAGCACACCAGGAACCCTTTGGATGGTTTTAGGTAGGATAGTGACATGATACTCTGACTGAAACAAAATGTATCAATTATTTAGCCTGCCTCCTTCCTACCTCCCTATTTCACAAATGAAGAGACTAAGGCCCAGGGATATTAACAGACAAGCACTAACTCTAATTTTAACTCTTTACACATAGCATTCTATACCACAGTGAGGTGCCCACATGGTTAATAAGGGATCCCAAGACCAAGGAAAAGTGTTCAGAAGTTAGGTCATGCTAGACATTAGGATGGACCCAATGGAATAAGCTACTTAGCTTGACAAAATCTATTTTAAATATCACATTCATCTTCATGATCAAAAGTTTCATCACTTCTATAAGAACAAGCTCTGAGAAATGTTCTTGTCATGTACATGGCCATTACCTTTAAAACCATTCATATTTACAAACCTGAACTTCTCCAAGGGAGAAAAATAGGTTTTTCTGTTAAACTGCTGTTACCAAATTCTCAAAAAGTGGCCCATGATGAAATGTGCATTTATCTAAGCACCTCTTTGGTTGTCATTTATTTCAGCACCACTAGAAAGCTCAGAAAAAAATGAATGAACTGCAGTATTGTGTTCCTGCAACTGTATTATGTAAAAGACAGCTTGTACTTGTATAGCAGTCTGTACTTTGTAAAGAGCTTTCATGTGCATTATCTCATTTGGCTCTCAGGTCTCACCAAGAAGGTATTATGAGTCGCATTTTAGATGTTGAAACTGAGACTCAGAGAGCGTATGTGACTTGCTCAAAGTCACAGTGGTTCAGTAAAAATTGGATACACATGAATTTGAGTCCCAGCTTTGCTGTGGGCAAATTAGTTAATCTTTGATTAAATTAGGATGTACTAAGTTAAAAGTAACATAAAACTTATCAGTGACTTGAACCATAAACACATTTATTTATGTAATGAAATTTGGAAGCAGGGGTCCTTGTGGTTGGGTGGGCAGATCAACAATATTGTCAAGGACCCAGGCTCTTTTTATCCTACATCCTGGGCACCTTGCTATTTTTTCCTCATGCTTGTGGCCTCTTGGTTACCATAACTCAAAGCATTACATCTTCACATCAAAGTCAGGAAGAAGGGGCAGAGGCAAAGTAGCGTGACGTTGTAAGTGAAGAAGTATTTTCCTAGAAGCTCCCCAACAGATTTCCCTTTGTGTGTTATGGGCCAGAGTTGGGAATTATAAGTATCTCAAAACTGCTGGGAGTGCTAGGACATGAGTACCTGGCAAACAAAAATGGGATTTCCATAATGTACTAAGACCAATCAAGAATCACTTTTTGGACTTCCCCGGTGGCGCAGTGGTTAAGAATCTGCCTGCCAATGCAGAGGACACGGGTTCGAGCCCTGGTCCGGGAAGATCCCACATGTCACAGAGCAACCAAGTTGTGTGCCACAACTACTGAGCCTGCGCTCTAGAGCCCACAAGCCACAACTACTGAGCCTGTGTGCCACAACTACTGAGGCCCGTGTGCCTAGAGCTCATGCTCTGCAACAACAGAAGCCACCGCAATGAGAAGCCCACACACCACAATGAAGAGGAACCCCGCCTCGAGGCAACTAGAGAAAGCCCTCGCACAGCAGCAAAGACCCAATGCAGCCAGAAAGGAAGGAAGTGAGGGAGGAAGGAAGGGAGGGAGGGAGAGTCAGTTCTTGAGACTGGTCACTTTGCCACCCAGAATGAAATCAGTGTTCTGTTAGTAAGGAAGAAAATGGGCAATGACTTGGATAAGGAGCTAACAGCATCTGACACAGTCTTGTTTTTATAATTTATTTTATTTAGTTTTAAAGTTCACTCATGTGAACCATAAACATCACTGTAAATAAATCTTTAGAGAAAATCAACACTCTTTCCTCAGGACACATTTTTAGAAGTATAATTGTCAAGCTAAATAATGCATACAGTTTTAAGATTCCTGTAATATATTAGCAGATAACACTTGTGATTTTTTTTTTACTAATTTCCACTATAATTACACTTATTTTCAACAGTTCATGGAATTCTTATATCCCAGAAGCCTAAGCACACATAAATAATGTGTGTTTCTATGATCTATTAATTTTGTCTTCCTTCATAACATTAAATTACTAACATATGAGGACTTTATGTTAATTTTTTTTACTTTTTTCTATTTGATAGGGGAAAATATCACCTTTTGGTGTTTATTTGCAGTTTTGTGAACCTTTTCTGTTTGCTTGTTTTTTCTGTTCTATTCGTTGTTTATTGTTCATTCTTCACTCATGTAAGGCACCTGAGTAGAAAAACAGATAGAAGAATATGGGGTATTTTAAAAATCATTTATATAACATGTAATACTTTTAAAAATCAGAAATGGTTTTGAATTTTATTTCATTTTACCATTCATTATCTCTTGACTATTTTATGTATGTCTGTTTGATATATTAATTTGATGACATATATTAATAAATTCCAAAATTAAAGTATCTTGCATCCCAAGGATAATTTTATTGTGATTTTGGATTAAATGCCCTCTTATGTTTTATAAGTTAATATTTTATTTATAATAAATAAGTACTCAGTGCTATCAGCATCAAACTTATATAAGAACTGTGCTAGCTTGGTAAAATTAATTAAGAAGATCAATGTTTTTCTGGTTATAAAACTGGTTAGTAGCAGAAGAGTTTTGGGGGACTTGATCATTTGAACAAATTTTCTTTGCTTCCTCATTAGGAAAGAAAAATTTGAATATAAATTTTTCATGATAATTTCTTCCTTTTTAATTTCTTAAGAAATGAAACATCTATTTATTCAAGGAATTCTTGTTGAGGACAATTTGATAGTGTTTATCCACTATGCCAATCTCTGTTCTTAACTGGTGTACTTAAACCATTTATATTTAAGGTAATTGTTGATATGTTAGACCATTTTATCTTTTTTTTTCTGTTTCTTGTTCTTCCGTTTGTCTTTTCTTGCCCCCCTGTGGGTTACTTGAACATTTTTTTTAGGATTCCATTTTGATTTATTTGTAGTGTTTTTGTACAGTTTCCTTGAAATCATTCGGGGTACAGTAAGTCCCCTACAAAGTTCAAGTTGCGAACTTTCAAAGATGTGAAAATGCATTCCATCAACATGAGGCGTGAGTGAAATTGAAGCTTGCCTTCCGTCTCCTATTGCTGACTCTTCTTCAGCTCTACCATCTCCCACCTCCTCTCCCTCCTCCAGTCAGTAACTCTTCTTGCCTGTTCATTCAATGCCAGCCCCTGTATGCCAGCTGTTGTACTGTACTACTATACTTTTCAAGGTACTATACTGTAAGATTCAAATGTTTTCTTTATTTTTGTGTTTGTTTGTTTGTTATGTATTATTTGTGTGAAAAGTATTATAAACCTATTACAGCACAGTACTATATAGTCAATTGTATTAGTTGGGTACATAGGCTAACTGTTGGACTTACGAAAAAATTGGACTTAATGAACATGCTCTCAGAATGGAACTCGTTTGTATGTAGGGGACTTACTCTATTACAATATACACATGTGACTTAACACTCTCCACTGTTATCAACATTTTACCATTTTTAGTACAGTACGGAAACATTACTTCTACTTAGGTTCCTTTACTTTCCTCACTTTCAAATATCATTGTTTTGAGTATCAGATAATTTTATGATTTTTCTTTTAATCATTAAACAATATATAAAACTAATGAGAAGTGCAGTTTATTGTATATAGCCATATTTTTGTTCTTCCAATATTCTTTTTTTCCTTCCTGATGCTCCAAAATTCCTTCTTCTATCATTTTATCATTTCCTTTCTGTTCGAAATTTTCTTTCTGTTTGAAGAACTCCTTTTAGCCATTGTTTAAGGGTACATATACTAGCAACAAATTCTTTTAGTTTTTCTTTGCCTTAGAATGTCTTTATTTCATGTTAATTCCTGAAGGATGGTTTCAATGGATATAGAATTTGAACTTGTGACAGTTCTTTTCTTTCAGCACTTGAAAAACATTGACCACTTCATTCTGGCCTCCATGGCTTCAGATAGAAACCTGCTGTCATTCCTATTGGTATGGTCTTTAGTTAATGTCATTTATTTTGTAGCTACTTCCAATATTTTTTCTTTGTCTTTAGTTTTTAGAACTTTCATTACAATGTGTATTGGTGTTCATTTCTTTGAATTTCTTCTATTTGGGAATTTCTCATCCTTTTGAATCTGTAGATCTTTTGCCAAATTTGTGAAGTATTCAACATTTATTTCTTTGAAAATATTTTCAGACACATATTTTCCTTTTCTTTTCATGAGACTCTGATAATATAATTGTTTGATCTTTCATTGTTGTCCCACAGGTCCATGATAGCATACATTCTATTTTTGTGTCCTCAAGTTCAGTGATTCTATTATCTGTCTTCTCCTCCTTACTATTGAATTCATACAGTGAGATTTATATTTTATTTTTATAATTTCTATCTAAAATTACATATTTTTATAATTCCTATTTCTTTTTCGAGATTTTTGATTTCTTCTTTTGTTTCAAGATAATTTGTGATTGCTTGTTGAAACATTTTATGATGCCTGCCTTAAAATCCTTGTCAGATCATTCCAACATCTATTTCATCTAAGTGTTGGTGTCAGTTGATTGCTTTTTCTTATTCATGTTGTAGTTCCCTGATTCTTGTTATGACAGGAGATTTTTCTTTCATATTTTGGACATTTTTGTCAATTATATTAGGAGACTCAGGGTTCCAGTTAAATCTTTTATTTTAGCAGGCAGTTACCTGTTTAGGTTTATCACACAGGTTCTTGCCTACTTTTGTGAGTCTGGTTCTAACAACAATTTAATTTTCAGGGTCTTTGTGGTTGTGATTTTGGTCTGTGTGGTTTATCTGATGCTGCTATGGCTCTCACTACTCTGTGCTGGTGCTGCCTAAGGTGTGTAAGGAATTGGGCCAGGTCACTGGTACATCTAGATTAGAGGAAGGAAGTCTCTGAGTTGTGGGAGAAAGGATATTTCTCAGGCCAGACCACTTCTTGTGGTAGGAAACCACTGCAATGCACCATGGCTACATGTCTCTAGGTGAGGGAGAAGTCTCAGACCCACAGGAAAAGAGGCCTCTTGGACTGGATATGTGTTGTTTTGAAATCCCCCTTGCACCCACTGCAACCTGGTGTCTCTGGTTATGGAAGAAGTTTCCCAGAATGGGTCATTTGTGATACATCATTATGCCTCAAGCCTGCTTATTTGTGAAACATAGATGATAATGCACAACTGCAAAACTTACAGAGTTTTGTGGAGAATAAACAAGAATATAAGACCATGAGAGCAGGAATTTGTCTGGTTGATTCAATTTAGTCACAACATCCAGAATAGCATCCTAACACATAGTAGTTGCTCATTAAATATTTTCCGAATTAATGAATTGATGAACAAAATAAAGAGGCATGGCTGACACATGGTTATTCTCAATAAATGCTAGCTAGCTAGCTCTCATCACTCTCTTCTCTAGCAAGTGAACAAGGGAGGAGTGAGGCTCATGTCTTTTTACTCCAATGCTCTTTTTCTTTTTTTTATGATTGGATTAGGGGCCCATCCTACTCCAATATAACCTCATCTTAACTAATACATCTGCAGTGACCTATTTCCAAATGAAGTCACATTCTTAGTTACTGGGGTTTAGAATTTTAACTTTTGAATTGTAGGAGGGACACAATTTAACCCGTAGCACTACCTCACTAAAGTGCTGTGTGAGGATTTGCTGTAATTATTACTAGTAAGTAGACATATGAAAGAATTGCAATATAAATAATAATTATTATTATTTGAGGTCCTACTATGTGTCAGGGACTATATTGTTATACTTCCTTTTTTTCTTTTCTTTTTTTTAATGTTTATTTATTTCTTTATTTCTTATTAGTCATCCATTTTATACACATCAGTGCATACATGTCAATCCCAATCTCCCAATTCATCACACCATAACTTCCACCTCCCGCCACTTTCCCCCCTTGCTGTCCATACGTTTGTTCTCTATTTCTATGTCTCAATTTCTGCTCTGCAAACCGGTTCATCTGTACCATTTTCTAGGTTCCGCATATATGTGTTAATATACGATATTTGTTTTTCTCTTTCTGACTTATTTCACTCTGTATGACAGTCTTTAGATGCATCCACGTCTCTACAAATGACCCAATTTCGTTCCTTTTTATGGCTGAGTAATATTCCATTGTATATATGTACCACAACTTCTTTACCCATTCATCTGTTGATGGATGTTTAGGTTGCTTCCATGTCCTGGCTATTGTAAATAGTGCTGCAGTGAACATTGTGGTACATGACTCTTTTTGAATTATGACTTTCTCAGGTTATATGCCCAGTAGTGGGATTGCTGGGTTGTATGGTAGTTCTATTTTTAGTTTTTAAGGAACCTCCATACAGTTCTCCATAGTGACTGTACCAATTTACATTCTTACCAACAGTGTAGGAGTGTTCCCTTTTTTTACTTCTTCTTCAGCATTTATTGTTTATAGATTTTCTGATGATGTACATTCTGACCAGTGTGAGGTGATACTTCATTGTAGCTTTGATTCTCATTTCTCTAATAATTAGTGATGTTGAGCAGCTTCTCATGTGTTTGTTGGCCATCTGTATGTCTCCTTGGGAAAAATGTCATTTTAGGCATTCCACCCATTTTTGGATTGGGTTCTTTGTTTTTATGATATTGAGCTGCATGACTTGTTTGTATACTTTGGCAATTAATCCATTGTCAATTCTTTCATTTGCAAATATTTGGTTGGCGAAAAAGTTCATTCGTGTTTTCTGTACCATCTTATGGAAATCCCCGTACTGACGTTTTGGCCAACCCAATATTTTTTGTCCCATTCTGAGGGTTGTCTTTTCATTTTGTTTATTGTTACCTTTGAGGTGCAAAACCCTTTAAGTTTAATTAGGTCCCATTTGTTTTTGTCCTTATTTTCATTACTCTACATGGTAGGTAAAAAAGATCTTGCTGTGATTTACAACAAGCAGTGTTCTGCCTATGTTTTCCTCTAAGAGTTTTACAGGGTCTGGCCTAACATTCAGGTCTTTAATCCATTTTGAGTTTATTTTTTTTGTATGGTGTTAGGGAGTGTTCTAATTTTATTCTTTTACATGTAGCTATTCAGTTTTCTCAGCATCACTCTTTGAAGAGACTCTCTTCTCTCCATTGTATATTCTTGCTGCTTTGTCATCTATTAGGTGACCATAGCTGCATGGGTGTAACTCTGTGCTGTCTATCCTGCTCCACTCATCTATAGTTCTGTTTTTGTGCCAGAACCATACTGTCTTGATGACCATAGCTTTACAGCATATTCTGAAGTCAGGGAAACTGTTTCCTCCAACTTCATTTTTCCTTCTCAAGATTGATTTGGCCCTTCAGGGTCTTTTGTGTTTCCATACAAATTGTAAAATTTTTGAGCTAATTCAGTAAAAAATGTCATTGGTTATTTGATAGGAATTGTGCTGAATGTATAGATTGCTTTGTGTAGTATAGTTATTTTCACAATATTGATTCTTCCAATCCAGGAACGTGGTATATCTCTCCATCTTTTTGTGTTGTCTGGGATTACTTTCATCAGTATCTTATAGATTTCTGACTACAGGTCTTTTGCCTCCTTAGGTACGTTTATTCCTAGTTATTTTATTATCTTTGTTGTGATGGTAAATGAGATTGTTTCCTTAATTTCTCTGTCTGATTTTTTATTGTTAGTGTATAGGAAAGCAAGAGATTTCTGTGTAATAATTTTGTATCCTGCAACTTTACCAAATTCATTGATGAGCTCTAGTAGTTTTCCTGTAGCATATTTATGAGTTTCAATGCATAGTATCATGTCATAAACAAACAGGGACAGTTTTAATTATTCTTTTCCAATTTGGATTCCTTTTACTTCTTTCTTCTCTGATTGCTGTGGCTAGGACTTCCCAAACTATATTGAATAATAGTGGCATAAGTGGAGATCCCTGTCTTGTTCCTGATCCTGGAGGAAATGTTACAGTTTTTCACCACTGAAAATGATGTTTGCTGTGGGTTTTTTTGTATATGGCCTTTATTATATTGAATTAGGTTCCATCTCTGCCAACTTTCTGGAGAGTTTTTATATAAATGGGTGTTGAGGGGGACCTTCAAGATGGCAGAGGAGTAAGAAGTGGAGATCACCTTCCTCCCAACAAATACATCAAAAATACATCTACATGTGGAAAAACTCCTACAGAACACCTACTGGATGCTGGCAGAAGTCCTCAGACTTCCCAAAAGGCAAGAAACTCCCCACGTACCTGGGTAGGGCAAAAGAAAAAAGGAAAAACAGAGACAAAAGAATAGGGATGGGACCTGCACTTCTGGGAGCGAGTTGTGAAGGAGGAAAAGTTTCCAAACACAAGGAAGCCCCTTCACTGGTGGGGACGGGGGGTGGAGGGGAGGTGAGCATCGAGGCATGGAGGAGACCACAGCAACAGGGATGCAGAGGGCAAAGCAGATAGATTCCCGCACAGAGGATTGGAACTGACCAGCACTCACCAGCCTGCAAGGCTTGTCTGCTTACCCAGCAGGGCTGGTGGGGGCTGGGAGCTGAGGCACAGGGTTTGGAGTTCAGACCCCAGGGAGCGGACTGGGGTTAGCTGCATGAACACAGCCTGAAGGGGGCTAGTGCACCACAGCTAGCTGGGAGGGAGTCCAGGGAAAAGTCTGGAACTGTCTAAGAGGCAAGAGACCATTGTTTTGGGGTGTGCAAGGAGAGGGGATTCAGAGCACAACCTAAAAGAGCTCCGGAGACTGACGCGAGTCACGGCTATCAGCACAAACATCAGAGAAGGGCATGAAATGCTAAGGCTGCTGTTGCAGCCACCAAATAGCCTGTGTGCAAGCACAGGTCACTATCCACACCTCTGTTCCTGGGAGCCTGTGCAGCCTGACATGCCAGGGTCCCGTGATCCAGGGACAACTTCCCTGGGAGAACACATGGCATGCCTCAGGCTGTTGCAACATCATACTGGCCTCTGCTGCCCCAGGCTCGCACCGCATTTCATGCCCCTCCCTCCTCCCGGCCCAAGTGAGCCAGAGCCTCCTAATCAGCTGAAAATTTAACCCCGTCTTGTCTGGGCAGAGAACAAACACCCTCAGGTGACCATCACACAGAGGTGGGGAGAAATCCAAAGCTGAAACCCAGGATATGTGCAAAGAAGAGAAAGGGAAATTACTCCCAGCATCCTCAGGAAGACCAGAATAAATCTCCACAATCAACTTCATGTGCCCTGTATCTCTGGAATACCTGAATAGACAATGAAGCATTCCAAAATTCAAGGGGTGGACTTTGGGATCAACTGTAGACTGGGGGTTTGCATTCTGCATCTAATTTGTTTCTGGTTTTATGTTTATCTTGGTTTAATACTTAGAGCTTATTATTACTTGTAGATTTGTTGACTGACTTCTTTGCTATCTATCTTTATATATATATATATAATATTTCTTTTTCTCTTTCGGTGAGTGTATATGTGCATGATTCTTCGTATGATTTTGTCTGTGCAGCTTTATTTTGCCATTTCTCCTAGGGTTCTCTCTTTGCTTTTGTTTGTTTGGTATTTTTTGTTCATATAGTCTTTAGCGCTTGTTGTCACTGGTGGATTTGCTTTTTGGTTTGGTTGCTCTGTTTCTTTTTTAATTAGTTTTTCATTTTCTGTTTTTAATAATTTTTTAATTTTAATAATTTTATTTCTTTTCTTTCTTTCTTTCCTTCTTTCTTTTTTCTTCTCCATTTTCTTCTGAGCTATGTGGCTGACAGGGTCTTGGTGGTCCAAATGGGTGTCAGGGCTGAGCTTCACAGGTTGGAGAGCTAAGTTCAGGATACTGGTCCACCAATGACCTCTCAGCTCCATGTAATATCAAACAGTGAAAGCTTTCCCAGAGATCTCCATCTCAATGCTAAAACCCAGCTCCAGTCAATGACCAGCAAACTACAGTGATGGACACCCTATGCCAAACAACTAGTAAGACAAGAACACAACACCACCCAATAGCAGAGAGGATGCCTAAAATCACAGACACCCCAAAACACACCACCAGACATGGTCATGCCCACCAGAAAGACAAGATCCAGCCTCACCCACCAGAACACAGGCACCAGTCCCCTCCACCAGGAAGGCTACACAACACACTGAACCAACACTAGCCACTGGGGACAGACACCAAGACCAACGGGAAATATGAACACGCAGCCTGCAAAAAGGAGACCCCAAACACAGTAAGTTAAATAAAAGGAGAAGATAAATATGCAGCAGATTAAGGAGCAAGGTAAAAACCCACCAGAACAAACAAATGAATAGGAAATAGGCAGGCTACCTGAAACAGAATTCAGAGTAATGATAGTAAAGATGATCCAAAATCTTGGAAATAGAATGGAGAAAATACAAGAAACATTTAACAAGGAACTAGAAGAACTAAAGAGCAAACAAACAATAAAGAATGTCACAATAAATGAAATTAAAAATTCTCCAGGGCTTCCCTGGTGGTGCAGTTGTTGAGAGTCTGCCTGCTGATGCAGGGGACATGGGTTCATACCCCAGTCCAGGAAGATCCCACATGCCACAGAGCGGCTAGGCCCGTGAGCCTTGGCCACTGAGCTTGTGCAACCGGAGCCTGTGCTCCACAATGGGAGGGGTCACAACAGTGAGAGGCCCGTGTACCGCAAAAAAAAAAAAAAAAAAAAAAAATTCTCCAGAAGGAATCAATAGAAGAATAACTGAGGCAGAAGAAAAGATAAGTGACCTGGAAGATAAAATAGTGGAAATAATTACTGCAGAGCAGAATAAAGGAAAAATAATGAAAATAATTGAGGAAAGTTTCAGAGACCTCTGGGACAAGATTAAACACACAAAAATTTGAATTATAGGGGTTCCAGAAGAAGAAGAGGAAAAAATGGACTGAGAAAATATTTGAAGAGATTATAGTTGAAACCTTCCCTAATATGGGGGTTCATACCCCAGTCCAGGAAGATCCCACATGCCACAGAGCGGCTAGGCCCGTGAGCCTTGGCCACTGAGCTTGTGCAACCGGAGCCTGTGCTCCACAATGGGAGGGGTCACAACAGTGAGAGGCCCGTGTACCGCAAAAAAAAAAAAAAAAAAACCAAGGAGAAACACGCCAAGACACATATTAATCAAACTATAAAAAATTAAATATAAAGAAAAAATATTTAAAGCAGCAAGGAAAAAGCAACAATTAACATACAAGGGAATCCCCATAAGGTTAACAGCTGATCTTTCACCAGAAACTCTGCAAGCCAGAAGGGAGTGTCAGGACATATTTAAAGTGATGAAAGGGAAATGCCTACAACCAAAATTATTCTAAGCAGCAAGGATCTCACTCAGATTAGATGTAGAAATTTAAAGCTTTACAAACAAGCCAAAACTAAGGGAATTCGTCATCACCAAACCAGCCTTACATCAAATGCTAAAGGAACTTCTCTAGGCAGGAAACACAAGAAAAAGAAAATACTTACAATAAGAAACCTAAAACCATTAAGAAAATGGTAATAGCATATGTATATGTATAGATGATTCACTTTGTTATAAAGCAGAAATTAACACACCATTGTAAAGCAATTATACTTCAATAAAGATGTTAAAAAAAGAAAATGGTAATAGGAACATATATTGATAATTACCTTAAATGTAAATGGATTAAATGCTCCAACCAAAAGACCTAGACTGGCTGAATGGATACAAAAACAAGACCCGTACATATGCTATCTACAAGAGACCCACTTTTGTCCTAGGGACACATACAGACTGAAAGTGAGAGGATGAAAAAAGGTATTCCATTAAAATGGAAATCAAAAGACAGGTGGAAGAGCAATTCTCATATCAGACAAAATAGTTTTAAAATAATGACTATTACAAGAGACAAAGAAGGACACTACATAATGATCAAGGGATCAATCCAAGAAGAAGATATAACAATTGTAAATATTTATGCACCCAACACAGGAGCAATTCAATACATAAGGCAAATGCTAACAGCCATAAAAGGGGAAATAAAAAGTAACACAATGATAGTAGGAGACTTTAAGCCCTCACTTTCACCAATAGACAGATCATCCAAAATGAAAATAAATAAGGAACACAAGCTTTAAATGATACATTAAACAAGATCGACTTCATTGATGATTATAGGATATTCCATCCAAAAACCAGAGATTACACTTTCTTCTCAAGTGCTCATGGAACATTCTCCAGGATAGATCATATTGTGGATCACAAATCAAGCCTTGGTAAATTTACGAAAATTGAAATCATATCAAGTATCTTTTCTGACCACAACTCTATGAGACTAGATATCAATTACAGAAAAAAAAAAACTGTAAAAGATACAAACACGTGGAGGCTAAACAATACACTACTTATTAAACAAGAGATCACTGAATAAATCAAAGAGGAAATCAAAAAAATAACTAGAAACAAATGACAATGAAAACACGAAGACCCAAAACCTGTGGGATGCACTAAAAGCAGTTTAAGAGGGAAGTTTACAGCATTAAAAACCTACCTCAGGAAACAAGAAACATCTCAAATAAACAAGCTGACTTTACACCTAAAACAATTAGAGAAAGAAGAACCAAAAAAACCCCAATGTAAGCAGAAGGAAAGAAATCATAAATATCAGATCAGAAATAAATGATAAAGAAATGAAGGAAATGATAGCAAAGATCAATAAAAATAAAAGTTGGTTCTTTGAGAAGATAAAAAAAAAATTGATCAACCCTTACCCAGACTCATCAAGAAAAAAAGGGAAAAGACTCAAATCAATAGAGTTAGAAAAGAAAAAGGAGAGCTAACAACTGACACTGCAGAAATACAAAGGAGCATGAGAGATTACTACAAGCAACAATATGCCAATAAAATGGACAACCAGGAAGAAATGGACAAATGCTTAGAAAAGCACAACCTTCCGAGACTGAACCAGGAAGAAATAGAAAATATAAACAGACCAATCACAAGCACTGAAATTGAGACTGTGACTAAAAATCTTCCAACAAACAAAAGCCCAGGATCTGATGGCTTCACAGGCGAATTCTATCAAACATTAAGAGAAGAGCTAACGCCTATCCTTCTCAAACTCTTCCAAAATATAGAAGAGGGAGGAACACTCTGAAACTCATTCTGTGAGGTCACCATCACCCTGATACCAAAACCAGACAAAGATGCCACAAAAATAGAAAACCACAGGCCAATATCACTGATGAACATAGATGCAAAAATCCTCAACAAAATACTAGCAAACAAAATCCAACAACACATTAATGGATCATACACCATGATCAAGTGGGGTTTATCCCAGGAATGCAAGGATTCTTCAATATACACAAATCAGTCAATGTGATAAACCATATTAACAAATTGAAGGAGAAAAACCCTATTATCCTCTCAATAGATGCAGAAAAAAGCTTTTGACAAAATTCAACAGCTATGTATGATAAAGATCTTCCAGAAAGTAGGCATAGAAGGAACTTACCTCAACGTAATAAAGGCCATATATGACAAACACACAGCCACCATTGTTCTCAATGGTGAAAAACTGAAACACTTTCCACTAATGCTCCCATTCTGAGGATTGTCTTTTCGTCTTGTTTATGGTATCCTATGCTGTGCAGAAGCTATTAAGTTTCCTTATGTCCCGTTTATTTATTTTTATTATTTCCATTTCTCTAGAAGGTGGGTCAAAAAGTATCTTGCTGTGATTTATGTCATAGAGTGTTCTGCCTATGTTTTCCTCTAAGAGTTTTATAGTGTGTGTCCTTACATTTAGGTCTTTAATCCATTTTGAGTTTATTTTTGTGTATGGTGTTAGGGAGTTTTCTAATTTCATTCTTTTACAAGTATCTGTCCAGTTTTCCGAGCACCACTTATTGAAGAAGCAGTCTTTTCTCCATTGTATATTCTAGCCTCCTTTATCAAAGATAAGGTGACCATATGTGTATGGGTTTATCTCTGGGATTTCTTTCCTGTTCCATTTTTGTTTTTTTCTGCCAGTACCAAACTGTCCTGATTACTATAGCTTTGTAGTATAGTCTGAAGTCCAGGAACCTGATTTCTCCAGCTCTGTTTTGCTTTCTCAACTTTGCTTTGGCTATTCGGGTTCTTTTGTTTTTCCATACAAATTGTAAACTTTTTGGTTCTAGTTCTGTGAAAAAAGGCATTGGTAGTTTGATAGACATTGCATTGAATCTGTAGATTGCTTTGGTAGTATAGTCATTTTCCCAATGTTGATTCTTCCAATCAAAGAACATGGTATGTCTCTCCATCTGTTTGTAAAATCGTATTTCTTTCATCAGTGTCTTATAGTTTTCTGCATACAGGTCTTTTGTCTCCTTGGGTAGGTTTATTCCTATGTGTTTCATTGTTTTGTGTTGCAATGGTAAATGGGAGCATTTTCTTAATTTCTCTCTTAGATTTTTCATCACATTAGTGTATATGAATGCAAGAGATTTATGTGCATTAATTTTGTATACTGCTATTCTGCCAAATGCACTGATTATCTCTAGAAGCTTTCTGGTAGCGTCGTTCGGATTCTCTATGTATAACGTCATGTCATCTGCAAACAGTGAGTTTGCCTTCTGTTCAGGCTTGGATACCTTTTATTTCTTTTTCTTCTCTGATTGCTGTGACTAAAACTTCCAAAACTATGTTGAATAATAGTGGTGAGAGTGGACAACCTTGTCTTTTTCCTGATCTCAGTGGGAATGGTTTTAATTTTTCACCATTGACATCAATGTTGGCTGTGGGTTTGTCATACATGGCCTTTATTATGGTGAACTAACTTCCCTCTATACCTACTTCCTGGAGTGTTTTTATAAAAATAGAGAGTTGAATTTTGTGGAAAGCTTTTTCTGCATCTACCTAAATGATCTATTGGTTTTTCTCCTTCAGTTTGTTAATATGGTTTATCACATTGCTTGATCTGGTATATTGCAGAATCCTAGCATTCCTGGGATAAACCCCACTTGATCAGAGTGTATTATCCTTTTGATGTGCAGTTGGATTCTGTTTGCTAGTATTTAGTTGAGGATTTTTGCATCTATGTTCATCAGTAATATTGACCTCAAGATTTCTTTTTTGGGTCATCTTTGTCTGGTTTTGGTATCAGGGTGATGGTGGCCTCGTAGAATGAGTTTGGGAGTGTTCCTTCCCTGCTATATTTTGGAAGAGTTTGAGAATTATAGGGGTGAGCTCTTTTCTAAGTGTTTGATAGAATTCACTTGTCAAGTCACCTGGTGCTGGGCTTTGTTGGAATATTTTTAATCAGTTTCAATTTCAGTGCTTGTGATTGGCCTGTTTATATTTTCTATTACTTCCTGGTTCAGTCTCGGAAGGTTGTGCTTTTTAAAAAATTATTCCATTTTTTCCAGGTCATCTATTTTATTGGCATATAGTTGCTAGTAATATCTCATGATCATTTACATTTCTGCAATGACAGTTGTTACCTCTCCTTTTTCATTTCTACTTCTATTGAATTGAGTCTTCTCACTTTTATTCGTAATAAGTCTGGCTAATGTTTTATCACTTTTTTTTAAACTTCTCAAAGAACCAGCTTTTAGTTTTACTGGTCTTTGCTATCTTTTCCATCATTTCTTTTTCATTTATTTCTGATCAGATCTTTATGATTTCTTTCCTTCTGCTGACTTTGGGGTTATTTTGTTATTCTTTCTCTAATTCCTTTATGTGTATGGTTAATTTGTTTATTTGAGATGTTTCTTGTTTCTTCAGGTAGGATTGTATTGTATAACCTTACCTCTTAGAACTGCTTTTGCTGCATCCCATAGGTTTTGGATCATCGTGATTTCATTCTCATTTGTTGCTAGGTATTTTCTGATTTACTCTTTCATTTCTTCAGTGATCTCTTGGTTATTTAGTAATGTACTGGGTTTTTTTTTTGTTTTTTTCTGTTTCTGTAACATTTTTATTGGGGTATAATTGCTTTACAATGGTGTGTTAGTTTCTGCTTTACAACAAAGTGAATCAGTTATACATATACATATGTTCCCATATCTCTTCACTCTTGCGTCACCCTCCCTCCCACCCTCCCTATCCCACCCCTCTAGGGGGTCACAAACCACCTAGCTGATCTCCCTGTGCCATGGAGCTGCTTCCCGCTAGCTATCCATCCTACGTTTGGTGGTGTATATATGTCCATGCTACTCTCTCACTTTGTCACAGTTTACCCTTTCCCATCCCCATATCCTCAAGTCCATTCTCTAGTAGGTCTGTGTTTTATTCTCGTCCTACCCCTAGTCTCTTCATGACATTTTTTTTCTTAGATTCCTTTGGTAGTTCTATTTGTAGTTTTTTAACGAACATCCATACTGTTCTCCATAGTGGCTGTATCAATTTACATTCTTATTGAGCTGCATGAGATGCTTATAAATTTTGGAGAATAATCTTTTGTCAGTTGCTTCATTTGAAACTATTTTCTCCCATTCTGAGTGTTGTGTTTTGGTCTTGTTTATGGTATCCTTTGCTGTGCAAAACCTTTTCAGTTTCATTAGGTCCCATTTGTTTATTTTTGTTTTTATTTTGATTTCTCTAGGAGGTGGGTCAAAAAGGATCTTGCTGTAATTTATGTCATAGAGTGTTCTGCCTATGGTTTCTTCTAAGAGTTTGATTGTGTCTAGCCTTCCATTTGGGTCTTTAACCAATTTTGAGTTTATTTTTGTGTATGGTGTTAGGGAGTGTTCTAATTTCATACTTTTACATGTACCTGTCCAGTTTTCACAGCACCACTTATTGAAGAGGCTGTCTTATCTCCACTGTATATTCTTGCTTCCTTTATCAAAAATAGGGTGACCATATGTGTGTCAGTTTATCTCCAGGCTTTCTAGCCTGTTCCATTGATCTATATTTCTCTTTTTGTGCCAGTACCATACTGTCTTGATTAGTGTAACTTTGTATTATAGTCTGAAGTCAGGGAGCCTGATTCCCCCAGCTCCGTTTTTAATACTCAAGATTACTTTGGCTATTCAGGGTCTTTTGTGTTTCCATACAAACTGTGAAATTTTTTGCTCTAGTTCTGTAAAAAATGCCAGTGGTAGTTTGATAGGGATTGCATTGAATCTGTAGATTGCTTTTGCTGGTAGAGTCATTTTCACAGTGTTGATTATTCCAATCCAAGAACATGGTATATCTCTCCAGCTATTTGTATCATCTTTAATTTCGTTCATCAGTGTCATAATTTTCTGCATACAGATCTTTAGTCTCCTGAGGTAGGTTTATTACTAGATATTTTATTCTTTTTGTTGCAGTGGTAAATGGGAGTGTTTTCTTAACTTCACTCTCAGATTTTTCATCATTACTGTATAAGAATGCCAGAAATTTCTGTATATTAATTTTGTATCCTGCTA
The DNA here is from genome assembly GCF_002837175.3 of Physeter macrocephalus. Taxonomy (NCBI): domain Eukaryota; kingdom Metazoa; phylum Chordata; class Mammalia; order Artiodactyla; family Physeteridae; genus Physeter; species Physeter macrocephalus. The sequence goes on along the minus strand of NC_041234.1, from coordinate 43,589,203 downwards.
CTTTACCAAATTCATTGATTCGCTCTAATAGTTTTCTGGTAGCATCCTTAGGATTCTCTATGTATAGTATCATGTCATCTGCAAACAGTGACAGCTTTACTTCTTCTTTTCCTATTTGGATTCCTTTTATTTCTTTTTCTTCTCTGATTGCTGTGGCTAGAACTTCCAAAACTATGTTGAATAAGAGTGGTGAGAGTGGGCAACCTTGTCTTGTTCCTGATCTTAGTGGAAATGGTTTCAGTTCTTCACCATTGAGGACGATGTTGGTTGTGGGTTTGTCATATATGACCTTTATTATGTTGAGGAAAGTTCCCTCTATGCCTACTTTCTGCAGGGTTTTTTCATAAATGGGTGTTGAATTTTGTCAAAAGATTTCTCTGTATCTATTGACATGATCATATGTTTTTTTTCCTTCAGTTTGATGATATGGTGTATCACGTTGATTGACTTGCGTATATTGAAGAATCCTTGCATTCCTGGAATAAACCCCACTTGATCATGGTGTATGATCCTTTTAATGTGCTGTTGGATTCTGTTTGCTAGTATTTTGTTGAGGATTTTTGCATCTATGTTCATCAGGGATATTGGCCTGTAGTTTTCTTTCTTTGTGATGTCTTTCTCTGATTTTGGTATAAGGTTTATGGTGGCCTCATAGAATGAGTTTGGGAGTGTTGCTTCCTCTGCTCTTTTGGAACAGTTTGAGAAGGATAGGTGTTAGCTCTTCTCTAAATGTTTGACCGGGACGCGAACCCGGTTCCCCTGCATCGGCAGGCGGACGCGCAACCACTGCGCCACCAGGGAAGCCCGCTGGAATATTTTTAATCACAGTTTCAATTTCAGTGCTTGTGATTGGTCTGCTCATATTTTCTATTTCTTCCTGTTTCAGTCTCGGCAGCATTGTGCATTTCTAAGAATTTGTCCATTTTTTCCAGGTGGTCCATTTTATTAGCATACAGTTGCTCGTAGTAATCTCTAATAATCATTTGTATTTCTGCAGTGTCCGTTGTTATTTCTCCTTTTTCATTTCTAATTCTATTGATTTGAGTCCTCTTCCGTTTTTTCTTGATAGGTCTAGCTAATGGTTTATCAGTTTTGTTTATCTTCTCAAAGAACTAGCTTTTAGTTTTATTGATCTTTGCTATCGTTTCCTTCATTTCTTTTTCAATTATTTCTGTTGCCATCTTAATGATTTCTTTCCTTCTGCTAAATTTGGGTTTTGTTTGTTCTTCTTTCTCTAATTGCTTTAGGTGCAAAGTTAGGTTGTTTATTCAAGATGTTTCCTGTTTCTTAAGGTAGGATTGTATTGCTGTAAACTTCCCTCCTAGACGTGATTTTGCTGCATCCCATAGATTTTGGGTCGTCGTGTCTCCATTGTCATCTGTTTCTAAGTATTTTTTGATTTCCTCTTTGATTTCTTCAGTGATCACTTCGTTATTAAGTAGTGTATTGTTTAGCCTCCATGTGTTTGTATTTTTTACAGATCTTTTCCTGTAATTGATATCTAGTCTCAAAGCATTGTTGTCAGAAAAGATACTTGATAAGATTTCAATTTTCTTAAATTTACCAATGCTTGATTTGTGACCCAAGATATGATCTAACCTGGAGAATGTTCCATGAGCACTTGAGAAAAATATGTATTCTGTTGTTTTGGGATGGAATGTCCTATAAATATCAATTAAGTCCATCTTCTGTAATGTATCTATAAATATCAATTAAGCCCATCTTGTTTAATGTATCATTTAAAACTTGTGTTTGCTTATTTATTTTCATTTTATATGATCTGTCTATTGGTGAAAGTGGGGTGTTAAAGTCCCCTTCTATTAATGTGTTACTGTCGATTTTCCCTTTTATATCTGTTAGTATTTGCCTTATGTATAGAGATGCTCCTCTGTTGGGTGCATAAATATTTACAATTGTTATATCTTCTTCATGGATTGATCCCTTGATCATTATGTAGTGTCCTTCTTTGTCTCTTGTAATAATCTTTATTTTAAAGTCTATTTTGTCTGATATGAGGATTGCTACTCCAGCTCTCTTTTGATTTCCATTTGCATGGAATATATTTTTCCATCCCCTCACTTTCAGTCTGTATGTGTCCCTAGGTCTGATGTGGATCTCTTGTACACAGCAAATATATGGGTCTTGTTTGTGTATCCATTCAGCCAGTCTGTGTCTTTTGGTGGGAACATTTAATCAGTTTACCTTTAAGGTAATTATCGATATGTATGTTCCTATTCCCATGTTCTTAATTGTTTTGGGTTTGTTTTTGTAGGTCTTTTACTTCTCTTGTTTTTCCTGCCTAGAGAAGTTCCTTTAGCATTTGTTGTAAAGCTGGTTTGGTGGTGCTGAACTCTCTCAGCTTTTCCTTGTCTGTAAAGGTTTTAATTTCTCCATCAAATCTGAATGAGATCCTTGCTGTGTAGAATAATCTTCATTGTCGGTTTTTCTCCTTCATCACTTTAAATATGTCCTGCCACTCCCTTCTGGCTTGGAGAGTTTCTGCTGAAATATCAGCTGTTAACCTTATGGGGATTCCCTTGTGTGTTATTTGTTGTTTTTTCCTTGCTGCTTTTAATATTTTTTCTTTGTATTAATTTTTGATAGTTTGATTAATATGTGTCTTGGCATATTTCTCCTTGGATTTATCCTGTATGGGACTCTCTGTGCTTCTTGGACTTGATTAACTATTTCCTTTCCCATATTAGGGAAGTTTCGACTATAATCTCTTCAAATATTTTCTCAATCCCTTTCTTTTTCTCTGCTTCTTCTGGGGCCCCTATAATTCGAACGTTGGTGCATTTAATGTTTTCCCAGAGGTCTCTGAGACTGTCCTCAGTTCTTTTCATTCTTTTTTCTTTATTCTGCTCTGCAGTAGTTATTTCCACTATTTTATCTTCCAGGTCACTTATCCGTTCTTCCACCTCAGTTATCCTGCTATTGAACCCATCTAGAGTATTTTTAATTTCATTTATTTTGTTGCTCACCATTGCTTGCTTCCCCTTTATTTCTTCTAGGTCCTTGTTAAATGTTTATTGCATTTTGTCTATTCTATTGCCAAGATTTTGGATCATCTTTTCTATCATTATTCTGAATTCTTTTTCAGGTAGACTGCCTATTTCCTCTTCATTTGTTATGTCTGGTGGGGTTTTACCTGGCTGCTTCATCTGCTGTGTGTTTTTCTGTCTTTTTATTTTGCTTTCTGTGTTTTGGGTCTCCTTTTTGCAGGCTTCAGGTTCGTAGTTCCCATTGTTTTTGGTGTCTGTCCCCTGTGGATAAGGTTGGTTCAGTGGGTTGAGTAGGTTTCCTGGTTGGGGGGACTAATGCCTGTGTTCTGGTAGATGAGGCTGGATCTTGGATTTCAGGTGGGCAGGTCCACGTCTGATGGTGTGTTTTGGCGTGTCTATAGCCTTATGATTTTAGGCAACCTCTCTGCTAATGGATGTGGCTGTAGTCCTGTTTTCCTTGTTGTTGGGCATAGGGTGTCCAGCACTGTAGCTTGCTGGTCGTTGCGTGAAGCTGGGTCTTGGTGTTGAGATGGATATCTCTGGGAGATTTTCGCTGTTTGATATTACATGGAGTAGGGAGGTCTCTTGCAGACCAGTGTCCTGAAGTTGGTTTTCCCACCTCAGAGACACAGCCCTGACAACTGGCTGGAGCAAGAAGAGCCTTTAATCCACACGGCTCATTAAAAAAGGGAGAAAAAATAGAAAGGAAAGAAAGAAGGAAGGAAGGAAGGAAGGAAAGAAGGAAGAAAGGAAGGAAGAAAGTAAAGAAGGAAGAAAGGAAGGAAGGAAGAAGGAAGGAAGGAAGATGAAAGGAAGAAAGAAAGGAAGGAAGGTAGGAAGAAAGGAAGGAAGGAAGGAAGGAAGAGAGGAGGGAAGGGAGGAAGAAAGGGAGGGAGGAAGGATGGAGGGAGGAAGCGAGGAAGAATGGGAGGAAGACAGAAAGGAAGAAAGGTAGGAAGAAAGGAAGAAAGAAAGAAAGAAGATAAAATAAAGTAAGAGAAAGTAAAGTTATTATAATAGAAAATAATTATTAAGAAGAAAAATTTTTTAAAGTTAAAAAAAAAACAAAAAAAAAACGGGTCGGTCAGAACCCTAGGACAAATGGTGAAATCAAAGCTATACAGACAAACTCTCACACAGCAGCACACACATACATGCTCAAAAAAAGAAAAAAAGGGGAAAATAATAGTATACCTTGCTCCCAAAGTCCACCTCCTCAACTTGGGATGATTTGCTGTCTATTCAGGTATTCCACAGATGCAGGGCACTTCAAGTTGATTGTGGAGATTTAATCCGCTGCTTCTGAGGCTGCTGGGAGAGACCTTCCCCTCTCCTCTTTGTTCGCACAGCTCCTGGGGTTCAGCTTTGGACTTGGTCCCGCCTCTGCGTGTAGGTCGCCTGAGGGCATCTGCTCTTCGCTCAGACAGGATAGGGTTAAAGGAGCAGCTGATTCGGGGGCTCTGGCTCAGGCTGGGGGGAGTTAGGGGTATGGATGCAAATCAAGCTTGCAGCGGCAGAGGCCGGCTTGATGTTGCACCACCCTGAGGCGTGCTGCGCGTTCTCGTGGGGAAGTTGTCCCTGGATTCCGGGACACTGGCAGTGGCAGGCTGCACAGGCTCTTGCGAGGGGAGGTGTGGAGAGTGACCTGTGCTCACACACAGGCTTCTTGGTGGCAGCAGCAGGAGCCTTAGCATCTCATGCCCGTCTCTGGTGTCTGCACTGATAGCCGCAGCTCACGCCCATTTCTGGAGTTCCTTTAAGCGGTGCGCTTAATCACCTCTCCTCACACACCAGGAAACTAAGAGCCAAGGAAAAATCTCTGGTCTCTTTGGCAGCTCTGCACCTGTCTCTGGAGCTCCTTTAAGCAGTGCTCTTAAACCCATCTCCTTGTGCACCAGGAAACAAAGAGGCAAGAAAAAGTCTCTTGTCTGTTCGGCAGCTCCGCACCTGTCTCTGGAGGTCTTTTAAGTGGCGCACTTAATCACATCTCCTCGAGCCCCAGGAAGCAAAGAGGGAAGAAAAGGTCTTTTGCCTCTTTGGCAGCTCCAGACTTCTCCCGGACTCCCTCCCCGTTATCCGTGGTGCACTAACTCCTTCAGGCTGTGTTCACGCAGCCAACCCCAGTCCTCTCCCAGTTTCCGACCGAAGCCCAAACCTCAGCTCCCAGCCCCTGCCCTTCCTGGCGGGTGAGCAGACAAGCCTCTCGGGCTGCTGAGTGTTGGTTGCTACCGATCCTCTGTGGGAATCTCTCCACTTTGCCCTCTGCACCCTGTTACTGTGCTCTCTTCTGTGGCTCTGAAGTTTCCCCCTCTGCCACCACAGTCTCCGCCCGTGAAGGTGCTTCTAGTGTGTGGGAACCTTTCCTCCTTCACAGCTCCCTCCCACCTTCTGCCATCTTCTCTCTACCCCCTTTAGTAATGTATTGTTTAGCCTCCATGTGTTTGTATTTTTTACATATTTTTTCCTGTAATTTATACCTAGTCTCATAGCTTTGTGGTCAGAAAAGATACTTGATACGATTTCAATTTTCCTAAAATTACCAAGGCTTCTTTGTGACCCAGGATATAATCTGTCCTGTAGAATGTTCCATGAGCCCTTGGTAAGAAAGTGTTATCTGCTGTTTTTAGTTGGAATGTCCTATAAATATCAACTAAGTCCATTTTTTTAATGTATCATTTAAGGCTTTTGTTTCCTTATTTATTTTCCTTTTGGATGATCTGTCCATTGGTGAAATTGGGGTGTTAATGTCCCCTACTATTATTGTGTTACTGTCATTTTCCCCTTTTATGGCTGTTAGCATTTGCCTTATGTGTTGAGGTGCTCCTATATTTGGTGCATAAATATTTACAATTGTTATATCATTTTCTTGGATTGATCCCTTGATCATTATATTGTTTCCTTCTTTACCTCTTGTAATAGTCTTTATTTCAAAGTCTATTTTGTCTGATATGAGAATTGCTACTCTAGCTGTCTTTTGATTTCCATTTTCATGGAATATCTTTTTCCATCCCCTCACTTTCAGTCTGTATGTGTCCCTAGGACTAAAGTTGGTGTCTTGTAGACAGCGTATGTACAGGTCTTGTTTTTGTATCCATTCAGCCAGTCTATGTCTTTTGGTGGGAGCATTTAATCTATTTATATTTATGGTAGTTATCGATATATATGTTCCTATTACCATTTTCTTAATTGTTTTGTGTTTGTTATTGTAATTCTTTTCCTTGTCTTGTTTTTCCTGCCTAGAGAAGTTCCTTTAGCATTATTTGTAGAGCTCTTTTGGTGTTGCTGAATTCTCTTAGCTTTTGCTTGTCTCTAATTTTTTAAATTTCTCCTTCAAATCTGAATTATATCCTTGCTGTGTTGAGAAATCTTGGCTGTAGGTTGTTCTCTTTCATCACTTTAAATATGTCCTACCACTCCTTTCTAGCTTGCATAGTTTTTGCTGAAAGTTTCACTGTTTACCTTATGGGAATTCCCTTGTATGTTAATTGTTGCTTTTCCCTTGCTGCTATTAATATTTTTTCTTTGTATTTAATTTTTGATAGTTTGATTAATATGTGTCTTGGTGTGGTTCTCCTTGGATTTATCCTGTATGGACTCTCTCCACTTCCTGGACTTGACTGACTATTTCCTTACCTATATTGGGGAATTTTTCAAGTATAATCTCCTCAAATATTTTCTCAGCCCCTTTTTTTTTCTCTTCTTCTTCTGGGACCCCTATAATTCGAATATTGGCGTATTTAATGTTTTCACAAAGGTCTCTGAGCTTGTCCTCAATTATTTTCAAACTTTTTTCTTTATTCTGCTCTGCAGTAGTTATTTCCACTATTTTATATTCCAAGTCACTTATCCGTTCTTTTACCTCAGTTAATCTGCTTTTGATTCCTTCTAGAGAATTTTTAATTTCATTTATTTTGTTGTTCATCTTTGTTTGTTTGCTCTTTAGTTCTTCTCGGTCCTTGTTAAACATTTCTGTATTTTCTCCATTCTATTTCCAAGATTTTGGATCATCTTGTCTACCATTATTCTGAATTCTTTTTCTGGTATACTGCCTATTTCCTGTTTATTTGTTTATTCTAGTGGGTTTTTACCTTGCTCCTTCATCTGCTGTGAATTTCTCTGTCCTCTCATTTTGCGTAACTTACTGCGTTTGGAGTCTCCATTTTGCAGGCTGCAGGTTCATTATTTCCCATTGTTTTTGGTATCTACTCCCAATGGGTAAATTTGGTTCAGTGGGTTGTGTAGGCTTTCTGGTAGAGGGGAGTGGTGCCTGTGTTCTGGTGGATGAGTCTGGATCTTTTCTTTCTGGTGGGCAGGAACATGTTGTGTGGTGTGTTTTGGTGTGTTTGTGAACTTTTTATGATTTTAGGCAGCCTCTCTTTTAATGGGTGGGTTTGTGTTCCTGTCTTGCTTGTTGTTTGGAATAGGGTGTCATGCACTGTAGCTTGCTGGTCATTGAGTGGAGCTGGGTCTTAGCATTGAGAAGATCTCTGGGGAACTTTCACCATATTATATTACATGGGGCCGGGAGTTCTCTGGTGGACCAGTGTCTTGAACTCACCTCTCCCACCTCAGAGCCTCAGACCTGACCCCCTACCAGAGCACCAAGATCCTGTCAGCGACATGGCTCAGAAGAAAAGGGAGAAAAAAAAAGAAAGAAAGAAAGAAAATAAATAAAATAGTTATTAAAATAGAAAATAATTATTAAAAATAAAAAAATAATGAAAGAGAAAGAAAGAAGAGAGCAACCACACCAAAAAAACAAATCCTCCAATGATAACAAGTGCTAGAAACTATACTAAAAAGAAAAAAAAAATAAAAATAACGTGCAGTCAGAACCCTAGTACAAATGGCAAAGAAAAGCTTTTGGGAAGTCTGAGGTCTTCTGCCAGCATTCATTAGATGTTCTATAGGAGTTGTTCCACATGTAGTTGTAATTTTTATATATTTGTGGGAGGAAGGTGATCTCCACATCTTATTCCTCTGCCATCTTGAAGCCTCCTTCTTCAGATCCAAACACAGCCTCTCTGCACATTCCGAGTTTGTATACTGCAGGGAGGCATTCCCTGTTCCTGGTATCTGTGCCCCTTTTCAGGTTTTCTCTTTCTTAATAAAGCATATAAGTGCTGGGTGATAAGGAAAAAATTTTGGAATTCAATTTTGACAGTAGCCAGCTAACCCAATAAAACCTCATAATTGACACTTAGTTTTAGGTTTTGGGAACCTCAGGATTCCATGAAGCCTACATAGATCCAAATGTAGTACTTGTTCAGAGATCATGTGCCCTAAATATCCAACCTGAGTTTGAGCAAACTGCAATTTTTCTTTGAAGAATTTATGGTCCCTTTAAGGCCAAAAGTTTTAACAGATGGATGATGTCTTCGTGTGAAAAGGTTTGAGCAGGAGAACATAGAAGCAAATCATCTATATATTGTAACAACTTCAAACCTGTAGAAAACTTTGTATCATCCACATCAGCTTTCAATATTTGTGAAAATTAAGAGGGACTTACTGGGAATTCCCTGGTTGTCTAGTGGTTAGGCTCCATGCTTTCACTGCTGAGGGCATGGGTTCAATCACTGGTCTAGGAAATAAGATTCCACAAGCCACATGGTTTGGCCAAAAAAAAAAAAAAAAGGAAACCCTGGGGCATTACTGTCCAGATGTATTGTCATCCTTCCCAGGTGAAGGCAGAAACATTTTGGCTAGCCTTATCAACTGGAATACTGAAAAATGTACTGCATAGATCAATTATGGTGAAAAATTTGCCTTCTGTTAGAATGGATGTTAGTAATGTATGGGGGTAGGAACAACAGGGTGTTGAGCAATAATGTTGTTTATTGCTCAGAGTTCCTTGACATACCTCCTTGGGTTTTCTCAAAGGTAAAATATGAGTATTACAGAAACTAGTACAAGGGATAATGAGGCCCTGAGCCTTGCAATCTTCTTTTATGGGCTTTATACCTTGAAGTGCTTCTTTACTTATAGGGTATTAATTAATTCTGGGGAGAGGTTTTGAGGGATCTATTTGAGTCTTGGTGGGAGGTGCACTGTGTATTTTGGCAATATCAGTTGGATATTTTGCCCATAAGAAGGGTAGGAATTGGCTCAATAAGGACAATTTATCAGTGTCTCCAGAACCAGCTCAAGTACCATCAGAGACAGAGAAAATGAAAGATGTTGGAGGGTCATTTAATTAATCTGGTTGACTATTTTCATTGCTGCTGTCAAATTCTAGAATTATTTTCCCCTTCTGGTAGAAAGAAATTCCAGCATGATACTTTTCTAAGAAGTCTCATGTGATAAATGGATAGTGGTGGAGGGACTAAGGAGAAAACAGTGGTTATCTCTCAAGGGGCCTAATCAAGATGGAATGGGTTCAGAGACAGGAACCTTTTGCGGTTCACTAGAACTCTTCCTTATTTGAACTATTTTAGTATTCTGAGGCAGGAGCTTCTTTATAGCAGTGGGGTTGAACACTGACAGTGTGACTCCAGTGTCAATAAGGACAGTAAGAGATTCATTCCCAATGTGGAGAGTTGTTTATCTGAGCCAATTAAGAGGAAGGATTGGGAGGACCCCCTGTAGATCCTTGGAGTCCCAATTTTTCAGAAATGGGAGGGCACTGGAAATTCTGGTTAGAGGGCTGAAGGCACCTAAAGTGCTTAAGTTTGTGATAATCTTTTTGCCAATGTCCTGGCTCTTTGCAGTAATAGCTGAAACTAAGAGGTTTTTTTGTTTGTTTGTTTTGTTTAGGGTCCTTCATTTGTCAGAGTTGAAACTTAAGAATTTTAACAGTTCTTCATTTAGTGACACATCTAGGGTGCAAGCAAGCTGATTTGCCAGATTAACCTAATCTAAGGTAGACATAATTTCCCATCCCACCCTGCTCCTTTTAACTAAAAGAGAAAGATCCTGTTTCAGCCCTTAGTAAACACACAGTTAAAGCCTACCCAATTATATTTAACACCTGAAGGAAGCCCAGAATTTCCTTTGAAAATAGTCTTAAGTAAATTATAATAGTCGTGAACAGGTTCACTAGATTTTTGTCTGTAACCCTGAATTTTGTTTCAGTCAATAGGCTTAGGGAAAGCTACTGTAATTGCTCACTGGAGTTCTCCAGCAAATGTTTTATCCTCTTGCCAAAAGTTAGGGGATTACTTTTCTAAATCCCTTTCAAGATTTTACCATCCGGCAAGCTTACCCAGTGTTTGGCTTGACCCTCACCAACAAGCATGTGGACTAATTGATACAAATCTGAAAAACCAGGTTAGTAAGTTTGAATAACTATATTAAATTCATCAGCAAACCTGGGAGGTTTGTTTGGATCAGAAGACTTAACTTTAAAGGGGCAGGTTCTAATAGGTTCAGAGAAGGAAAGAGCAGGGGGAGGTTTAAGAAAAACGGGAAGTTCAGAGAGATAATTAGAAAGAGGAATCTGAGTGTATAGAGGAAATGGAGGCAGTCCATAAGGGAAGGAGGAAGATGGCACCAGAGGTAGAGTTTGAGCATAAGATGGCTGCTGCACGTCCAGGGATGGAAGATGGAGGAGGGGAAAGAGAGGCCTTAGAAACCATTTTGTCTTTCTTCAATAATTTGTTTGCCTCAGTTGTTTTAAAAATTTTATTTTGCAGTGAGGCAATTTTAGACTCATATGATCACATTTGGAAGCTTCAAAATTCCAATTAAAATAGGTGTGCTATTCATTTTTGACAATTTTAGAGCCATGGCTTTCAATTCCGTTTTAAGAAAAGTATGTTTGGGGAGTTCAAAAGTCCCCCATAATGGCCATTGGTGTTCTAAATTAAGTTGATCCATTTAGTTAGAAATGCACATGAGGAGGGACTGCAGTTTTTAAACATTAAACTGGCTAGGATCCCTGAAGTAGGGGCATACTCAAAGCATTATATGACTGGGATCCCATTTCATAGGGATTTTTTTCTCTAGAGCAAAGGGAAAGAAATCCTAAACAGCACAGTTCTAATAGGAAGAACAGCCCAGTTCCAAAGGAACTGGACCAAAGGCTTAGCAGCACAGTTCCAATAGGAACAGACTGGTTCCAAAAAGAATTAGAGCAAAAGCTAGCACAGTTCCATAGGGACAGCCTGATTTCAAAGAGTCAGTCCAAAGTGCCAAAGAAGTGCTAACAGAAAGGCCAAAGCCTTTAACAGAAAAATCAAAGCTTTCAACAAATATTTCTGTATATTAATTTTGTATCCTGCAACTTTAATGAATTTATTGATGAGCTCTAATTTTTTTTGGTGGCATATTTAAGATTTTTGATATATATATATATGTTATCATGTCATTCATATACAGTGACAGTTTTACTTCTTCCTTTCCAGTTTTATTTCTTTTTCTTTTCTGATTGCTGTGTATAGGACTTCCAATACTATGTTGAATAAAAGGAGTGAGAGTGAGCATCCTTGTGTTGTTCCTGATCTTAGAAGAAAAGTTTTCAGTTTTCACCACTGAGTATGATGTTAGCTGTGGGCTTATCATATATCACCTTAATTGTGTTGAGGTATGTTCCCTCTCTACCCATCTCGTTGATATTTTTTTTTCATAAATGGATGTTTAGTTTGTCAAAATGTTCTTCTGCATCTATTGAGATGATCATATGATTTTTATTCTTCAATTTGTTACAGTGTTGTATAACAGTGATTGATTTGTGGATACTGAACAATCCTTGCATCCTGGAATAAATCCCACTTTATCATGGAGTATGATCCTTTGAATGTATTATTGGATTCAGCTTACTAATATTTTGTTGATGATTTTTGCATCTATGTTCATCAGTGATATTGGCCTGTAATTTTCTTATTTTGTGTGATATCTTTGTCAAGTTTTTGTATCAGGGTGAGTTTGGCAGCGTTCCTTCTTCTGCAGTTTTTTTTTTTTTTATAGTTTAAGGATGATCTGTGTTAACTCTAAATGTTTGGTAGAACTCACCTGTGAAGACTTCTGGTTCTGTACTTTTGTTTGTTGAGTTGTTTTTTTTTTTTTTGTTACCGATTAAATTTCATTACTGGTAATTGGCCTGCTCATATTTTCTATTTCTTCCTGGTTCAGTCTTGGGGCATTGTACATTTCTAAGAATTTGTCCATTTCTACTAGGTTGTCCATTTTATTGGGGTATAGTTTTTCATAGTCATCTCTTATGATTCTTTATATTTCTATAGTGTGGGTTGTAACTTCTGCTACTCCATTTCTGATTTTATTGATTTAGGCCCTTTCTCTTTTTTCTTGATGAGTCTGGTTTATCAATTTTGTTTATCTTTTCAAACAACCATCTCTTAGTTTCATTGATCTTGTCTAATTGTTTAGTCTCTATTTCATTTATTTCTGCTCTGATCTTTATGATTTCTTTCCTTCTACTAACACTGGGTTTTTTTAAATTAATTAATTAATTAATTTTATTTTTGGCTGCATTGGGTCTTCATTGCTGTGCACGGGCTTTCTCTAGTTGTGGTGAGCAGGGGCTACTCTTCATTGTGGTGCAGAAGCTTCTCATTGTGGTGGCTTCTCTTTGTTGTGGAGCACAGGCTCTAGGCACATGGGCTTCAGTAATTGTGGCTCACAGGCTCTAGAGCAGAGGCTCAGTAGTTGTGGTGCATGGGCTTGGTTGCTCTGCAGCATGTGGGATCTTCCCAGACCAGGACTCAAACAAGTGTCCCCTGCATTGGCAAGTGGATTCTTAACCACTGTGCCACAAGGGAAGTCCCAACATTGGGTTTTGCTTGTTCTTCTTTTTCTAGTTCCTTTAGGTGTAAGGTTAAGTTGTTTACTTGAGATTTTTCTTGTTCCCTGAGGTAGGCTTGTATCACTATAAACTTCCTCCTGAGAACTGATTTTGCCACATCCTGTAGATTTTGGATCATTGTGTTTCTGTTTTTATTTGTCCCCAGGTATTTTTTGATTTCCTCTGATTTCTTCAGTGACCCATTGGTTGTTTAGTAGCATATGGTTTAGCCTCCACGTGTTTGTGGTTTTTGCAGTTTTTATCTTGTAGTTGTTTTCTAGTCTCATAGTGTTGTTGTTGGAAAAGATGCTTGATATGATTTTAATTTTCTTAAATTTACCAAGGCTTGTTTAGTAGCCTAGCATGTGATCAGTCCTGGAGAATGTTCCATATGCACTTGAAAAGAATGTGTACTCTGTTGCTTTTGGATGGAATGTTCTATATAGATTTATTACATTAGTTTGGTGTAGTGTGTTGTTTAGGGCCAGTGTTTCCTTATTGATTTTCTGTCTGGATGGTATGTCTATATATGCATATTGGGTGTTAAAGTGTCCTACTCTTACTTTCTTACTGTCGATTTTTCTCCGTACTTCTGTTAATATTTCCATTATGTATTTAGGGGCTCGTATGTTAGTTTCATATATATTTTCATTATATCTCTTGGACTGATCCCTTAATCATTTTGTAATGTCCTTCTTCATCTTTGCTATAGTCTTTGTTTTAAAGTCTATTTTGTGTGATATAAGTATCACTACCCTGGCTTTCTTTTCACTTCCCTTTTCATGGAATAATTTTCTCCATCCCCTCACTTTCAGTCTCTGTGTGTCTTTAGATCTGAAGTGAGTCTTGTGAAACCAGCATATATATGGGTCTTTTTGTATTCATTTAGCCACTCTATGTGTTTTGATTAGAGCATTTAGTCCATTTAAATTTGAAGGGTAAGCTGTGACAAAGTGAGAGAGTGGCATGGACGTATATACACTACCAAACGTAAAATAGATAGCTAGTGGGAAGCAGCCGCATAGCACAGGGAGATCAGCGAGGTGGTTTGTGACCACCTAGAGGGGTGGGATAGGGAGGGTGGGAGGGAGGGAGACGCAAGAGGGAAGAGATATGGGAACATATGTATATGTATAACTGATTCACTTTGTTATAAAGCAGAAACTAACACACCATTGTAAAGCAATTATACTCCAATAAAGATGTTTAAATAAATAAATAAATTTGAAGTAACTATTGACAAGTGTGTAATTATTTTCATTTTGTTAATTGATTTGGTGTTCTTTTCTTTTCCTTTCTTCTTTTGCACTCTTCCCTTGTGATTTGATGACTATCTTTAGTGTTATGTTTGGATTCCTTTCTCTCTTTTTCTGTCTGTGTTCTATTATAGATTTTTGGTTTGTGGTTACCATGAGGTTAACAGATAGAATTTGCTATATATTCATGATTATTTTAACCTACTGATCTCTTAATTTCAAATGTTTTTAAACAACACTGCATTCTTACTACCCTCCTCCCACATACACTGTTTTTCACATATTTTACATCTTCTTTTCGTTTGTCTCTTAATTACTCATTGTGAATATAGTTGATTTTACTCTTTAATATTTCTACTAGCTTTATGTGTTGTTGATTTACTACTACATTTACAGTATATTTGCCTTTACCAATGAGATTTTTCTGTTCCTGATTTTCATATTTCTAGTTGTGGCCTTTTTTGTTTAAAATTAGAGAATGCCCTTTAACATTTCTTGTAAAGCTGGCTTGCTGTGGATGAACTTTTAGCTTCTGCTTGTCTGTAAAACTTTTGGTAACCCTATTAAATTTGAATTAAATCCTTACCAGGTATAACATTCTTAGTTATTGTTTTTTTTCTTTCATCATTTTAAATATATTGTGCCACTCCCTTCTGGCCTGCAGTTTCTGCTTAAAAGGCAGCTGATAGCCTTGTGAGATTTCCCTTGTACACAACTTGTTGATTTCCATCTCTGCTTTTAATATTCTCTCTGTACATTTAATTTTTGCTACTTTAATTGCAGAGTGTCTTAGTGTGGTCCTCTTTGGATTGAACTTGTTGGGAACTCTGTGCTTCATGGACCTAGATGTCTGTTATATTTTACCTCTTCATATTTTCTCAGGTCCTTTCTCTCTCACTCTCTTTTCCTTCTGGGACTCGTATAATGAGAATGTTAGTGTGTTTAATATAATCCCAGAGGTCTCTTAGACTGTCCTCATTTCTTTTCATTCTTCTTTCTTTATTCTTTTCCTTGGCAGTGATTTCCATCATCTGTCTTCCAGGTCACTTATCCATTCTGTTCTTCTGCCTCAGTTACTCTACTATTGATTCCTTCTAGTATATTTTTTATTTCAGTTATTGTATTCTTTATCTCTGTTTGTTTGTTCTTTATTTCTTCTAGGTCTTTCTTAAACACTTCTTGCATCTTCTCAATCCTTCCCTCCATTCGTTTTCTGAGGTCTTTGATCATCTTCACTACCATTATTCTGAACTCTTTTTCTGGCAGGTTGCCTATCTCCACTTCACTTAGTGGTTCTTCTGGGGTTTTATCTAGTTCCTTCATCTGAGACATGTTCGTCTGCAATCTTATTTTGCCTAGCTTTCTGTGATTGTGGTTTCTGTTCCATAGGCTGCAGGATTGTAATTCTTCTTGTTTCTGCTGTTTGCCCTCTGATGGATGAGGCAGTGGAGGGACTCCACTAGTGAGTGGAGCTGGGTTTTCTCCCTCTGGTGGGCAGGGCCATGCTCAGGAAAACTTTAAGCAGCTTATGCTGATTGGAGTGGCTATCTTTCCACCTTGTTGGTTGTTTGGCCTGAGGCATCCCAGTACTGGAGCCAACAGGCTGTTGGGTGGGACTAATGGCAGCCTCTGGGAGGTTTCACAACAATGAGTACTTCCTAAAACTGCTGCTGCCATTTTCTTTGTCCCCACAGGGAGCCACAGCCACCACCCACCTCTGCAGGAGACCCCCTAATGCTAGCAGGTTGGTCTCGCCCAGTTTCTTATGAGGTCACTGCTTTTTTCCCCTGGGTTCTGGTGCACATGGGACCTTGTGTGCACCCTCCAAGAGTGGGTCTCTGTTTCCCCCAGTCCCATGAATTTCCTGTGATCAAACACTGCTGCCTTTAAAGCCAGATTCTCTGGGGGCTCCTCCTCCCAATGCTGGACCCCTGGCTGGGAAGTCTGACATGAGGCTCATGACCTTCACTCCTTTGGGAGGGCCTCTGTGGTACAATTGCTCTCCAGTCCATGGGTTGCCCTCCTGGCAGGTATGGGGTTTGATCTTATCACGACTGCATCCCTCATACTGTCTCATTTTGGCTTCTTCTTTGTCTTTGGCTGTAGGGTATCTTTTTTGATCGGTTTCAGGGTTTTTCTGTCATTGTTTGTTCAGCATTTAGTTGTGATTTTGTTTTTTCTGTAAGAAGGGGTGAGTCCACATCCTTCTACTCCACCATCTCGAGCTCAAGCTTGTCTCCTTTTTTTTTTTTTTAATTCTTTTTTTTTCTTTTTTCTGTTCAGCTTCAGTGATTTCCACTACTTTGTCTTCCAGGTCACTGATCTGTTCTTCTGTGTCATGTAGTCTACTGTTCACCCCTTCTATTGTATTTTTCACTTCGGTTGTTTCATTTTTCATCTCCTTTGTTGTTCTTTATATTTTCTAACTCTCTGTTAAAAACTTTTTAACTTCTCACTCTGTTTATACCATCTTCTCCTGAGTTCTTTGAGCATCTTTATGAACATTACCTCAAACTCTTTATTGGGTAGATTGTCTATGTCCGCTTCACTTAGTTCTTCTGTAGTTTTATCTTGTTCCTTCATTTGGAACATATTCATTTTGCCTAATTTTATCTTTTCATTTCTATGTATTTAGTAGGTTGGTTATGTTGGAGAAGTGACCTTTTGTGGGAAATGTCCTATGCACTCCAGCATTGCATGCCTTTCTGGTTATCAGAGCTAGGGTTGGTCCCCCATGTGTGTTTGGTGTGTCCTTCTGTAGTGGCAAGATAACTACTGTGGGTGGTCTGGTGGGTGTGTCTCACCCCCATTCCAGTTGGTGGCTAGGCCCTTCCTTGTGAAGAGGCTGTCTGCCACTGATGGGTAGGGTCAGGTCACCAGGTAGCTGGCTGCAGAGCCCCCTGTTTTCCCAGGGCTAGTGCTGGCCCCCTGGTGGATGGAGTCAGGTTCTGCATTGGGTGATTGCAGGGCCAGGGTTCAAGATCTATTGTTGTTCTGCTGCTAGTCCAAGCCAGATCCTGACATAACTTGATGTTGCATCTGGGGTGTCTGAAAGCTGGTGCTGGCCCACTGGTGAGTGGATCTACATAATGGGTCACCTGGCTAAGTGTCCAACGTATGTTTGGGCAGTTGCCTACCCACTGGTGGGTGAACTCATGTCCTGGGGCTAGTGCTGGCCCACTGGTGGACAGAACCGTGTCCTGAGGCCTCTGGCTACAGGGCCCAGCCATCCCAGAGCTGGTGTTGGCCTTCTGGTGGGCAGGGCTGAGGCACAGGAGTTCTCAGGGCTAGTGCCAGCTCAATGGTGGTGGAATTGGGCACCAGGTTCTCTGGCTGCAGGACACTGGAGATCCTAGTGTTGGTGTTTCAGATTGCTGGTGGGCAGGACTGGGACTCAGTGGGTCCTGGGACTGGTTTCTGTCAACTGGTGGGTGAAGCTGATCTCAGAGCTAATGCCGGTCCAGTGGTGAACATAGCCAGATTCCAGCATCTCTGGCTGCAGGGCCCTTGGGTTCCCAGGTCTAATGCTGGTGCACTGGTGTGCAGGCCAGAGTCCTAGGCCCTCTGGTGGACTGAGTTGGGTTTCAGGTTGTCTGTGGGCTGAAGGGATCTTAAGGCAGCCATCCTGCTCATCAGTGGGTCTGTGTCTCTCCCTGGTGGCTAGTTGCTTGTCTGTAAGTGTCCCAATACTGGTGCTGACAGCCTGACAGGCAGGGCTGGCTCCCTGCCCTAATAAGCTAGAAGGAGGATTCCAAAATGGCACTTACCAGCACCAGCATCTTCATGTTAGAAGCAGCTCACAAAAAATTACTGCAACTAGTGTCTATATCCCCAGGATGAGCTCCAGTTACCTCTGGTCTCTCCAAGAGACAATCCAAGACCAGCAGGTGGGTCTGACCCAGGCTCCTATCAAATTACTGCTTCTGCCCTGGGTCCTGGAGTGGTTAAGATTTTGTGTGCACCCTTTAAGAGTGGTGTCTTTATTTTTCACAACCCTCTGGCTCTCCTGAAATTAAGCCCTGCTGGCCTTCAAAGCCAAACGTTCTGGGGCCACATGTTCCCAGTTTAGGACCCCCAGGCTGGAGACCCCAACGTGGGGCTCTGTCCCCTCACTCCTTGGGGAGAACCTCTGCAATTGTAATCATCCTCCTACTTATGGGTCACCCACTTTGGGGTATGGGTCTTGACGATACCCATTTCAGCCCCTTCTACCTGTTTGTTGTGGTTCCTTCTTTATCTTTAGCTGTTGAAGATCTTTTCTTCTAATCTTCCAGCCTTTCTCATCTATAGTTGCTCTGTAAATAATTGTAATATTGATGTGCCCATGGCAGAAGATGAGCTCATATTCTTCCTATTCTACCATTTTAGTCACTCCCCTCTTCAGTTAAATTTATTTCCAGATATTTTATGCATTTAGGTATTATGAAATATAATTGCATTTTAATCTCATTTTTGGATTGTTTCTTGCTGGTATATGGAAACACACCAGACTTTTGTGTGTTTACCTTGTATCCTGAATTTTTTCTGACTTTGTATATGTATTACTTTGCTAGGGCTGCTATAACTATAACTACAGCTATAACTATAACTATAACTATATATATAATATATATATATGCAGTGAAATTTTACTTTTTAACAGTTCTTGAGGTTAGAATACTGAGATCAAGGTGTAGACTGACTTTTGTTCCTTCTGAGGCCCTCTTTGGCTTGCATATGTCTGCTTTCTTGCTGTGTGTTCACATGGTTGTCTCTCTATGCATGTATAAGCACGTGTTTGGTCTTCCCCTTTCTCTATGTCCTAATCTCTTCTTCTTGTAAGGATACTAGTCATATTGGATTAGGACCCACCCTAACTATCCCATTTTAATTTAATTATCTTTGTAAAGGTCCCATCTCTGAAATACAGCCACTTTCTGAGGTACCAAGAATTATGGCTTCAACATATGATTTAGGGGTGGGAGATAATTCAGCCCATAAAAATTTATTTCCTCTACTAGCTTTCATGTGGACTAATTAGGATATTTTCTACATAGGAACATGTTATCTATGAATATAGTTTTACTTATTTATTTTTTTGGTCATGCTTTGCAGCATGTGAGATCTTAGTTCCCCAACCAGGGATCAAACCTGCACCCACTGTTTTGGAAGTGCAGAGTCTTAACTACTGATCTGCCAGGGAAGTCCCTAGTTTTACTTCTTTATTTCCAATTTGTATCCGTGTTATTTCTTTGCCTTCTGTAATAGTTCTTGCTAGGATTTCCAGTAAAATGTTGAATTGCAGTGGTGAAAGTGACCATGCTTTTTTTGTTTCTAATCATAGGGAGAAAGGTGTCAGTCTTTTACCATTGAGTATCATGTTAGCTGTGGATTTTTCATATATGTTTTTTACCATGTCGAAGAAGTTCCCTTTTATTCCTAGTTTTCTTTGACAATTGAGATGAGCATGTGTTTTTTCCCCCTTTATTCTATTAGTGAGCTATATTAACATTGATTTTCTTATGTTAAATCATCCTTGCATTCTTATGATAAACTCCTCTTGGTGTAAAATCCTTTTAATATGCTATAAGATTCATTATGCTTGTATTTTGTTGAAGACTTTTACATGAATATACATGAGGGATATTGGTGCATAATTTTCTTTTCTTGTGATGTATTTTTAATCAGGTTATCTCTGGCCTCATAACATGAGTTAGGTATTAAATTAATTTTTTTTTGGTAAATTTTGAAAACATTAGGAGTAATTATTTTAAGGTTTGTTAGAATTCACCAGAGAAGCCATCTCTTCCTGGATTTTTCTTCATTGAGAGATTTATGATTACTGATTCAATCTCTTTACTTGGTATAAGTCTGCTGATATTTTCTATTTCTTCTTGACTCAGCTTAGGTAATTTGTGGATTTATAGGAATTTATCCATTTCATCTAGATTATCTAATTTGTTGCTATATAGTTGTTCAAACATTCTTTTATAATTTTATTTAATTTCTGTAAGGTTGTTAGTAATATCCCCACATTCATTTCTTTTTTATTAATGTTTATTTTATATTGGAGTATAGTTGATTTACAATGTTGTGTTAGATTCATGTGTACAGCAAAGTGGTTCAGTTATACATATACATATATCTATTCTTTTTTAGATAATTTTCCCAAATAGGTTATTACAGATTACTGAGTAGAGTTCCCTGTGTTATACAGTAGGTCCTTGTTGATTATCTATTTTATATATACTAGTGTGTATCTGTTAATCCCAACCTCCTAATTTATCCCTCCACCCACCATCCCCCTTTGGTAACCATAAGTTTGTTTTCTAAGTCTGTGAGCCTCTTTCTGTTTTGTGAATGAGTTCATTTATATCATTTTTTAGATTCCACATATAAATGATATCATATGATATTTGTCTTTCTCTGATTTACTTCACTTAGTATGATAATCTCTAGGTCCATCCATGTTGCTGCAAATGGCATTATTTCAATCTTTTTTATGGCTGAGTAATATTTCATTATATATATGTACCACATCTTCTTTATACTTTCATCTGTCAGTGGACATTTAGGCTGCTTCCATGTCTTGGTAATTGTAAATAGTGCTGCAGTGAATATTGGAGTGCAAGTATCTTTCCAAAGTATGGTTATCTCCAGATATATGCCTGGTATTGGGATTGCTGGATCATATGTTAGCTGTATTTTTAGTTTTTTTAAAGAACCTCCATACTGCTCTCCATAGTGTTATGTGCCAATTTACATATCCACCAATAGTGTAGGAAGGTTCCCTTTTCTCCACATCTTTTCCAGCATTTATTGTTTGTAAATTTTTTGATGATGGCTACTCTGACTGGTGTGAGGTGATACCTCATTGTAGTTTTGACTTGCAATTCTGTAATAAATAGTGATGTTGAGCTAATGTGCTTTATGGCCATCTGTATGTCTTCTTTGGAGAAATGTCTACTTTGATTGGGTTGCTTGGTTTTTTTTTTGATACTGAGCTATTTGTATATTTTGGAGATAATCCCTTGTCCACTGCATCATTTGCAAATATTTTCTCCCATTCTGTGGGTTGACTTTTCTTTTTGTTTATAGTTTCCATTGCTGTGCAAAAACTTTTACGTTTAATTAGGTCCCATTTGTTTATATTTGTTTCTATTTTATTACTCTAGGATGTGAATCTAAAAAGATATTTATGCTATAATTTATGTCAAACTATGTTCTGCTTATGTTTTCCTCTAAGTTTTATAGTATCTGATCTTACATTTAGGTCCTTAATCCATTTTGAGTTTATTTTTGTGTATGGTGTAAGAGAAGGTTCTAATTCTATTTTTTTACATGTAGTTGGCCAGTTTTCCCAGCACCATTTATTGAAGAGACTGTCTTTTCTCCATTGTATATTTTTGCCTCTTTTGTCATAGATTAATTGACCACACGTGCATGGGTTTATTTCTAAGCTTTCTATCCTGTTCCATTAATCTATAAGTCTATCTTTGTGCCAGTACCATATGTTTTTGATTACTGTAGCTTTATAGTATAGTCTGAAGTCAGAGAACTTGATTCCTCCAGCTCCGTTTTTCTTTCTCAAGATTGCTTTGACTATTCAGGGACTTTTGTGTTTCCATACAAATTTTAAGATTTCGGTTCTAGATCTGAAAAAAAATGCCATTGACAATTTGATAGGGATTTCTTTGAATCTGTAGATCACCTTGGGTAGTATAGTCATTTTGACAATATTTATTCTTCCAATCCAAGAACATGGTATATCTTTCCATTTGTTTGTGTCATCTTTGATTTCTTTCATCACCGTCTTATAATTTTCAAAGTACAGGTCTTTTGTCTCCTTAGGTAGATTTATTGCTAGGTATTTTATTCTTTTTGATGCCATGGTAAATGCTATTGTTTCCTTAATTTCTTTTTCTGATCTTTCTTTGTTAGCATATTGGGATGCAACAAATTTCTGCATATTAATTTTTTATCCTGTAACTTCACCAAATTCATTGGTGACCTGTTATAGTTTTCTGGTGGCATCTTTAGGACTTTCTATGTATAGTGTCATGTCATCTGCAGACACTGACAGTTTTACGTCTTCTTTTCCATTTTGGATTCCTTTTATTTCTTTTTCTTCTCTGATTTCCATAGCTAGGACTTCCAAAACTATGTTGAGTAAAAGCATTGAGAATGGACATCCTTGTCTTGTTCCTGATCTTAGTGAAATTTATTTCAGCTTTTCACTGTTGAGTATGATGTTAGCTGTGGGATTGTCATATATGGCTTTCATTATGTCGAGCTAGGTTCCCTCTATGGCCACCTTCTTTTATCCTAAGTACATGTTGAATTTTATCAAAAGCTTTTTCTGCACCTATTGAGATGATCATATGGTTTTATTCTTCAATTTGTTAATGTGATATATCACACTGATTGATTTGTGGATATTGAAAACTTCTTGCATCCCTGGGATAAATCCCACTTGATCATGTATGTATGATTTTTTTAATATATTCTTTGATTTGGTTGCAGTATTTTGTTGAGGATTTTTGTCCCTATATTCATCAGTGACATTGGCCTGTAACTTTCATTTTTTTGTGATATATTTGCCTGGTTTTGGTATCAGGGTGATGGTGACCTCATAGAATGAATTCTGAAGTGTTCCTGCCTCTGTGCTTTTTTGGAAGAGTTTCAGGACAGGTGTTAGAAGGATAGTTGTTAACTCTTCTCTAAATGTTTGATAGAATTCACCTATGAAGTCATCTGGTCCTGGATTTTTGCTTGTTGGGTGTTTATTTAATCACACTTTCAATTTCAGTACTCATGATTGGTCTGTTCATATTTTCTTTTTCTTCCTGGTTCAGTCTTGGGAGATTGTACCTTTCTAAGAATTTGTCCATTTCTTCTTGGTTGTCCACTTTTTGGCATATAGTTGCTTGTAGCAGTCTCTTATGATCTTTTGTATTTCTGTGGCATCAGTTTTAACTTATATTTCATTTCTAATTTCATTGACTTGGGCCCTCTCCCTTTTTCTCTTTATGCGTCTGGTTAAAGGTTTATCAATTTTGCTTATCTTTCAAAGAACCAGCTTTTATCTTCATTGACCTTTTCCTATTTTTTTTTAGTCTTTTGCATGTATTACTGCTCTGATCATTATTTCTTTCCTTCTGCTAACTTTGCGGTTTGTTTGTTCTTCTTTCTCTAGTTGCTTTAGGTGTAAGTTTAGGTAGTTTATTTGTGATTTTAATTGTTTCCTGAGGTACGATTGCATTGCCGTAAACTTCCCTCTTAGCACTGCATATGCTGCATCCCATAATTTTTGGATCATCATGTTTTCATTTTCATTTGTCTCTAGGTACTTTTTTATTTGCTTGTTGATTTCTTCAGTGATACATTGTTTAGTACCATGTTGTTTAGCCTCCATTTTTTTTACATCTTTTTTTTCTTGTAGTTGATTTCTAATTTCACAGCATTGTGGTTGGAAAATATGCTTGATATGATTGCGGTTTTCTGAAACTTATATTGAGGCTTCCTTTATGGCCCAGCATGCTATCTATCCTGGAAAATATTCCATGTGCACTTGAGAAGAATGTGTGTTCTGCTACTTTTTGTTGGAATGCCCTATAAATATCAGTTAAGTCCATCTAGTTTAATGTGTCATTTAAAGCCTGTGTTTCCTTATTGATTTTCTGTCTGGATGCTCACTGATGTATTTGGGGTGTTAAAGTCTGCCACTATTATTGTGTTACTATTTATCCTTTTATGACTGTTAGCATACACTTTATATATACGGATGCTCCTATGTTGAGTGCATATATATTTACAATTGTTATATCTTCTTCTTGGATTGATACCTTTTTTAAAAATTTTATTTTATTTTTAACATCTTTATTGGAGTATAATTGCTTTACAATGGTGTGTTAGTTTCTGCTTTATAACATAGTGAATCAGCTATATATATACATATATCCCCATATCTCCTCCCTCTTGCGTCTTCCTCCCACCCTCCCTATCCCACCATCTAGGTGGTCACAAAGCACCATGCTGATCTCCCTGTTCTATGCAACTGCTTCCCACTAGCTATCTATTTTACATTTGGTAGTATATATAAGTCCATGTCACTCTCACTTCATCCCAGCTTACCCTTCCCCCTCCCTGTGTCCTCAAGTCCATTCTCTACCTCTGCATCTTTATTCCTGTCCTGCCCTGAGGTTTATCATAACCATTTTTTTTTAGATTCTATATATATGTGTTAGCATACGGCATTTGTTTTTTCTTTCTGACTTACTTCACTCTGTATGACAGACTCTAGGTCCATCCACCTCACTACAAATAACTCAATTTTGTTTCTTTTTATGGCTGAGTAATATTCAATTGTATATATGTGCCATCTCTTCTTTATCCATTCATCTGTCAATGAACACTTAAGTTTCTTCCATGTCCTGGCTATTGTAAATAGAGCTGCAATGAATATTGTGGTACATGACTCTTTTTGAATTATGGTTTTCTCAGGGTATATGCCCAGTAGTGAGATTGCTGGGTCATATGGTAGTTCTATTTTTGTTTTTTTAAGGAACCTCCATACTGTTCTCCATAGTGGCTGTATCAATTGACATTCCCACCAACAGTGCAAGAGGGTTCCCTCTTGTCCACACCCTCTCCAGCAGTTCTAAGATGGAAGTTTATAGCAATACAATCCTACCTCAAGAAGCAAGAAACATCTCAAATAAACCACCTAACCTTACACCTAAAGCAATTAGAGAAAGAAGAACAAAAAAACCCAAAGTTAGCAGAAGGAAAAAAATCATAAAGATCAGATCAGAAATAAATGAAAAAGAAATGAAGGAAACAGTAGCAATCATCAATAAAACTAAAAGCTGGGCTTCCCTGGTGGCGCAGTGGTTGAGAGTCCGCCTGCCAATGCAGGGGACGCGGGTTCGTGCCCCGGTCCAGGAAGATCTCACATGCCGCGGAGCAGCTGGGCCTGTGAGCCATGGCTGCTGAGCCTGCGCGTCCAGAGCCTGTGCTCTGCAACGGGAGAGACCACAACAGTGAGAGGCCCGTGTATCACAAAAAATAAATAAATAAAATAAAAATAAATTAAAAAATAAAACTGAAAGCTGGTTCTTTGAGAAGATAAACAAAATTGATAAACCATTAGCCAAACTCATCAAGAAAACAATGGAGAAGACTCAAATCAATAGAATTAGAAATGGATTGATATATTGATCATTATGTAGTGTCCTTCTTTGTCACTTGTAACAGTCTTTATTTTAAAATAGTTTTTTTCTGATGTAAGTATTGCTACTCCAACTTTCTTTTGATTTCCATTGGCATGGAATACCTTTTTCTATCCCCTCACTTTCTGTATGTATCCCTAGATTTGAAGTGGGTCTCTTGTAGACAGCATGTATATAGGTCTTGTTTTTGTATCCATTCAGCCAGTCTATGTCTTTTGCTTGGAGCATTTAATCCTTTTACATTTAACATACTCACTGATATTTATGTATTAATGCTAGTTTTTTAATTTTTTGGATTTGTTTTTTAGGTCTTTTTTCTTTCCTTCCACTTTTGTTCTTATCTCTAGGTATTTGATGTGTATCTTTAGAGTTCTCTTTGGATTCCTTTTTCTCTTTTTTTGTATATCTATTGCAGATTTTTGTTTTGTGGTTCCCATGAAGTATTGGCATGCACCCTATATATGTACAAGATTGTTGTAAGTTGCTGGTCTATTAATTTCAAATGCATTTCCAATATCCTATATTTGTATTCTCCTCTTCTCATCATTGCTGGTTTTGATAATATGTGTGTGGATGATTTCCTACCTTTGCTGTATGTTTACATTTACCATTGAGCTTTCCCATTTCATAATTTTCTTTTTTCTAATTGTGGCCTTTTATTTACTGCTTATAGAAGCTCCTTCAGCATTTGTTGTAAAGCTCATTCGGTGGTGTTGAATTCTCTTAGCCTTTGCTTGTCTGTAAAGCTTTTGATTTCTCCCTCAAATCTGAATGAGAGCCTTGGTGTGTAGAGTATTCTTGGTTGTAGGTTTTTCCCTTTCATCACTTTAAATATACAGTATAGTGCTACTCCTTTCTGGCCGGCAGTTTCTGGTGAAAACTCAACTGATAACCTTATCGGGATTTACTTGTATGTTATTTGTTGCTTTTTCCTTGTTGCTTTTAATATTTTCTCTTTGTCTGTGATTTTTGTCAATTTTATTATTGTGTGTTTCAATGTGTTCCTCCTTGGGTTTATCATGTATGAGACTCTCTGTGATTCCTGGACTTGGGTGATTGTTTCCTTTCCCTTGTTAGGGAATTTTTCAGCTATTATGTCTTCAAATATTTTCTCCTGCCTTTTATCTCTCTCTTCTCTTTCTGGGACCCCTATAATGTGAATGTTCGTGTGTCTCAGAGGTCTCTGAGATTGTCCTCACATCTTTTCATTCTTTTTTCTTTATTCTGTTCCTCGGCAGTAATTTCCACCATTCTTTCTTCAGCTCACTTATCCATTCGTCTGCCTCATTTATTCTGCTATTGGTTCCTTCTAGTGTATTTTTCATTTTCGCTATTTTATTCTTCAACTCTGTTTGGTCATTGTTTGTATTTTCTAACTTTTTGTTAAAAACTTCTTGTAATTTCTCACTCTGTGCATCCATTCTTTTCATACCTTCTTGGATCATCTTTACAGTCATTACTCTGAACTCTTTGTTGGGTAGATTGCTTATCTCCACTTCCCTTAGTTGTTCTGGGGTTTTGTCTTGTTTCCTCATCTGGAACATATTCCTCTGCTATCTCATTTTGCCTAACTTTAGGTGTTTGTGATCCAACAGGCTGCAGGATTGTAGTTCCTCTTGTTTCTGGTGTCTGCCCTCTGTTGGGCGAGGCTGGTCTAAGAGGCTTGTGCAGGCTTCCTTGTGAGAGGGACTAGTGCCTGCCCACTGGTGGGTAGAGCTGGGTCATGTCCCTCTGGCTGGCAGGGCTGTGTCAAGGGGTGTGTTTAAAGGTGGCTGTGTTCTCAGGAAAATTTTAAGCAGTCTGTCTTCTGATGGTTGGTGCTGTGTTCCCAGCCTGTTTGTTGTTTAGCCTTAGGCATCCTAGAACTGGAGCCTAAGGGCTATTGTGTGGGACCAAGTCTTGGTGTCAAAATGGTGGCCTCAGACAGCTCAAACCAATGAGTACTCCCTAGTACCTCTGCCACCAGTGTCCTTGTCCCTGAAGTGAGCCACAGCCGCCCCCCTCCACAGGAGACACTCCAGGACCATCAGGTAGGTCTGACCCAGGCTGCTATGAAGTCCCTGCTTTTCCCCCTAGGTCCCAGTTTGTATGAACCTTGTGTGTGTCCTCTAAGAATATTCCTTCTATTTCCCCAAGTCTTGTGGAGTTCCTGCCATCAACCTTCACTGGCCTTCAAAGCCAAATGCACTGGGGGCTCCTCCTCCTGATACCAGACCAGCAGACTAGGGAGCCTGATGTGGGGCTCAGAACTCTCACTCCTGTGGGAGAACCTCTGCAATATAATTATTTTAAAGTTTGTTGGTTGCCCACCTGGTGGGTACAGGATCCTATCATCTCATTGTGACTTCTTCTTTGTCTTTGGATGTAAAATATGTTTTTTGGTAGTTTCCAGTCCTTTTTTGCCAATGGTTGTTCAGCAGGTAGTTGTGATTTTGGTGTTTTTGTGAGAAGAGGTGAGCTTAGGTCCTCCTACTCTGCCATTCTGTCAGGAATCCCCCACTTTCATTTCTGATTTTAGTCATCTTCATTTTCTCTCCTTTTTCTTTGTCAGTATAGCTGAAGGATTGACAATTTTTTTCATCTTTTCAAAGAATCTACTTTTCATTGATTCTATTGTGTTTCTACTCTATTTATCTCCACTCTAATCTATTATTTCCTTCCTTCTGCTAGCTTTGGGCTTACTTTGTTATTTTTTTCTACTTCCTCATGGTATAAATTTAGATTATTTATTTGAAATCTCTTTTCTTTTTTAATATAGGCATTTACAGGTATAAATTTTCCTCAGACTACCACTGCCTTGCTGTATCCCATACATTTTGGTATGTGGTGTTTTTATTTTCATTCAGCTTTAAGTAGTTTACAGTTTCACTTAAGATTTTTTCTTTGACCCACTAGTTTTTTAAGAATGTGGTATTTAATTCCACATGTTTGTGTATTTTCCAATTTTCTTTCTGTTATTGATTTATATCATCATTGTCTTGTGGTCAGAAAAGACATTTTGTATGATTTCAGTCTTTTAAAATTCATTAAAACTTGTTTCATAATCTAACATATGTGGTCTAACTTACAGAATGTTTCATGTGCAATGGAGAAGAATGTATATTCTTCTTTTGTTAAGTGTAGTGTTCTATAAATGTCAGTTATGTCTAGTTGTTTTATAGTGTTGTTAAAGACCTCTACATTGTTATTGATATTCTGTCTAGATATCCAATCTGTTATTGAAGTTGGTATTGAAGTCTCCACCTATTTTTGTAGAACCACTATTACTCACTTAAATTTTGTCAATGCTGCATAGATTTGGGGGGATTTGTTATTTGGTGTATGTATGTTCAGAGTTGTTATATCTTCTTGATGTATTGACCATTTATATATTTATAATGTCCTTCCCTTTCTCTTGTAAAAGTTTTAACTTAAAGTCTATTTTGTCTGATATCAGTATAGACATCCCAATTCTCTTCTCCATACTATTTGCATGGAATATGTTTCCTTTCTTTTACTTTCAACCCATTTGTGTCTTTGGATCTAAATGAATCTCTTCATATAGTATATAAGTGGATTATGTTCTTTTTATCCAATCCATCAATCTGTACCTTTGGAGAGTTTAGTCCATATACATAAAGATTAGTACTGATAAGAGAGTACTTCTGACATTTTATTATTTGTTTTATGTATTTCTTATGCCATTTTTGTTCATCATTTTCTTCCTCATTGCCATTTTTGTGCTAGTTGATTTTTTGCAATGAAAAGTTTTAATTCCCTTATCATTTCTTTTGTGTGGGGGAGGGTTTATTATATATTTTCTTTGTGGTTACCATGTGGATTCCCTTTAACATACTAAATTTTATTTATTTTAAAAAAATTTTATTGGAGTATAGTTGATTTACAATGTTGTGCTAGTTTCAGGTGTACAGCAAAATGAATCAGTTATACATATACATATATCCACTCTTTTTTAGATTATTTTCCCACATTGGCCATTACAGAGTATTGAGTAGAGTTCCCTGGGCTATACAGTAGGTCCTTATCCATTATCTATTTTATATATTACATACTAAATTTTAACAATATATTTTGAATTAATACCAAGTTAATTTCAATAACATACAAAAACTCTACACTTACACAGTTTGATATCACCTTCCTTTATGTTATTTGTGTCACTTTTGTTTTTATCTTAATCATTGTATGTGCAATAACATAGATTTGTTATTATTGTTGTTACTATTTTATTAATTTTTCTTCTAAATAATATAGGAAATAAAAGGCAGAGTTCCAAACCAAATATTCAATAATGCTGCCTTCTGTATTTGCCCATGTATTTACCTTTACCAGAGATATTGACTTCTTTTTATGACTTTGAGTTACTATCTAGGGTCCTTTCATTTTAACCTGAAGAACTCCCTTTAGCATTTATTGAAGTACAAGTGTAGAACTATCAAACTCCTTTAGCTTCTTTTATTTATCTAGGAATATTTTAATTTCTCCTTCATTTTTGAAAGATTTTTTGCTGGGTATAAAATTCTTGGTTAATAGTTTATTTCTTTTGAGACTTAAATATGTTATCTTATTGCCTTCCAGCTCCCAGGTTCTGAAGAGAAATCAACTTTGAATCGTATTGAAGATCCCTTGTATTTGACAGATTGTTTCTCTCCTTCTGCTTCAAGATTTTCATTTTGTCTTTGGCTATTCACATCTTGTTTATGTCTCATATGGGTCTTTTTGAGTTTTTCCAACTCGAAGTTTGTTGAGCATCACGGATGTTTTATTCATGTCTTTTGTCAGTTTTGAGAAATTTCAACCATTATTTATTCAAATATTCTTTCTGCTTCTTTCTCTTTCTCTCTCACTTCTGGGACTCCCATAATGTGTATATTGGTCCATTTGATGGTGTCTCTTAGGTTTTGTTTACTTACTTCATTCTTTTTAAATTTCTGCTCCTCGCACTTAATAATTTCAACTGTCATGTTTCAAGTTTCATCATTTGTTCTTCTACCTGTTCAGATCTGTTGTTGAACTCTTCTAGTGAATTTTTAATTTCAGTTATTTTACTTTTCAATTCTGGTATTTCTGTTCAGTTCCTTTTTACAATTTTTCTTTTTTGATATTCCCATTTTTTTCATACATTTATTTTCTTATATTCTTTATATTCTTAGCTCTTTGTCTATGTTTTTCTTTGAACATATTTAAGACAGTACTTTTTAGTCTTTGTCTAGTAAGTCTGATGTCTGGACTTCCTCAGGAACAGTTTGTCAATTTTATTTGTTACTTTAAGTGAGCCATATATTCCTGTTTCTTTTTATGCCTTGTGTTTTTGTTGTTGTTGTTTTTGAAAACTGTTTTAATTATAATGTGGTAACTGGAAATCAGATTCTCCCCCTTCCCCATATTTAGCTGTTTTCTGTTGTTGTTACTTTATTTGATGATGGCTATAGTAGTCCATTTGTTTAGGTGTTTTAACAAAGCTATTTGTGCAAAGACTGTATTCTTTTGTCATATGTGATCACTGAAGTCTGTGTGGATCTTGTTCAGCTAATATTTTGACAGGAATTTCCTTGAGTGCCAGCAGTTAAAAGTAAACAACAACAGTAGCAACAAAAAAACCCCCATATCTCTCCCAGTCTTTGAACACTGGCTCTGTGCTGAAGCACTCCTTCAACACTTAGCCAAACTGGCACTTAGCCTATGTATCAGTCCAGTGTGTAAGCTTTGGGTCTTCTCCATATTTTTCTAGTCATGTGTCTTGCCCTGGACATATATGGGCCTTTCTAAACTGCCCCCATATATATTGGTGCTTTTGAATGTCCTAATTTCCCAAAGAATCTTCTCCAGGTTTTGCTCCAGACTTAAGCAGTCTAGTATATGTCTCCACCCAAAATTTCTTGTCCCAGGCATCTCTGGTTTATTAGTTTGCTTTGCAAAATTTTTTAACAAATGCCAACCCATTTTCCAGCCTGCATTTTGAATTGAGTGAAACAGAGATGAGCACCTTGTATCTGTCCTTCAGATAATAGGTTAAAATAGACATACACAATAATTTTTGAATAAGTTTTGCTTAGCTCACTCTGTAACTAGGGGTGAGGGTTTCACACTAGGAACACATGCTGCTGCTACTTTCAGACCGCCTTTACTTTAGGACTGTTGCTGGGGAGAGGGTTGCAGTAAGGGCAAGTAAAAATGGCACAAAGCTTTCCTATCATTTTCAAGATGCCTTTTTCTTGGTTCAGCATTTGCTTCATTGCTGTAGATGTTTGACTGTTTCCCAGAGTTCTGACAACATTGATTCTGACAGTTTCTGTTTGTGTTGCTACACTTCTGTGAAGGAATGAAAGCTCAGAACTGCTGCCTCCTCCATATCCCTGATGTCCTCTGTCGTTTTTAATATATTGATTCCAACATCTCTCTGGGTGTCCCTGTGTGCCAGAAGATCAAAGCATAAAGAAAATTAAGGATATTTTAATTATAAAATAAGTATAAAGAAAAAAGACAGTTTTTGTTGAGCCAGGCCTGAGAGATGCATACATCATTTTATCCATATTCCATTGGCTAGAAATTAGGCACATGGCCCTACAGACTTGTGTGGGGTTAGAAAATGTTGACAAGTGGTATTCCCAGGAAGAAAGGTGAATGAGTTTAGTGAACAACCAGCTAACTTCTTCCACAACAAACACATAACTAATATCCCTTGTTAAGTAGAGTTGTGTCTTTGACAAAGAGCTATGATATAACAGGCAGGAGCCTTGTTCCTAGGTTAGAATGCCAGAGCTGGAAGAATATTTAGAGACCATTTATTTTAATATCCTCAGGTGTTGGAGACTCTGATGCTTGGAAATGGAGAGGGGCTAGCCAGAGTCACACTGAGTCAACACCAGACCTGAGACAATATTTAACTGGATCACTCATCTCTCCTCTATACCATCTTTATTCAAACATGTTTGAGCATTTCCAAGAGTAAGATTAAATCTTAAAAGATTGTATATTTCTAGAAATTTATGCACTTTTTCTAGTTTGTCCAATTTGTTGGCATATAATTGTTCATAGTATTCTCATGATTATTTGTATTTCTGTGATAATGTCTGTGACTTGCACAGCAAAGCACATTGACAAAACAAAAAGGCAACTTACTGAATAAGAGAATATATTTGCAAATGAAATATCCACTAAGAGGTTAATATCCAAAATATACAAATAACTCATAACAGTCAACATCAAAAAAACCACAAACAACCCAATTAAAAATGGGCAGAGGACCAGAATAGACATTTTTCCAAAGAAGACATATAGATGGCCAACAGACACATGAAAATATTTTCAACATCACTAATCATCAGGGAAATACAAATCAAAATCACAATGAGGTATCACCTCACACCTGTCAGAATGGCTATCATCAAAAAGACAAGAAATAACAAATGTTGGAGAGGATGTGGAGAAATGGGAACCCTCATGCACTGTTGGTAGGAATATAAATTCATACAACCATTATGGAAAACAATATAAAGGTTCCTCAAAAAATTAAAAATATAACTACCATTTGATCCAGCAATTCCACTCTTGGGTATTTATCTGAAGAAAATGGAAACACTAATTCAAAAAGTTATATGCATCCCAGTGTTCATTGAAGCATTATTTATAATAGCCAAGATGTAGAAGCAACCTAAGTGTCCATCAACAGATGAATGGATAAAGAAGATGTGGTATATATATATATATATATATATATATATACACACACACATATATATATGTATATATATATATACACAATGAAATATTACTCAGCCATAAATAATAATGAAATCTTGTCCTTTACAACAACATGGATGGATCTAGATGGTATTATGCTAAGTGAAATAAGTCAGAGAGAAAGACAAATACAGTATGTCTTCACTTATATGTGGAATCTAAAAATACAAAACAAACAAATAAATGTAACAAAACAGAGACAATCACAGATGTAGAGACCAAACTAGTAGTTGCCAGGAGGAGAAGGGTGGAGTAATAGGTGAAATCAGACAGGGAAAAACAAATACTGTATGTTTTCACTTATATGTGGAATCTGAAAAAAAAATAAACAAATATAACCAAACAGAAACAGGCTCACAGATACAGAGAACAAACTAGTGGTTGGCAGAGGTGAGGAGGGTAGGGATAAGGGCAAACTATTGGATTGGCCATAAAGTTCGTTCAGGTTTTTCCTAACATCCTGCAGAAAAACCCAAACAAACTTTTTGGACAGCCCAATAGGTGAAGGGAATTAAGAGGTACAAACTACCAGTTATAAAGTGAATACATCACAGAGATGCAATGTACATCACAGAGATTACAGTCAATAATATAATAACTTCGTATGATGTGTAATCTATAAAAATATTGAATCACTGTGTGTACTCCTGAAACTAATATAATGTTGTGAGTCAAATATAGTTCAGTAAAATGTAAGAAATAAATTTTTCATCACAACCCAACACATACTTACATATTTTATCTGTATAAGTTCTACAAAACAATACTAAGATAGATAGTGATTAGCATTCATTGTCAAATATTTCCAGTTCCCCAGCTCTGGCACATTATAGAATTATACTTTCTTTTACTTGTATAGTTACTAATGATCAGGTGATGTGTGTGGTGAAGGACGTGAGCAAAATGAAATGAGTTATTTCTGGGGGAAGATTTTAAGAGCCAGTGCACAGATCACAATATTCTCTTTTCTCTGATGCTCCAATCATGGTAGCACAAAGATGAAGCCTCCGTCACTCTGGGTAACCCAGTAAGTAAAATGTAAAACAGAGCCCCCAGGAAATCTCTGGTAAGCAAAATAGTGTGAGTGAGAAATAAATTTTAGTTCTTTTAAGACACTGAGGTTTGGAGTTTACTTTTTTACCATAACATAACCTAACCTATGCTGGCTGTAAATTGATGTCGTGACTCAGTAATGGGTTGCAACTTGCAGTTTCTAAAATGCTACTCCGTACAATGTCCACTTGTCCTATAGCTAATCCTCTCTCTAAGTTTCTGTAGAGTAATGTTAGTGACTCCCATTTCACTGAAGGATTGTGGTTATGGAGAAGGTGGAGATGCATACTGCACAGCCTGCCCTCCCCGCAGATACAAAAGCAGCTGGGGCCACCATAGATGTCAGACTTGCATCACCTGTGCTGTCATCAATCGTATCCAGAAGGAGAACTGTACAGCTACCTCTAATGCCGTCTGTGGGGACTGTCTGCCCAGGTGAGCCTGCTATATAAGGCCAAGCTCTTCTGGGCATTCTCTAGCCCTTGGAGGTCTCCCTTATCCTTACCTCTCAGGGCCTAGTTGAAGTATTCTAACTGTCCATATCATGATGAGTTTAAGCTCCCATGAGGGAGAAGCAGTATTTTTTCAAGATCCCCCTATAAAGTACTTAGCACACAGTCAATTACAGATGAGTACTAAACAGCTGTTTTATCATGCTGGCATGCTTAGCTTAGGCCCAAGTTTCAAGGTAAATCTCACTGTAGACCTAGAAGAGATTAGGAAGCAGCTGGTGTCAAAGCAGTGTTTCCTTCTCTTGTGAGACTAGTTCCCCTTTTGGTTATAGGGTTTGGTGAATGGGGGAAGAGGTGGAGCGTCTGGGACTCTGAGTCAGAATCAGACATAGAGGCAGAGAACTCACGAGGGGTCAGAGTGAGTGATGGCTTCCTGGAGGACAAGACTCTTAGAAGCTGCCTATGGTTCAAGAAGGACCAATCCAAGTACATTGCTTGTTTGATCACCTTGCCATTTCTTATTGCTCTGACTCCAGGTTCTACCAAAAGACGCGTATTGGAGGCCTGCAGGATCAAGAGTGTATCCCGTGCACGAAGCAGACCCCCACCTCTGAGGTTCAGTGTGTGTATCCAGTTCTATTCTCCCCTTTCTTCCCCAATCCATTGGGTGACAGCAAGACAGCATAGTAAAGACTTCCCCTACCCCCTCATACTCCTTCCTATAGGGTAGATTGGCAAGGAAATTGGTTAGATTTGAGTAATAGTTTTGCAATATGTTATCTGTGTAACCTTCTATAAATCATTGAATCTCATTGAACCTCATTCCCCTCACCTGAAAAAAATGTAAGTCATGAAAATCATTGTGCTTCATACCTTATGGGATGCTGCCTAGTTCTAGTGAAATAAGAGGTTAGAAAGCATTTTGTAAATTATAACATTTGTACACTTGTGGATTGTTTATTGAAGTTCATAGGAGTCCCTAATGCTTAGAACTAGTAAAAGGCTGAATGAAGTACTAGGATCTAGTCTGTGCCCATATCACTATCCATTTATCTGTCTACCATTTTTGTCTATCTACCAAATATATGTCTACTCACTTATTTTTTAAATTTATTGATATATTTTTAAAACATGAAGTATTTCAAATATGTAGAAATATTTTAAATGCAGAAAAATATAAAAATAAAAATGCTCAGTTGCACAGCATCAATAATTAATAAATCTTAAAATTTTGCATATTTGCTTCAGATTTTTTTTTAATGAAGATTCCACAGGTTTAATGGAATTTGTGTTTTGATCCTTTCTGAGTTCCATTCTCTCCTTACCTCCCCAGAGGCAACCACTATCATGAAATTGTGTGTATCTTGTTGGTAGTCTATGCTACTGTAACAAACCCCCAAATCTCAGTGATTTCATGCAATAAAAGTTTTATTTTTCATATGCAAAGATCTTACTCTATCTTGTAACTATACCATCAAACCATGTGGCTTCCAGGTTGATGGGACAAGGTAAGAGATAGAGGAGACATACTGGCGTTTAACTACTTCAGTCTGCAAGTGACACACATTACTTCCACTCACAGTCCATTGGCCAGAAGTACTCTTATGGCCTTACTACAAGGGTGTATGGGAAATGCAGAGAAGCATGTGGATAACTGGTGAGCACTATGACTCTGCCATACTCTCCACCCATGTTTTGATACTTGTATTCTTTTTTGATATATATATATATATATTCATAAGCAATATATTTTATATGCTATTTTTATATTTTATAATGTTTTATATAAATGATATCAAGTTATATACTCTCTTTCTCCAATTTGCTTTTCCTCTCTGGATTATTTATATTGATCCATACAGGTCTTTTATTTTAAATGCTATATAATAATATTACATCATAGAATTATATAATGATTTATTTATATTGTGCCCTACTGATGAACATTTTAGTTTGTTTCTATTTGTCTAGGTTATATACCTTAATGTGACATGGAAAGACCACAGGATATGTGCATCTTCAAATAACTATACTAATTTATACCATACCAGCAGTATATGCTAGTTCCTCCACTTTGTTCTTTATACATTTCCCTGCTCTACAAAGAAGTAGAACCAGTTTAGCAGCCTTAGGTGAGGAAGACCCTGGGGAAAGGGTGCTGGCCTGAGGAAGTCCAGGCCCAGTGTCAGGGTGACTATTGACTACCTACAGTGACTGACCTCCCCCACTTTCTTGTCTCACAGGTACCTTCCAGTTGAGCTTAGTGGAGGCAGATGTACCCACAGTATCCCCTCAGGAGGTCACACTTGTTGCACTGGTGAGCAGTCTGCTCATGGTGTTTACCCTGGCCTTCCTGGGGCTCTTCTTCCTCTACTGCAAGCAGTTCTTCAACAGAAATTGCCAGCGTGGTAAGGGTAGCTGCTTCACATATTACATGAATCTAGAACAAGTTTCTAACTAGCAGAAGAGAGTAATTTCCTGGGGTTGAGAGTTAATGGACCTTCCCTACAGTGCTGAAATATCTGGGGGTGGCAATAGAATGCACAGGACTTCAGAGATGATTGAGGCTGACCCTATGAGTTTATAGGACCTGGTTCATTAAGTTGTGGTGGTTCATAAAGGGCTACAACATTATGGGAAAACCCTTGGGAAAGGCATCTGAAGTCCTAGTCCCATGTACCTCTAAATCACTGTGTAACTTTAGACAAGTCATCTAGCTTCTTTGGGCCTCTTTCTCCTTAATCTTTAAAGTGAGAGATGGAGTTGATTTCTAAGTTCTTTTCCAATTAGTTATATCTACTAATAGGTATAGATTCTGGAGCATGTCAGGAAAGGAGGAAGGCTGGCTGGAATGAGACATGACTATAATAAAAGTGGGTGAGGTCTCAGGTAATGGCTATCAGTATAGTAATATACCAAATGTGGGTAACTGAGAACCCAATGTCCAGAGGAATTGGCAAACTTAGACATTTTTCCTCAGACAATAATGATAACCAGAGGTCTGGCCCAACCCATAGGAGATAGCCATGTGAAATTTTAGATGGAAGGTCATATTTAAAATCAGGAGTAACATCATGATCTATTTTCAGCACAAGTCCAGCCATTAGCAAGAATATGAGACAGGAATTCCAGGTCACTGAGGGCAGATATAGGGGAGGTGGGATGGTGGCTGGCCAAGACCAGAGAAGGGTTTAAATCTTTAGTCAAGAGTACTGAGGTTCAGTGCAGCTTCAGTGCCACCAAGGGAGCTGAGAGCTAGGCAGAAACACCAAAATAGGAACCCAGGCTAGTAAGTGGAGTTGATTTAGTAAGGAAAGAGGAGGATACATTCTACTAGATACACAGGTG
Organism: Physeter macrocephalus; assembly: GCF_002837175.3. NCBI lineage: Eukaryota > Metazoa > Chordata > Mammalia > Artiodactyla > Physeteridae > Physeter > Physeter macrocephalus. Next base: position 43,551,397 of record NC_041234.1, on the reverse strand, counting down.
CTAAGGACTCCTCCTCAGCCCACTGGATATTGGGCCCAAAGCAACACAACTTTTTTCAACCTCTCTGTTTGTGTGGAAAGACCCTGCTTATACAGGGCTACCTTGGTCACTTTGGATCTAGGGTCTGCCAGATGATCTTCAAAAAGCCTAGAAGATATGTTTGGCTCTACCTCTCACTTAAGTGGAGGTGAATCTAGAATTTCAGGGGATGCAGGGCACAAGGGCAACACTGTTATCCCTTTATAACCCTTCTCAAACTCTAATTCTCTCTCCTCTACTCCCTGGTGTCTCCTGGAACATTGTGGCTCAGGGTGGATCATCCTGTCTCTGACTTTGGAGGCCAGTTTCTCAGCTAAGAGCTGTTGCCCAGTCCCTGGGCATGGGCATGAAACATGGGCAATGAAGCATTTGGGCCCCAGGGCCCGGAAAGAAGAAGATGAGGCAACATCTGAGAGCTGCCTGTCTCCCTCCTCCTGCCTCAGGAGAAGAGAAATGGGTAACGCTTCTCTGCTCCTCCTCTGTCCTCAAGATAATAATGCAGTACCCTCTTCTGGGGATACGAGGGCAGGCAGCTCCCTCAGGGTCTCCACAGGGGAAATAAGATTAGACATTTTCTCATTTATCAGGAGGTGTTTAACAGGAGTCACTGACTTACATGCATACTAGGGTTGTATAAGGGAGATTAATATGTGAATTGGATCCAATATAAGGTTCATTAGAGAGGAGTAGAGACTGTGGCAAACTGAATAGTTCATCCCCTGTCTAAAGAGGAATCTACTACTCAGCTTCAGCTGTTTGTTACCTTGTAGGAATATTCAATGTTTCAAGATCTTCTGAATTTTCAAGAGGAGCCAAAACTCTGGATTTTTATATGAAATAGTTTTAAGTTATGGCAATGAGTTATAATTAAAAACTACCACAACCACAATGCAGGGGTCAAACAAACACACATCCCATAGGCTCTCAGTTTGTAACCTGATGTTGAATCAGAATTATGCATGAAAGGCGTTTTAATTTTCTATCACTGCCAGAACAAATTATGACAAATTTAATGGCTTAAAACAACACCCATTTATTATCTCACCATTGCCATAGATCAGAAGCTTTGTAAGCTTGGCTGGATCTCGACTCAGAGTCTCACTAGGCTGAAATCAAGGTGTTGCCAAGGCTGCATTCCTTTCTGGAGGCTCAAGAGGTGAATCCATTTCCTTGATCATTCAGAAAGGTGGAAGAATTCAGTTCCTTGCAGTTATAAGGTTGAGGTTCCATTTCCTTGCTGACTGTCTGCTGAGGACCATTCCCAGTCTCTAGACACCACCCACTCTTTGACTTATGACCCATTTCCATTTTCAAAACTAGCAATGGTGGTCAAGTCCTTTTCCTTTCACATATCTGATACTCTCTCTGACTCTTCTGCCTCCCTCTTCCCCTTTTAAGGACACATGAGATTACATTGGGCCCACCTGGGTAATCCAGGATAATCTACCTATTTTAAGGTCCATAATCTTAATTCCACCTGCAAAGTGCCTTTTGCCATATAACACAACATATACACAGGCATAACACCATGGAATAAAGATCATATCTGGTGTGCGGGTTGTTAAAATCCTGCTTCCCACAAAGGATTTCTCTTTCTCTGGAGAAATTGACAATTTTCCCTGATCCACCACCAGGTAGCCTCAATCTGATACCCCAATGTAAATATGTTTCTCAACTGTGTCACCTCAGCCTGGTGCTAGGTGCTTTGGTCCCCAGGGATGGGAGGGGGAGCACTAGTTCCCAGATCTTTCCTGATTTTGTGCTCAGGATCAGGTGCCCCACTGAGAGGAGCCCCTACCTTTGGGTGACCCAGTGGCTTTCTGCTTCAAGTTTCAGGAGGTTCGCTGCAGTATGAGGCTGACGAGGCAGCAGAGGAGGAAACTCTCTTCTCCATGCCACCTGGCCAGGAGACCAGTCCTGAGTCCCCACTGAGTGAAAGCATCTTTGAGACCCAGACACTTAACCCCATCCTGGATGATGACTGCAGCTCGACTCGTGGCTTCCCCACACAGGAGTCTTTTACCTTGGCCTCCTGTGCCTCAGAGAGCCACTCCCACTGGGTCCACACTCCCATCGAATGCACAGAGCTCGACCTGCGAAAGTTTTCCAGCTCTGCTTCCTATACTGGATCTGAGACCTTGAGGGGGAACACACCTGAAAGCTCTGGAGACAGACTGGAGCTCACTGTACTCTTTGAAGTACCCAGCCTTTAACTCTACTGAGGTGAGCTGGAAAGGTAGGGTAGAAAGACCAGAAATTGGGGACCACCCCCAAAAGGAATTATCCCTTGGAGTACTGTTGTTCAGTCGGGCTAGTGTCAGAGGAACAGCAAGCTAGGAACACTGGTGGATGGAGGGACAGTTGTGATAATGTTAATCTTTTGAGCCAGTCAGTCATACATCATATATCTGGGCCTACAGTTGTCAAGGAATTGGCCAGGTTGACATGACACCAGTTTTTCTATCCTGGCCTTTTGCAATCTCTCTCAGGGCCCCACTGTCTAATAGTTATATTCAGTTATCTCCCATCATGTATTCAAGCACCAAGGTACAGTGGGAAAATATACAAACCTTGGCATCTGGAAGCCTTATATTTCAAATCTACCTCCATTCCTTAATATCTGTGTGAAGCTTGTGTAAATCCCTTCACCTCTCTGAGTCTCAGGTCCTTAATCTGTGAAAAGTAGAAAATACTATTCACCTTATATTGTGAGAGTTGAATGATAAATGCATGTGCAAGTGCCTTTCACAGTGTCTAATGCATTAGAGGTGTTTAAACCATGTTAGTTTGTCTTTCCCTCCCTTGCCCCCAGTGACAATTTATATTGGGTTGGCCAAAAAATTTGTTCGGGTTTTTCCATAACGTCTTATGGAAAAACCCAAATGAACTTTTTGGCCAACCCAATACATCCTTACATATACATTACACTCGTCTGGTCTTCATAACATACCTTTGTGGTAAGCAGGTCAGTGTTTGTTAGCTTCACTTTATAGAGGCAGGAACTGAGACACAGAGAGGGAAAGTTATTTGCTTAAAGTCACAGAGCATTTCAGTGGCAGAACTGGGTTAGAGCCCAGGTTTTGGAGATCCAAGTAAGTAACAAGGGGCAGTATGAAGCATGAGGGTGGATTCCTATTTTTCAACTAACCAATTATTTTCACCACCCATTTCCATATTTCTCCAGTTATTATATTGTCCAGGTCCCCCAATGACTCCCCCTCCCTATATCTTACCTAAGAAAATATAAACAATATGTAAGCGAAAGCCAAGACTCCTATTAAACCAGTCAGCCTAGATACCTTCAAGGTCATCGAGGCCAACCTCCCTTCCAACTCCTCCAATCCATGCTTGAGTCCATTTTATAATATCCCCACGAAGTGTCTGTGTCATCCTTGCTCACATACTTACAGTATCAGAGAGCACACTACTGCCCAACATGTATTGCAGCTATGACTGGTGGATTTGAGCTCAATGTAAAGAAAAACTTTCTGTCTTCTTATAGTAACCACCCTTGGGTCCTACTCTGCTCCTTGGGCCACACAGACCTCATCTGCTTCCTGTGTCTTGTGATAGCCCTGAAGAAGTCTAAAGATAGCATCTCCTCTCTGGAAAGTACCACTTTGGGTTCCTTTAAAGTATGGGGGGCTTAAAACTGAACACAGTTTCATGAGGAATTGTCTCACCAACATAGAGAAGGGTAGAACTATCATCATGTCCACCCCACACAGGTGATGTTTTTCTGCTATTGTACCCTAACCACTGGCCTAAACCATTTTTTGAGGGATGGGAAGAGGAAGGAGCTAGTGAGATTGCCCCATAGGTTTCTAACTTGCTCTGCTCCCTCCCTAGGTCTCTTGGGCTCCTGGCAGCCCAGCTGTTCTCCCTGGACTCTCCTGCCTTGTTCCTATACCACAAGAGAAGCAGGGGCATAGGATGTGGTATTCACAATAGCCTGTACTCTACAGACGGGGCACATCCTATCCCATCCCACCAAAGGATTGATTCTTCATCATTTTCCCAAGACTGACCAGCAGCATTTTTTGCTTTTCTATCCTAGATAGCCTGGAGAGCCAGATTCCCCAGTCATGGGGCTACCAGACATGTCCTAGCTCAGCTTGATTATAGAGAGGAGGGGAGGGGATGGCAATGAATGGGGTAGAGTTTTACTGCCTGCATCTTTGGTCGGGTGAACCTGAAGGAGGAGCTTCTCAGTACCCTATTGATATATCTACCTAGCACTTTAGGGACAAAATCAAACTCTTCCTCCTTTCGCTCCTCTGCACTGCCCCCCTCCCCAGTACACACACACACACACACACACACACACACACAGACCTACACACATCTTAGGAGAGGCCTGAAACTTTGATTCCCCACACATCTCTTAGACTTCTGTGGCTGTAACAATCACGGAGCTAACCCCTTTGCCCCCTGGGGTCTTCCTCTCCACTTATAGGTTTCTTACCTTCTTTAGTGGGGATCCAACTCAGTATCTTTTTGCCTTTTAAAATGGTACTTCCTAAAGTTCCTTTTATCTTATTTCTCTTCTTTTCTTGCCTCTTTTGTCCCTTCCTGGTACCTTGTCTTCTTAAGACCAAGGCTGAGCCTCTAGATCCCCAGGGCCAAACTCAGAGCTCAGAGCTTTCATCTTTGGGGTGGCCATGAAATCCCTGAGATCTAGGGGGGGACACTTAGGAGCTAAGGTTTTCAATGAAGCCTGCCCTAGGGCTGCTCAGGGACTATTGGTACTTTCTTGGTTTAGAGAAAAACCAATCAATTGCTGAGCCCTCACCACCAGTTTCACATGCTTCTCAGAATAAAGTGGAACTTCTCTCTCCATGGCTGATGCCACAGGGCAGATGAGAACATTAAGGCTCAGATGTGGCACCATGGATTGTTTTTAAGTCTCCCTTATGTCCATAATGGGCTACTTGGGCTGATACCCACTCCCTCACTGTGGATCAGATTTTGAAAGAAAAATTGCCCAGATGAGTAGAGCAACTATCTCCTTTGTTTGGGAGCAACCTATATACTCCAGAATGTTGGATGTGACTTAATTTGTGAAAACCAAGACTGTATCTTCAGGTGGGAATGCTGGAATTTACTACATATATGTGCTGCACTTTATATTTTGCAGTGTGCATTCACAGCAATCATCTCATTGGATCTTTATACACACCCTGAAGTGGGCAGGGCAAGGATTACCATCCCCAGGTTGCAGAGGGTGAAACTGAGGCTCAGAAATGGAAGGTGACTGCACTCAGTAATGTATGGGGTAATTATCAAGGCTAGGGTCCTCTCCAATATCTTGAAATCTTCATTTTCTAGAAGACAGTGTTTTAAAGTAGTAGCTTGTCTGGCATATCTGTTCCAGAAAACAACTCTTTTTGGAAGCAAAAGGGGTGGAGAGACAAATAAGGCCCTTATGCCTGAATGTGAACAAGGTAATATCCTTGCCTACAATATCAAACCTATTCTCTCCCCCTCCCATCAGCTCCCCTACTCCCACCCTGTAGCCAGCCTGGATGTATATTCTCTGCCAGATCTGACCCCAGTGGAAAGGTAAGAGACTTTCCATTCAGCACTGTCTCTCAAGAGATCAAAAAGTGAGAAGAGCTGCAAGGTCAGACAAAATTCTTTCTATCTGTCTATCTTACCTCCTTTTGCCTCTGGGGGTAAGAAAGAAGGTATAAAGGTTGGAGCCAGTAGGACTATCCATCCTACTTGTCCTCCCTCCTATATTCTTCTATTCAATTTAAGAGTCTCTGATCTTAGTTTGGGCAATGACTTGAGACTTTAACTTTAGAGGTGGGAGGGGGGCAAATATCCCATCTTTAAAAGCCTCTCCCAGGTAGATTGCAGATATTTGAGCAAATCTGTCAATTATAACACTTTAGTGTTTTACAGTCTAAAAAAGTTCATTCATACATGCCTAATTTAAAGATGAGGAACCTGAGTCCTAGACGGGAGTAGTAACTTACCCAAAGCAATTCATATTTTGGAAAGGCAACGTGCTCCACACTCCTACCCCCAGACTGAAGTGTGGATTCCATGGCTGAGAAGAGAGCCAGGGAAGGGCAGTTAGAGCAGAAACTGTTCTTGGCTATGGCAGAAGGACAGGCAGAGGTGTTGGAGGGCACTAGTTATTTCTATCCACTAGACACTGCCTAAATAACCCTTAAAGTATCATTAAGGAACATAGGGAAGAGAGAGGAGATTGAATAAGGCAATTCATCTCCACCACCAGAAAAAACAGCTGGCCTCATAGTCTAAGTGCTACGGAGGCAGCAGTGTAGTCTTCCACTGAAAAATAGCACATGACTTCATCCACATCCAGGATGGAGAAGGTTTCTTTGTTTTTTTTGTCTTTTGGGGTATTGTTTGGCTTTACTCTCCCCTATAGCTCTTACCTCCTATGGCCTACAAGGTTTCCCCTGCCTTCTTCCAGGTCCCTCTAGACTCACCACACTCCCTGGGTTAGCTGGAAGATCTTATGCATGTTTGAAGAGTGATGGTCCTGTGATGCAGCATAGGGCAGGGCAAATAATTTCCCTGTGGATCTCCTGGGCCTCACCTTTTATTTGAAGTGCTATAACTCTCCACCTCTGGCAGGGAGCCGGGCTGGAATTTGCCCTATTGGAACCTTATGGAAAATTTCTGAGCCAAGGTGACCTTCCCTCTGGGGCCTGATTTCCCCAAACTACCTTGCAGCAGTCCTCCAAAGATACCCTCCAATATACTTAGGAGTAGCTGAGTGGGGAGAGGAAGGGAGCCCCACTGCCACTTTCTACTAACATGTCAGTTGGATCCCAGATTTCCCACCACCCCTTCCCATTTGATTCTTTCCAAGTTTGTTTTTGCTTTAATTCCTACCTATACATCTCATGACCAGGAAGGAACAAGCAACTTGGAGGCTGTATTCTTCTTTATTATCTGGCTATCTTTCTGAGGCCTGTACAGCTAGTTCTGTCCCACAAGTACTTGGTGGTTAATTAAGTACATTAAATAGCATGTGCACTTCATTAGATCCTAGCCCTGGCAAATGAATGCTCTCTACCACAAAACCTCTGCTTTCAGGATTTTATTAAATGCATCTTTGGGGACAGTTCATCTACAAATATTGATTAAGGGTTCCTGGGACAACCCATTGGTCAGGGTGCTAAAAACACCTGGGAAAAAGTAAACAGGCCCCATTGTACTGGACTGGGGATTAGAAGCAACTGAATTACTAGCCTGCACCAAGCAGCCTGACTTAACACAGGTATTGGCAAATATGTGTGAGCCAAGAGTTTAGGCCTTGACCTTTAGGTTCTCTGTTCTTTTCTTTCTGGGACAGTTTATTCTTATCTCACTGGCTCTAATTAGTCATGTCTGCAGCTTCTGGTAGGGCAAGAACTAGTATCCAAAAGAAGATGATTTAGCTTGGGCAGGCCTTAGGTGTTCAAAGGTCACCATGTGCCTGGCAGTGGTTCAAGCCCAAGTCTAACACTGCTGCATCTATGGCAAAGGTACTGATTTTGTCACAGTCATAATGACAATAATATGATAAAATGTTACAGCCAGCCTTATTCATTATGCTTTTTCTAGATTTTATAATTTACAAAGCTCTTTTATGTTTATGGTCTCATTTCATCCTCACAAACCCCCGAATAAGGTGTTATTATATCCCTTTTGAAGAAAAGTAAAACAGCTCATATTATATATGTGGTTTGTCAGGCCAGAGATCAGTCTGACCCAAGTCTCCTGATCCCCAGACCAGGGCTTTCTCCACTGTTTCCCCTTAACAACTGCTTTAAGATGGTACAGTTACCATAGTGGCACTGAGGGCAACATTGCAGAAAAAAACAGCAACCATGTAGCAAAATTCCCCAATGGTATATCCATAAACACAATTACTGCAAAGCTCATTGTGAGACCCATCCAAGACAAGAAACTTCTGGCTAGAATACCCAGCCCAGAATAACTTCTTAGCAATGATATTTTCTGTAGCAATTAATACAACAGCCTTGGTTGCTGGGGCTACCCCAGTGCACAGGTGTGCCCACCAGGAGCAAGGTCCTCATAGTATGAACATTGTGTGACCATCCCAAGTCACACCCAGCATCACCTTGGTTCTAACTTTCATTTTGAAGTCAATAAATTGTAGTTAGCAATTGGACTAAGGAAATGTTTTACTTTGCTTTTTAAGATATCTTGGGTAGAGGTGAGGTGAAGCATGCTTTTTTCCTTATAATTGCTGCTTGGCCATGGCAAATGTCACACTCAAGCATTTGTTCCTGGGGAGTGTTTTTAAAGATTTCATTGCTTTTAAAGTATGGGCATCTTTGAGTGCCTTCCTTTCATGTATCTTTTCTATTTGGCAGTTATTGGTCAGTGGAAGCACAAAGGACATGAGTCGAGTTGTCTATATTTGAACTAGCAAAAGAAAGTTGTTCTTGCTTGTAAGGGAGGGGAGGTATTTACTGAGGATAAGTTTAGTTTTTCGGTTTTGTATTTTCTTCTCTGTATACCTGGATTTGGATTTTGACAAGGAGGAGCCTAGGAGAGCAACTTTCTCCTCCAAGTTTCTCAGATCCAGACTTGGTAACAGTGTCAATACTGTAGCACCCTCTCCACAACACAAACCCTACTATACTGGGAAGATAATCTCTTATGCACCTAACCCCCTGCTCGCCTCACTAGAAGGTGTCTGGTATTTTACATTGAATGTAGGTAAACTTTAATTACTTTTCCCTCCTAAATCAGTTATTTGTAGAGATTTTGTTCAATCTTGAGCCATATGCATATGTGGCTACTGGCAGAGTTACATTTTATTTCTGATGCTCTGGAAATATTTCATATTAGCCAATAAAGAAAAATACATCCAAACACCTTGTTTATTCCTCTACTTTCAAATAACAAGGTGCCTCATTTGGCTGGTGTGTCTTTGCTCAGTGAGTACAGCAAGGAAATGTGTTTCTTCTCAGTGGATCCATCACCAGGGATGGTAGGATCCACTGACTTGCCACCCAAGAGGTCTGGGTTAAAGTCCAAGCTCTCCTTCTATATTTTTGAATTGCTTATGACATTTATCTTTTTTTCTGGGCTACAGATCTACTAGAACTTCTTGTGTCTAAACTAATACTTCTTAAAACAGGTTCCATGCCCTAAGAGGATTGTACACATGTCTTGTGAGGTCTGCAAAATCTCTCAGAGATTGTGTGTATTTTCATTTTGACTATAATATTCTTTAAAAAAATACAAGCATATTCTATTTAGACCATCTGGATTATTATCTCTTAAAAGCACTACCTGTCCATTTCAGAGTCTGTGTTTACAGTCTCATTGGATTTAAAGAAGCACCTAAGGAGATAATATTTAACTTTGAATGCTGTGCTTTACTATAATCTTATTTAAGAGCTAGAGAAATCAAGTTCCTCCCATCTTTAATATGCTATGATCCTGACAACAAAACATGTTAGCAAGGATGTGGAGAATGGGACCTCTCATACCTTGCTGGTGGGATTGTAAAATGGTACACCCACTTTTGAAAACAGCCTGGCAATTCCTCTAAAAGTTAAAGTTAGAATTATTATATAATCCAATAATTCCACTATGTATGTACCCCAAGATAATTTAAAATATATGCACACACAAAACTTTTACACAAATATTCATAGGAACATTATTTATAGTATCCAAAAAGTGGAAACAACCTAAATGTCTATCAACTGATGAATGGATAAACAAATTGTCAAGTATACATATAATAGAATATTCAGTAATTAAAAAGATTGAACTGACGCACAATATGTCATAAATGAACCTCAAAGCAAGCTAAGTGAAAAAGCCAGACACAAGAGACCACATATTGTATGATTCCATTTATATAAAATTTCCATATAGGCAAGCTAATAGAGACAGAAGGTAGATTAATTGTTGCCTTAGGCTGGGGGGTGAGAAAAGGGATTAAAAATGGTCCCCAGTTTATGATGATTCAATTTACAACTTTTTGACTTTATGATGGTGTGAAAGTGATAAGCATTCAGTAGGAAACATACTTCAATTTTGAATCTTGATCTTTTCCTGGGCTAGCGATATGTGCTCTAATACTCTCTTGTAATGCTGGGAGCCACAGCTCCCAGTCAGCCATGCAATCACAAAGGTAACCAACTGATACACTTATAACCATTCTCTACCCATACAACCATTCTGTTTTTCAATTTCAGTGCAGTATTCGGTAAATTACATGAGATATTCAATACTTTATTATAAAATAAGCTTTGTGTTTGATGATTTTTCCCAACTGTAGGCTAATGTAAGTGTTCTGCGCACATTTAAGGCAGGCTGTGCTAAGCTGTGGTGTTTGGTAGGTTAAGAGTATTAAATGCATTTTACACTTAGGATATTTTCAAATATGATGACTTTATCAGGATGTAACCCAGTTGTAAGTCAAGGAAAATGTGTAAATGTAAATAGGCATGAGGGATCTTATTTGGGGATGAAAATGTTCTAAAATTGAGCTATGATGATTGCTACAACACCAGTAAATAAAAATTGTTGAAATGCACACTCGAAATGGATGAATTTTATCATATGTAAAATACACCTCAATAAAACTGTTTTAAAAAATATTCTGTGATAATCGATCTGAGTAGACTGGTGTTGGTTTAACAATTTGATTACTTTCCAAACACGTGCATTGCCAGAAATAATCTCTCTCTCTCTCAGACAGACACACAGACAGACACACATACACACACACACACACACACACACACACACACACACACACACGACCCAATTACTCAATTAGGACAAAAGAAAGAAACAGAACTAGAGTCCTATTTGGTTCTTTTCATTTTGAACTCTACATAGCCTCAGGGAAAGAGAAAGGATGCATCTAGAAGGAACTTACAGGAGGTATCATTCAAAACCAAAGGAGGAAGAACAAAGGAAACTATTATAGATTCAGGGGTGGGTATAGGAAAAGAGATATTGGGTGATACCATCACAGGCTACAGAGGAGTTTTTTGAGGGAACCATCACAGAATAAAGGAGGAGTAACTGGGAATTACTTGGCAGGTAAGAGGCCAAGTCTTGTGGTGAGTCTGTCCTGCCTTTGTGTCAGAAAAGACCTTTTTGCCCAACCAGGCCTCCCATTCTTACTCAAAATTTTGAATGCTGGTACAGTGGAAGAGATTTAACCCTCTAATTTATGAATGGTGATTAAGGCATAGGAAGTGTTATCACTTATCTGTTGGAGTCGATGTCAGTGTGTGCTTGTACCAGTCATAGGGCAGTGAAGTCCTACTCCTTACCCAAGAAGGACATGGGGAAATTGGAGCTCTGTAAACAGATGGACTAAAGCACAAACAAGTCATCAGACTATCAAATAGGGGATTATTAGGTGATTGTTAATAACCCTTTTATTAGGGACTAGGAACACTTGCTATTTCTGCTGGTATGATGATCTTTCACTTTATGTTCACAACATGATTGGCAAGTTTCTGTATGCCCAACAGTTAGTCCTTTAAGGCCTTAGAAACTGTGTGTGTGTGTGTGTGTGTGTTGGTTCAAATGCTGCCTGCCTGGAAAAAATGGATCCCCAGTGAGAGCAGCTGCCTAGTCACATGATTATATCCCCAAAGCCTTTTTCCCTTGTGGTTTCTAGTGCCAGTAAATTCCCTTCTTTAACATCTCTTTCCTAAGGAATAGTGCAAAAGTGAAATAGAAGGGGAAAGTACAGTCAATATTTAGTGGTTATCTCTCATGTGCTTTCTCACTTTCATATTTTGTTTCATTCAATCCTCATGATGTCCCTAGGTGGTAGGTGCTCTATATAACCTTCATTTTACAAAAGAAGATCACAGATTTAATTATTTTTCTATGGTTATACAGTAGTAAATGATGTACTAGAATTCCAGTCTAAGCCTATCTGACTCTGAGGCACAAACACATCCCACCATACCTCAGCTGCCTCCCTAAGATGGACCTCAGGAAAGAGAATACAATTTATCCCACTGGATCTCTCATAGTTCCCAGCTTGGGAGGCTACATCAGAGAGTCTCCCTAGGAGACTCTCTAAGTCTCTCTAAGTATCACATAGTAGTGTCAAAATATTATCAGCTCATGATATATTAATCATTCCCATGTAATCAGAAGGACCACATTGATCATGCTATCTCCTTGGCCACAATGTTGTCATTGAAAGATCATGCTGGAGATATGAGTTCTTATTTCACCTTCATCATCCCCTAGATGGAGTAAGAAAAGGGTACTTTTCTTGGCCTCAGTTTCCCCCATGGTACACAAAGGAGATTGAACTCAATGATCTCTAAGAGCCTTCCAACATTGATGTGCAATAAACTTACAAGACCTAGCTTTGCTATAGACTCTTGGTAGCAGGACATCTCAAAGGAGTGGAAGGACAGAGAAGATAACCAGAAATGGTAACTAGAATATGACTGAGTAAATAACAGGGGCTTAATTATTTAACCTATGGGCTTTATTGATGTTTTCAATTCCATTTTGGAATCATCTCCATTAAACGTGCCTCTAGGGATTATTTTCAGATCCTCCAGATGTATCTGAGAAAGTAAGCTTTCTATAAGTAAGAATGACAAAGAGACAGACCATGATGCACTTTTCTTCTCATTTACGTGCTCTATATAACACTAGATCTCTTGTTAAAGTAGTAAATCAGTAACAGTATTGAAAAATATTATATTATATTAAACAACACATATGGATAAAGATTAAAACACCTGGGGTTGGTTAGAGACCCCTCCCTTCTCCAAGAAGCCTTAGTTGTTGACAATCACTGTTTAATTTTTTCTTCATTCTACCTTCCCATTGTCTTGTATGGGATGAGTTTCTTATTAACATTAGTTGAACCTTCCTACTCTAGTCCAACACCCCTACAGCAGTGATTCTTAACCTTGGCTTTATACTGGAATCACTTGGGGAGATTTAAAAATGCTGATGCATCGACCTCAGACCTAGAGATTTTAACTTAATCATTCTGAAATACAGCCTGAGTATTAAAAAAAACAAAAACAAAAAAACACCTCCCCAGGTGATACTAATGAGTAGCCAGGGTTGAGAACCTCTTCCCTATAGAAAAATTCTCCTACTCATGGCTTTCCTTATCATGGCCACAGGTAATCTATTTACTCTGTTAAAAGGCCCTTTTAAAACTTCCATCAACTGTTTCCTGCCTCTCCATACATCTCTTAAACTTAACTCTTTGCCCTTTGAGGTTGAAACTGGTATTATTCCTAATCTATATTAACTAATTCCCTACAAATCATCCCAATTACAGGATCAAGTGTAAACTTATGTTCAAATACAGATGGTTTCTAATATGGCAGCTTCCTGGGCAGAATCTTCAGGCTGTGAAAGCAAGCAACATCCAAAGCTCACTTTAAAAAAGGGTTTCAGGTTCCAGATCACAGAGGAAGAGATTCATTTCTCTACCACCCCCCATCCTAACTAAGCACAGCTAAAATCCCTGGACATTATATTTAAAACAAATATGACTATAAAATTCTTAGAGAGAAACATAGGCAGGACACTCTATGACATAAATCACAGCAAGATCCTTTTGACCCACCTCCTAGAGAAAAGGAAATAAAAACAAAAATAAACAAACGGGACCTAATGAAACTTAAAAGCTTTTGCACAGCAAAGGAAACCATAAACAAGATGAAAAGACAACCCTCAGAATGGGAGAAAATATTTGCAAATGAAGCAACTGACAAAGGATTAATCTCCAAAATTTACAAGCAGCTCATGCAGCTCAATATCAAAAAAACAAACAACCCAATCCAAAAATGGGCAGAAAACCTAAATAAACATTTCTCCAAAGAAGACATACAGATGGCCAACAAACACATGAAAAGATGCTCAACATCTCTAATCATTAGAGAAATGCAAATCAAAACCACAATGAGGTATCACCACACACTGGTCAGAATGGCCATCATCAAAAATTCTACAAACAGAGTGGGGCCCAGGCCCAGCCGCTGCCACCGCTGCCACCGCAGAGCTCTGCCGCCACCACCGAGCACCATGGGAGATGCCGGGAGCGAGTGCAGCAAAGCGCCCAGTCTGCCGCCTCGCTGTCCCTGTGGCTTCTAGGCGTCCAGCAAGACTATGAACCTCTGTTCCAAATGCTTTGCTGATTTTCAAAAGAAACAACCAGACGATGATTCTGCTCCAAGTACAAGTAACAGCCAATCAGATTTGTTTTCCGAAGAGCCCACCAGTGACAACAGCAATACCTCGATAACCACGCCAACTCTTAGTCCCAGCCAGCAGCCGCTTCCGACAGAACGGAATGTAACTTCACCAAGTAAAGAGGAGTGTGGGCCATGCACAGATACAGCTCATGTCTCGTTAATCACACCAACCAAAAGATCCTGTGGTACAGATTCACAGTCTGAGAATGAGGCTTCGCCAGTAAAACGTCCATGACTACTGAAGAATACTGAACCATCCGAGGAAACCAGCCGATCTAAACAGAAAAGCCGACATGGGTGCTTCCAGTGCCAAACCAAACTGGAGCTGCTGCAACAGGAACTGGGATCGTGCCGCTGCGGTTACATGTTCTATATGTTGCATCGCCTCCCCGAGCAGCATGACTGTACATTTGACCACATGGGCCGCGGCCGAGAGGAAGCCATTGTGAAAATGGTGAAACTGGACCGGAAAGTGGGGCACTCTTGCCAGCGCATCGGGGAAATGTGCTCCTGAAGGCCAGCTTGGCCGCTACGTGACGCTGTTCTTAGTTCGCTAATGTTAGCCTTATTTAGGACAAAGTCAGTCAGACACCTTGTACTGGGCATGCGTCAGACTACAGCCAGTCAGTTTCCTTTCCTTAGCCAGCCAGCCTGGTACTGTAGTTTAGGGGTTGATGGTGGTTGAAATTGATTTCTGGCTGGTTACTAAGGTGCCTGCTAGCCATTGTATAAAATTAAAACATGACGAATACTTTTTTTGGAGCATGGCTAGTGGATTTAAAACAACACATACCTGTCACTGCTGGAGTCAAACTTACAAAAAGCCTTAAGTGGAAAGTGTTCCAGACAGAGACTCTGAGTCAATAGAGGAGGAGAAGCTGGTGTTCAAGTCCCCACGATGCACGTGGCTTTGCCGGAAGCTCTGGTTAGTGTTCAGCCTTGACCTCTTCACTATCCTTAGTCCCAGTATCCAGGATACCTGATGGCCATGCATCCCTGGGCCACGGGAGGCTGTTGAGATTGGCCCAGTGGCTGGGCTGGGTGGTGGCCCCACTCTCCCACTGAGCAGGAAATGGGGGTGGGGACAGGTTAAGAAAATTTACCTGACTTGCTATGAAAAAATTCTCTCATCACACGAGAAGAGAAACAGTAACCTCACTTTGAAAATCAGCTCCACTCAAGACTAGTCCATGAATGAGAACCACCTTTTCTACACAGGACCCTTGGTCATGAGAAGCGACCGTGGGCATGCCCTGACCCACTGGCTCTGGTTTGCCATTTGCCGAGTCCAGGGATCTGGCAGTTGATCAAATAAGGCTAATTGCAGCACTGCAACTGTGGCCTACAAACTGGCCTCTGCAGCTAGACTTCTATATTGGAAGTTTTTTAAGAAGATGTTTCATAGCCAGCAGGAATCAATAGAAGAGCTGGGAGCTGCCTGCAGCTCCATTCCTTCCAGCAGGAGCCTACTCGGCCCCTCCAAGGCCAAGGGGACGATGCCTTGGCCTCGCCTCTCATGTCTGTGCAGCCCCATAGTCCAAGGGCAACCAGTCCACTTCTACCACATAGCAAGTTTAGTAAGGGGGGGCAACATATGTCACAGGGACAGAGGTTGATCTGTCTAGAACAGTGTTTCGTGGCCGTAGCCCAGCTTGAGAGAGACACTCGCTCGGACAGGTGGGGGGAGGGCCTATTTCTCAGCGTGTTTCTCTTCAGAGAGGAGTTGAGTGGAAGCAGGAGCTCAGGCCCGGTGAGGATGGATGGAGATGGGCCTGTTTGCCAGTGTTAGGAAATCATCACCGATCAGGTGGGGGGAGTAGACAGGAGAAAGATGCCCTTGAAAGCCTGAGCAGGGGTGAATGGCCCCAGAGCCCCGTCTGATCCAGGCCGATGAGGGTCGGATGCTCCTGCAGAGGCAGTTTGGATCTGCCTGCACACAGGCTACTGGAATAGTTTAACCCAGCAACTTACCCTTTTATACCACAGCAAGTGTTTGTTCAACTCTGTCTGCAAATTAACAGTTAATACCTGCAACTACAAATGTTTTTGGTCCGAAATACTGAAATAGGAAATCACGCTCTTCCCTGCCTCCTCTTCCACCACACCCCCACCAGAGTGGAATCTGCTGCAAAATCTCCAGCCTTAATTCTTGCTTCAGGACCTGGACCGGTGTATTGCTCTATGGCAGCCCAGGGCAGAGGGGCCAGGTCTGCCCATGTTTACCACTGTTACCAAGCCACAACCCTCTGGCCAGTAGCTGGCCATCCTCAGTGATGCGGCCTACCTCGGCCCCCCACCAAGCTCTGATCATGAAGAGGCCACAGGCGCCCTTGCGGCCCTCCTCAGGCCCCACCAGCTGCTGCTTCCTGGCAGCAGCGATGGGAAGCAGGCTCTCTGGAGAGCCCGGCCGCACACAGGGCTCGCAGCCCATGGTCACTTCCTGATGGTAGAGCTGGGGGTGGGGTGGGACTGCTTGTTCCCCGGCAGTATCTGTTCTGTGAAGTTTGTTAAATGTAAGGAAAGCTTAAATTCTTGTATCTTTAAAAGAGAAAATCTTATTTAACCCTTTTGTGTTCTAGATTTACTTACACACATAGCCTAGAGCTCAGTTTTAGTTTTAACATTGTGAAAATATTAAAAGAATCTTGTAACTTTATTCTTTTTTCTCCTGCTGAAAAAAAAATTAAACCAATTGTATGAAAGTTTGGATTTCTCTGTTTTGCCGGTTCTCCTAAGTGCCACCTGGATGACCAGAAAAATAATAAAAGGTCTCCCCAGCCAGAGGTTGGAAGGGAAAAAAAAAACTCTACAAACAACAAATGCTGCAAGGGAACCCTCTTGCATTGTTGGTGGGAACGTAAATTGATACACCCACTATGGACAACAGTATGGAGGTTCCTTAAAAAACTAAAAATAGAACTACCATATGACTCAACATAGGGAGGGTAGGAGGGAGGCACAAGAGAGAGGGGATGTGGGGATATATGTATACATATAGCTGATTCACTTTGTTGTACAGCAGAAACTAACACAGCATTGTAAAGCAATTATACTCCAATAAAGATGTAAAAATAAAAATAAAATAAGATAAAATAAAATAATAAAATAAAACAAATATGAGAAAGCCCTGAAAAGTGGAGAGAGGAAGTCAGACCATCTAGGGGCTATGGAACCTGATGAGTGATACAGCAGTGAGTTCCCTGTGTTTTCTTTTTGTTGCATATATCTCAGACTGGGTGGAAGAAAATCCAGTGACACAGAAATGCCAATTAGCAATAAATGCCAATAAATCCCCCAAGGAAACCCTACTCTTTCCAGCTAAAAGGCAAAGAAAGAGGCAACCTAGCAAGATAGAAACCTTCTAGCTAATAACTGCCTTAAATTGTGGAAATAACTGTGACCCCATCACCATCCTTGTCAATAAAAGCAGTGTGGGGAACCAAGACTTCTACCCTTTCCCTGCTCTAATGAAGTATCCCTTCCCTTTTTGCCAGGGTGGTATCAGAGAAGACCAAATGAAGACTGGGAACTTTACTGTCTTTTGGTAACAAGCATCCCTCCATAGTATCAGTAGAGGCTTAGTGTGGGGGGGTGGAATTCCACCCCTCCCCAGTGATATCAAGGCATTCTTCCCATTCCCCACCAGTGTCAGTGAAGGATGAGTGGGAATCCAGAATATTCACTACCATCCAGAAGTAACAAAGCATCTCCCCACCCAGAGATGTCAGTGGAGGCCACATGGGGAGCAATAAAATGGTGCCACTCCTCCTCCTAGCCAGGGTGGTACCATCAGACCCCAGTGAAAATCTGAAACTCCTACCTTTTCCCAGCAGTAAGGAGTCACCCCTTTACTCTAGGGTGTCAGGAAAGCTGGTGGGAGACCTGAATTTCTACTCCCCACCCATCAGTAATGAAAGAGTGACTCTCCTTCTCCCACTTGTGTGATGTCAGAGGAGGGCTGCTAAACAGAATATATTGAAAATACCCAAGGTATTATAATATAATACACAACATGCCCATATAAAATAAAACATCATGTTCATAAGAAGAACCAGGAAAATTGCAAATGAGAAAAGACAACAAATGTCAATGAAATGACATAGATATTCTTATCTCACCAAGATGTTGAAGCAGCCATCATAAAAATTGTTCAGTGAGCAATTATGAATTTGCTTGAAGCAAATGGAAAAAAACAAAACAAACAAACAAAAAAACAGTCTCAGCAAAGAAATAGAAGGACCAAATAACTTTTAGAACTGAAAGATGCAATACTTGTAATAACTCAATGGATGGACTCAAGAGCACAGTGAAGAAGAGAGAAAAGATCACTGAACTTGAATATACAATAATATTAATTATCCAATTAGAACAACAGGGAAAATAAACTGATTTTTAAAAAAGGAACCAAGATACTGGTGATGAATAACTGAAATTTGAAATTTTTTCACAGTGTTATTTACACTAGCACCTCCCCCAAAGGAAATACTTAAGTATAAGTCTAACACAATATGTACAAGATCTTTATGAGGAATACTACAAAACTCTGATGAAGAAATAAAAAAAATACAAACAAAAACTAAGTAAATGGAGAGATATTCCATGTTCATGGATAGGGAGACTCAATATTGTCAAAATGTCAGTTCTTCCTAATTTGATTTATTGATTCAATGCAATCACAATCAAAATCCCAGTAAGTTATGTGGTGGATATTGACAAGCTGATTCTAAAGTTTATATAAAGAGGCAAAAGACACAGAATAGTGAACACAATATTGAAAGACAAGAACAAAGTTAGAGGACTGATATTACTGTTATCAAAACTCAGGTTTGGCTGCTTGTCACTTGAAAGCCAACACTCGAAAGACAAATGTTGGTAGGAAAGGAAAGATTGGTTTATTCAGGAGGCCGGCAACCTAGTGAGAAGGTGGACTCATGTCCAAAAGCCAACTTCACACTATCAATCAGGGAGAAAGAGCTTTTAAAGGGGAGTTTCAGGAGTGTATAGGTGGAGGAAGTGTGCTAGGTGCAGAACAGCACAGTCAGCTCCAACAATCATGAAATTGCTCATGCAGTGGTCTGATCAGCATCATCTTTTTTTTTAAGTACAGTTACTCTTCAGTTCCAGGGTTGGTTTGTTCCCATTCCCTTGAGGTCAGTTCTCAAAATTGTGCAAGATGGAGAAGCTTATATCATGGCTACAGTCTGGTCATAGTGTAGTTAACTTCTTCCACCTGTTGGGGGTTTTCAGTACCTGTAAAACAGCCCAAAGGAGATGGCTCAGAATATTATCTATAGCCCTTGAGGAGGAACTCAATGTCCTTGATTTTGTTTAATGACTAAACTCATTATTTTGTCCTGCTTGACTGCTTTTCTTTTCTCCTGCATTTTTCTACTTCTATGATTAAATTTATTCTTTGCTTAAAGTTTTTCTACAGACAAGAGGCAGTCAGAGGACTTGGGTGGGGGGAGGTTTGTCCTGGGAAGGCCCCATAGGGTCCTGCTCCATTACACTGCTTGAATTCAACACTTACTATAAATCTACAGTAATCAAGACAGTGTGGTATTGGTGAAAGAATAGACAAATATAGATCAATGGAACAGAAGTGTCCAGAAGTAGAACCACATAAATATAGTTAACTGACAAGGGAGCAAAGACAATACAATGGAACAAAGATAGTCTTTTCAACAAATGGTGCTGGATCAAGTGGGCACCTACATGCAAAAACATAAATCTAGGCACAGAAATTACACTCTTCACAAAAATAAACCCCAAATGACTCACAGGCCAAAATGTAAGCAAAACTATAAAACTAAATGTAACATAGGAAAAAAAATCTAGACAAATTTGGGTTTGTTGGTGAGTTTTTAGATGCAACACCAAAGGCACAGTCCATGAAAAAAAGAATTGATAAGCTGGACCTCAATAAAACTAAAAATTTCTGCTCTGCAGAGGAAACCATCAAGAGAATGAAAATACATGCCACAGACTGAGAGAAAGTATTTGCAAAAGACATATCTGATAAAGGACTGTTATCCAGAATATAAAAATAACTCTTAAAACTAAACAATATGAAAACAAACTGATTAAAAAATGGGCAGAAGACCTTAACAGACACCTCACCAAAGAGATACACAGATGGAACATAAGCTCGTGAGAAGATGCTCCATACCATATGTCATCAGGGAAATTCAAATTTAAAAAAACAATGAGATGCAATTAGACACTTATTGAAATGTCAAACATCCAGAGCACAGACAACAGTGAATGCTTGTGAGGATGTGGAGCAACAGGAACTCTCCTTCATTGTTCTGCTCTGAATTGTGTGTGTGTGTGTGTGTGTGTGTGTGTGTGTGTGTGTGTGTGTGTGTATTTCTATCAAATTCTATTACATGTATAGATAGACTGATGTAACTACCACCACAATTATGATACAGAATTGTTCTAAATAACTTCTTAGTAGTAATCTTCATAGTCACATCCTCTGAACATTTTATACTTAGATGTATGGCATATAATGAGTTACTTTTTTTAATAAGGTATGAAGTTTACAGCAAGTAATTTTGGGAGGGATGTTTGTTCCTTGTTGCTTATGGAGTCTAATCATCATTGTTTGAAGCTATCCTTTCTTGTATTTTTTTTTTAAGTTTTGTTAAAATGCAGTTGTTTGTACTTGCATGAGTCTATTTTAGAACCCTCTATTATTTTCTATTGAAATATGTGTCCACTCCCCACTATTAACACACTGTCCTGATTAATGTAGCTCTACAATGTTTTTAAATTGATAGAGTGGTTTCTCCCATTTTATTCTTCTTTTAAAAATTGTTATAGCTATTTTAGTTCCTTTGACTTACCTTATCAATTTTAGATTAAGCTTGTCAATATGTAGAGAAGAATCCTGCTGGGATTTTTGTAGAAATTGTATTAAACATATAGATAACATTGGGGAGAATTGAATCCTTTCTTTCTTGAGTTTCCCAATCCGTGAATAAAGCATATCTCTCCATTTTTTTTTTAGTTCTTTAATCAGCATTTTGTAGTTTTCAGCACATAGATCCTACATATATAGCTATATTTATACTTAAGGATATTTTATTTTGTGCCTATTATAAATGTTATTGTGTTTGTAAATGTGATTTCTAATTTTTCATTGGTATTGTAAGGAGATGCAATTGACTTTTGTGCATTGAACTTTTATACTGTGCCATTGTTAAACTTCCTTATTAGTTCTGTTCTCTCTCTCTCTCTCTCTCTCTCTTTCTCTGTGTGTCTCTCTCTGTAGCTCCTTTGAGTTTTTGTATGTAGACAACCATGCCATCTGATAATAGGGATAAGTAAATTTCTTCCTGTCCAATCTGTATATATTTTATTGCCTTATTGTACTGGCTAGGACTTTCAGTATGATGTGTAATAGCAGTGGTGCCTGCACAAAATTGCCCTCTTCACAAACTTAGGAGGAAGACATTCAGTTTTTCAACACTAAGGATAATGTTAACTGTGGGTATTTTGTAGATGTTCTTTATCAGATTGAGGGCATTCCTTTTTATTTAAAATTTGGTGACAATTCCTGAGCTAAATGGTATTGAATTTTATAAAATGTTTTTATATAATTATGTGGGGTTTTTTTATACTGTTAATATGATATTTTACATTTCTTTTGAATATTGAACTAGTTTTACATTTATGAAATAAATTATTTTTCATGCTTTACTATTATATATTGATTTGATTTGCTAAAAATTTGTTGAACATTTTTGAATTTATGTTTATAAATGCTATTTGTAGATTAGCATATCCATCACCACAAATAGTTACCAATTGTGTGTGTGTGTGGTGATAATATTTAAGATCTACTCTCTTAGCAACTCTCAGGTGTGCAATACAGTATCATTAACTATAGTCAACATGCTGTACATTAGGTCACCAGAACTTATTCATCTGATAACTGGAAGTTTGTTTATACCCTTTGACCATCATAACACATTTCCCCTTTCCCTGCAGCCCCTGGGAACCACTATTCCACTCTTTGTTTCTATGAGTTCATCTTCTTTAGATTCAACATATAAGTAAGATCATACAGTATTTGTCTCTGTCTATCTGACATATTTCACTAAGCAAAATTATCCCTAGGTTCATCAATGTTGTTGTAAATGGCAGAATATTTTTTAAAACATTTTATGGCTGAATAATATCCCATTATATATTTTAAAATACCATATTTTCTTCATCCATTCACCCATTGACAGACACTTATGTTGTTTCCATGTCAGCTATCTCAAATAATATACAATGTACATGGGGGTACAGATATTTCTATGAAATAGTGACTTCATTTCTTTTGGATATATACTCAGAATTGGAATTGCTGGATCCTAGGGTAGTTCTATTTTTAATTTTTTAAGAAACTTCCATACTGTTTTCTATAGAGGCTGTATCAATTTACATTCCCACCAACAGTGTACAAGGGTGTTCTCACCACATCCTTGCCAGCATTTTTCTCTTGTCTGTTTCTTTTGTGTGTGTGTGGTACGCGGGCCTCTCACTGTTGTGGCCTCTCCCGATGCGAAGCACAGGCTCTGGACACACAGGCTCAGCGGCCATGGCTCACAGGCCCAGCCACTCTGCGGCATGTTGGATCTTCCCGGACCGGGGCACGAACCCATGTCCCCTGCATCGGCAGGCAGACTCACAACCACTGCGCCACCAGGGAAGCCCATTCTCTTGTTTTTTTGATAATGGTCACTGTAACAGATGTGAGGTGATATCTCATCGTGGTTTTGATTTACATTTTCCTTATGATTAGTGAGCATGTTTACACATACCTGTTGCCCATTTGGATGTCGTCTTTGGAAAAATTCAAGTCCATTGCCCATTTAGAAATCAGATTAGGATGATAATGATGATGATGATGATGAATTTTTGTTATTGAATGTAGAAGTTACTTACATATTTTGGAAATTAACCCCTTATCAAACATATGGTTTGCAAACATTTTCTCCCATTCTGTAGGTTGGCTTTTCATTTTGTTGGTCTTTCTTTGGTTGTACATAAGCTTTTTAGTTTGATGTAATCCAACCTGTTTATTTTTGCTTCTGTTGCTTGTGATTTTGGTGTCATATCCAAAAAACATTGACAACACCAATGTCAAGGAGGTTTCTCCGTATGTTTTCTTTTTTTTTTATTTAGTATTCCATTATATATATATATATGTATTTTTTTAACATCTTTATTGGAGTATAACTGTTTTACAATAGTGTTAGTTTCTCCTTTACAACAAAGTGAATCAGTTATACATATACATATGTTCCCATATCTCTTCCCTCTTGCATCTCCCTCCCTCCCACCCTCCCTATCCCACCCCTCTAGGTGGTCACAAACCACCTAGCTGATCTCCCTGTGCCATGCGGCTGCTTCCCACTAGCTATCCACCCTACGTTTGGTAGTGTATATATGTCCATGCCACTCTCTCACTTCGTCACAGCTAACCCTTCCCCCTCCCCATATCCTCAAGTCCATGCTCTAGTAGGTCTCTGTTTTATACCTGTCCTACCCCTAGGCTCTTCATGACATTTTTTTTCTTAGATTCCATATATATGTGTTAGCATACAGTATTTGCTTTTCTCCTTCTGACTTACTTCGCTCTGTATGACAGATTCCAGGTCCATCCATATCACTACAAATAACTCAATTTCGTTTCTTTTTATGGCAGGCTAGGTGCACTGGCTGAGGGATTGTAGTTTTCTTTCTATCCCCTGGTGGTTGAAGCTGTTCCAGAGGATAGAGCAGCTCTCCTGGAGGGCAGGGTCAGGACCCAGTGGATTCCAGGGCTAGTGCCTGCCCACTGGTTAGTGAAGCTGTGTCCTGGGACCTCTGTTGGGCAGGTACATGTCCAGAGGCAGCTGTGGGCTCAGGGGTTCTAAGCAGCCTGTCTGCTGATGGGTGGGGCTGTGTACATCTCCCAGTTAAATGGTTGGCCTGAGGTGTCCCAGCACTGGTGCCTACAGGTTGTTGGACCAGGACAGGACTGGGTCTTGGGGATAATAAGCTAAAGGGAGGATTCCATATTGATGCTTGCCAGCACCAGCATCCACATAATAGAATGAGTTCCCAAGAGAGGCTGTTGCCAGTGTATGTGTTCCCAGGGTGAGCTGCAGTTGCCTTCTGCCTCTCTAGGAGACTCTCCAAGATCAGCAACTAGGTCTGGCCCAGGCTCCTATCAAATTACTGCTTCTTCCCTGGGTTCCTGAGCTTGTGAGAATTTGTGTGTGTCCTTTAAAAGTAAAGTCTCTCTTCCTCCTGCCCTCTGACTCTCCCAAAAGTAAATCCTACTGGCCTTCAAACTGGCCTTGGTTAATATCATCTTGGCTAATTTGTTGGATATTTCTTCATATAGCACCATAATTCATTCAGTTGCAGACCAAAGATCATACTGTCTCTCTTATATAATACAAGCAGTCCATCAGAAAATCCTTTTAACTATTTATTCTAAATATATACTGGATCACGGCACTTTGCTACACTTCTAATGCTATCACCCTAGACTAAATCATCATTATCTCTCACCTGGACTATAGCAATTGCCTCATAACTTGTCTCTCTTCTTCTACTCTTACTACCTTAAATCAGTTCCCCACATAACTGCTATAGTGGTCTTTTAAAGCTATAAATCAGATCATATCACTCCTCTGATCAGAAACCTCTAAAGGCTCCCATCTCCCTCAGAATTAAATCTAAGATTAGAGCAGGCAAGATGGTGGAAGAGTAAGACGCGGAGATCACCTTCCTCCTCACAGATACATCAGAAATACAGCTACACGTGGAACTTCTCCTATAGAACACCCACCGAACGCTGGCAGAAGACCTCAGACCTCACAAAAGGCAAGAAACCCCCCACGTACCTGGCTGTGTGGATTAAAGGCCCTTGGCGCTCAGGACACTGGTCCACAAGAGACCTCCCAGTTCCACGCAATATCAAACGGTGAAAATCTCCCAGAGATCTCCATCTCAACACCAAGACCCAGCTCCACTCAAGGTCCAGCAACGAACAGTGCTGGACACCCTATCCCCAACAAAGAGCAAGACAGGTCTACAGCTCCATCCATTAGCAGAGAGGCTGCCTAAAATCATAATAAGGCTACCAACATCCCAAAACACACCACCAGACGTGAACCTGCCCACCAGAAAGACAAGATCCACCCTCATCCACCAGAACAGAGGCACTAGTCCCCCCAACCAAGAAACCTACTCAACCCACTGAACCAACCTTAGCCACTGGGGAGAGACACCAAAAACAACGGGAACTACGAACCTGCAGCCTGCAAAAAGGAGACCCCAAACACAGTAAGATAAGCAAAATGAGAAGACAGAAAAACACACAGCAGATGAAGGAGCAAGATAAAATCACACCAGACCTAACAAATGAAGAGGAAATAGGCAGTCTACCTGAAAAAGAATTCAGAATAATGATAGTAAAGATGATTCAAAATCTTGGAAATAGAATAGACAAATTGCAAGAAACAGTTAACAAGGACCTAGAAGAAATAAAGAGGAAGCAAGCAACGATGAGCAACACAATAAATGAAATGAAAAATACTCTAGATGGGCTCAGTAGCAGAATAACTGAGGCAGAAGGACAGATAAGTGACCTGGAAGATAAAATAGTGGAAATAACTACTGCAGAGCAGAAAAAAGAAAAAAGAATGAAAAGAACTGACGACAGTCTCAGAGACCTCTGGGACAACATTAAACGCACCAACATTCGAATTATAGGGGTCCCAGAAGAAGAAGAGAAAAAGAAAGGGACTGAGAAAATATTTGAAGAGATTATAGTAGAGACAGGAGGCTTTTTCTTGCCTCTTTGCTTCCTGGGGCGTGAGGAGAGGGGATTAAGGGCACCGTGTAAAGGAGCTCCAGAAACGAGCGCGAGCCGTGGCTGTCGGTGCGGACAGCAGAGACGGGCGTGGGACGCTAGGGTTGCTGCTGCCGCCACCAAGAGGCCTGTGTGCGAGCACAGGTCACTCTCCAAACCGCCCCTCCCGGGAGCTCGTGCAGCCTGCCACTGCCGGGGTCCCGGGATCCAGGGACAGCTTCCCCGGGAGAACGCG
>NC_041234.1:43523967-43524653 GCF_002837175.3 Physeter macrocephalus | reverse complement strand
TCCTTCCCTCCCTCCCTCCTTCCTTCCTTCCTTCCTTTCCTTTACTTTCTATTTTTTCTCCCTTTTATTTTGAGCTGTGGGGATTAAAGGCTATTGGCGCTCCAGCCAGGCATCAGGGCTCTGTCTCTGAGGTGGGAGAACCAACCTCAGGACACTGGTCCACAAGAGACCTTCCAGTTCCACGCAATATCAAACGGTGAAAATCTCCCAGAGATCTCCATCTCAACACCAAGACCCAGCTTCACTCAAGGACCACCAACGAACAGTGCTGGTCACCCTATCCTCAACAAAGAGCAAGACAGGTCTATAGCCGCATCCATTAGCAGAGAGGCTGCCTAAAATCATAATAAGGCTACCAACATCCCCAAACACACCACCAGACGTGGGCCTGCCCACCAGAAAGACAAGATCCACCCTCATCCACCAGAACAGAGGCACTAGTCCCCCCAACCAAGAAACCTACTCAACCCACTGAACCAACCTTAGCCACTGGGAAGAGACACCAAAAACAACGGGAACTACGAACCTGCAGCCTGCAAAAAAGAGACCCCAAACACAGTAAGATAAGCAAAATGAGAAGACAGAAAAACACACAGCAGATGAAGGAGCAAGATAAAATCACACCAGACCTAACAAATGAAGAGGAAATAGGCAGTCTACCTGAAAAAGAAATCAGAATAATGATA
>NC_041234.1:43519790-43520642 GCF_002837175.3 Physeter macrocephalus | reverse complement strand
GCAATCTTGGGAATGAAAAATGGAGCTGGAGGAATCAGGCTCCCTGACTTCAGATTATACTACAAGGCTACAGTAATCAAGACAGTATGGTACTGGCACAAAAACAGAAATATAGATCAATGGAACAGGATAGAAAGCCCAGAGATAAACCCACACACATATGGTCACCTTATCTTTGATAAAGGAGGGAAGGATATACAGTGGAGAAAAGATAGCCTCTTCAATAAGTGGTTCTGGGAAAACTGGACAGCTACATGTAAAAGTAGGAAATTAGAACACTCCCTAACCCCACACACAAGAATAAACTCAAAATGGGTTAAAGACCTAAATGTAAGGCCAGACACTATCAAACTCTTAGAGGAAAACATAGGCAGAACACTCTATGACATAAATCACAGCAAGATCCTTTTTGACCCATCTCCTAGAGAAATGGAAATAAAAACAAAAATAAACAAATGGGACCTAATGAAACTTAAAAGCTTTTGCACAGCAAAGGATACCATAAACAAGACCAAAAGACAACCCTCCGAATGGGAGAAAATATTTGCAAATGAAGCAACTGACAAAGGATTAATATCCAAAATTTATAAGCAACTCATGCAGCTCAATAACAAAAAAACAAACAACCCAATCCAAAAATGGGCAGAAGTCCGAAATAGACATTTCTCCAAAGAAGATATACAGATTGCCAACAAACACATGAACGAATGCTCAACATCATTAATCATTAGAGAAATGCAAATCAAAATGACAATGAGATATCATCTCACACCGGTCAGATTGTCCATCATCAAAAACTCCAGAAACAATAAATGCTGGTGAGGGTGTGGAGAAAAGGGAACCCTCTTGCAC
>NC_041234.1:43517271-43519290 GCF_002837175.3 Physeter macrocephalus | reverse complement strand
GGAGAAACTAACACACTATTGTAAAACAGTTATAGTCCAATAAAGATGTTAAAAATAAATAAATAAATAAATAAAGTCTTTATTGAAAAAAAAAAGAATTTAATCTGAACCCTTTACCATGACCTGGAAATGCCTCTCACTTCACCTGTTACCTTTCTCCTGCCCTTACTCACATTATACCTACCACCCTGGCTTCTTCAGCTTTTTATTGAACATCCTAGGTATACTACCATTTCAGGACCTTTGTAATTACCATTCCCTCTACATGGCGTGATTTTTCCCCAGACATCATGGCTCACCTCCTCACTTCTTTCAGGTCTCTGCTTAAATATCACCTTCTCAGGCAGGCCTTCGCCAACCATCCTTTCTAAAACAGGAGTGCTCCTCTGGTCACATTCTATCCTCTTTCTTTACTCTATTTTTTTTATAGTAGTCATTTCTACCTGACATTGTGTTATATGTCTATGTGTTTTCTGTCTCCCTCCACCATTAACAAACTATAATCTTTATGAGAGCAGTGGCTTTATCTGATTTGTTCAGTGCTATGGCTCCAGCACCCAGAACAGTACCTGGAACAAAGTAGTTCCTCAATAAATATTTGTTGATTAAATTTTTTGAGTGACTGAATCAGTGACATCTTTGCTAATGATGGCTAGATTATCCTTATTAGAAGTACATATGGTACCAAGGGAAAGTTTTCATTAAGTTCACTGAAGAGATATGTTAAAGAAGGAAACAAAAGAGATAGAGGTTGCCTCAAGATACCCTAGTGAGTCTTTAACAGATTCAACATAGAATTCCTATCTCCTGAAATACACATCAGCATTTGCCACAGAGGTTTATCATTGCAGAGCGTTTTTGAGGGACTTCTTTTTGGGGCACCAAAGCTGACTTCCAGAAGTTTAAATAAACTTGATGAGATGTTATGAGCTTTGCATTTTTGTTCACAGAAGCTGTTAAAACACTGAAATTTCAAAACACATCTTGGTTAACCAACAACCACATTTTGGCAGCTGAGAACATAAAGAGTACAAATTGGCCCTGCATTTGTCCACCAGCTCTTTTGCAGTTAACAGAAATGACTCTTTTGCATTATTCAAGACATGAAAGTATCTGTCACAGAAATGAAATCACTTTAAACAGGAAAACCTGTTTCTTAATGAGAATGGCAAGGATGATTCTGGATGCTAATAAGTTACATGATGAAACAAAAATACCATGGGTGACTCCTGGGTCTGCAAGTGAATCTGAGAGCCAGGAAACTCAGCACTCTTGGGGGCACTGGCCTCAGGACAGAGGCCGAAGAGGCGCCAAGAGGGAAGACCGGCAGCTGGGTCATCCCCTGGACACATGCAATGGTCTTGGGCTTGCATCTTTTATTATTTTTTTAACATCATTATTGGAGTATAATTGCTTTACAATGGTGTGTTAGTTTCTGCTTTATAACAAAGTGAATCAGTTATGCATATACATATGTTCCCATATATCTTCCCTCTGTCATCTCCCTCCCTCCCACCCTCCCTATCCCATCCCTCTACGTGGTCAAAAACCACCTAGCTGATCTCCCTGTGCTATGCGGCTACTTCCCACTAACAATATATTTTATGTTTGGTAGTGTATATATGTCTATGCCACTCTCTCACTTTGTCACAGTTTACTCTTCCTCCTCCCCATATCCTCAAGTCCAGGCTCCAGTAGGTCTGTGTCTACATTACCATTTTATCCCTAGGATCTTCATGACCATTTTTTGTTTTTACCTTATATTCCATATAAATGTGTTAGAATATGGTATTTGTTTTTCTCTTTCTGACTTACTTCACTCTGTATGACAGACACTACGTCCATCCACCTCACTACAAATATGTCAATTACATTTATTTTTATGGCTGAGTAATATTCCATTGTATATATGTGCCACATCTTCTTTATCCATTCATCTGTTGATGGACACTTAGGTTGCTTCCATGTCCTGGCTATTGTAAATAGAGCTGCAATGAACATTTTGATGGATAAAGAAGA
>NC_041234.1:43516536-43517261 GCF_002837175.3 Physeter macrocephalus | reverse complement strand
TGTGAGATGATATCTCATTGTAGTTTTGATTTGCATTCCTCTAATGATTAATGATATTGAGCATTCTTTCATGTGTCTGTTGGCATTCTGTATATCTCCTTTGGAGAAATGTCTGTTTAGCTCTTATGCCCATTTTTGAATTGGGTTGTTTGATTTTTTGTTATTGAGCTGCATGAGCTGCTTGTAAATATTGGAGATTAATCCTTTGTCAGTTGCTTCATTTGCAACTATTTTCTCCCATTCTGAGGTTACCTTTTGGTCTTGTTTATGGTTTCCTTTGCCTTGCAAAAGCTTTTAATTTTCATTAGGTCCCATTTGTTTATTTTTGTTTTTATTTCCATTTCTCTAGGAGATGGGTCAAAAAGGATCTTGCTGTGATTTATGTCATAGAGTGTTCTGCCTATGTTTTCCTCTAAGAGTTTGATAGTGTCTGGCCTTACATTTAGGTCTTTAACCCATTTTGAGTTTATTCTTGTGTGTGGTGTTAGGGAGTGTTCTAATTTCATACTTTTACATGTAGCTGTCCAGTTTTCCCAGCACCACTTATTGAAGAGGCTGTCTTTTCTCCACTGTATATCCTTCCCTCCTTTATCAAAGAAAAGGTGACCATATGTGTGTGGGTTTATCTCTGGGCTTTCTATCCTGTTCCACTGATCTATATTTCTGTTTTTATGTCAGTACCATACTGTCTTGATTACTGTAGCCTTGTAATATAGTCTGAAGTC
>NC_041234.1:43487978-43514830 GCF_002837175.3 Physeter macrocephalus | reverse complement strand
TTAATTTCTTTCATCAGTGTCTTATAATTTTCTGCATACAGGTGTTTTGTCTCCTTAGGTAGGTTTATTCCTAGATATTTTATTCTTTTTGTTGCAGTGGTAAATGGGAGTGTTTTCTTAATTTCACTTTCAGGGTTTTCATCATTAGTGTATAGGAATACCAGAAATTTCTGTGCATTACTTTTGTATCCTGCTATTTTACCAAAGTCATTGATTAGCTCTAGTACTTTTCTGGTAGCATCTTTAGGATTCTCTATGTAGGGTATCATGTCATCTGCAAACAGTGGCAGATTTACTTCTTCTTTTCCAATTTGGATTCCGTTTATTTCCTTTTCTTTTCTGATTGCTGTGGCTAAAACTTCCAAAACTATGTTGAATAGGAGTGGTGAGAGTGGGCAACCTTGTCTTGTTCCTGATCTTAGTGGAAATGGTGTCAAGTTTTCACCATTGAGGATGATGTTGGCTTTGTGTTTGTCATATATGGCCTTTAGTATTTTGAGGAAATTTCCCTCTATGCCTGCTTTCTTCAGGGTTTTTATCATAAATGGGTGTTGAATTTTTCGAAAGTTTCTCTGCATCTCTTGAGATAATCATATGGTTTTTCTCCTTCAATTTGTTAATAGGGTGTATCACGTTGATTGATTTGCATATATTGAAGACTCCTTGCATTCCTGGAATAAACCCCCTTGATCATGGTGTCTGATTATTTTAATGTGCTGTTGCATTCTCTATGCTAGTATTTTGTTGAGGATTTTTCCATCTATGTTCATCAGTGATATTGGCATCTTTGTCTGGTTTTGGTATCAGGGTGATGGTGGCCTCATAGAATGAGTTTGGGAGTGTTCCTCTCTCTGCTATATTTTGGAAGAGTTTGAGAAGGATAGGTGTTAGCTCTTCTCTAAATGTTTGATAGAATTCTCCTGTGAAGCCATCTGGTCCTGGGATTTTGTTTTCTGAAAGATTTTAAATCACAGTTTCAATTTCAGTGCTTGTTATTGGTCTGATCATAGTTTCTATTTCTTCCTGGTTCAGTCTCGACAGGTTGTGCATTTCTATGAATTTGTGCATTTCCTCAACGTTGTCCATTTTATTGGCATAGATTTGCTTGTAGTAATTTCTCAGGAACCTTTGTGTTTCTACACTGTCTGTTGTTACTTCTCCTTCTTCATTTCTAATGATATTAATTTGAGTCTTCTTCCTTTTTTTCTTGATGAGTCTGGCTAATGGTTTATCAATCTTGTTAATCTTCTCAAAGAACCAGCTTTTAGTTTTATTGATCTTTGTTATTGTTTCCTTCACTTCTTTATCATTTATTTCTGATCTGATATTTATGATTTCTTTCCTTTTGCTAAATTTGGGGTTTTTTTGTTTGTTTTTCTTTCTCTAATTTCTTTAGGTGCAAGATGAGGTTGTTTATTCAAGATGCATCCTGTTTCTTAAAGTAGGTTTGTATTGCTATGAACTTCCCTCTTAGAACTGCATTTGCTGCATCCCATAGGTTTTGGGTCTTCGTGTCTCCATTGTCATTTGTTTCCAGGTATTCTTTGATTGTCTTTTTGAATTGTTTAGTGATAACTTGGTTATTAAATAGTGTATTGTTTAGCCTCCATGCGCTTGTATTTTTTACAGATCTTTTCCTGTAATTGATATATAGTGTCCTAGCACTGCGGTCGGAAAAGTTACTTGATAAGATTTCAATTTTCTTTAATTTACCAAGGCCTGATTTGTGACCCAAGATATGATCTATCCTGGAGAATGTTCCATGAGCACTTGAGAAAAATGTGTATTCTTTTGGTTTTGGATGAAATGTCCTATAGATATCAATTAAATCCATCCTGTTTAATGTATCATTTAAAGATTGTGTTTCCTTACTTATTTTCATTTTGGATGATCATTCCATAGATGAAAGTGGGGTGTTAAAGTCCCCTACTATGATTGTATTACTGTCAATTTCCCATTTTAGGGCTGTTAGTATTTGCCTTATGTATTGAGGTGCTCCTCTGTTGGGTGCATAAATATTTACAATTGTTACATCTTCTTCTTGGATCGATCCCTTGATCATTATGTAGTGTCCTTCTTTGTCTCTTGTAATAGTCTTTATTTTAAAGTCTATTTTGTCTGATATGAGAATTGCTACTCCAGCTTTCTTCTGATTTCCATTTGCATGGAATATCTTTTTCCATCCCTTCACTTTCTATCTGTATGTGTCCCTAGGTCTCAAGGGGGTCTCTTGTAGACAGCATATATATGGGTCTTGTTTTTGTATCCATTCTGCCAGTCTGTGTCTTTTGGTGGGAGCATTTAATCCATTTATATCTAAGGTAATTATTAATATGTATGTTCCTATTCCCATTTTCTTAATTGTTTTGGGTTTGTTATTGTAGGTCTTTTCCTTCTCCTGTGTTTCTTGCCTAGAGAATTTCGTTTAGTATTTATTGTTAAGCTGATCTGGTGGTGCTAAACTCTCTCAGCTTTTTCTTGCCTTTAAAGGTTTTAATTTCTTTGTAAAATCTGAACGAGATCCTTGCCGGGTAGAATAATCTTGGTTGTCAGTTTTTCCCCTTCATCACTTTAAATATGTCCTGCCACTCCCTTCTGGCTTGCAGAGTTTCTGTTGAAAGATCAGCTGTTAACCTTATGGGGATTCCCTTGTGTGTTATTTGTTGTTTTTCCCTTGCTGCTTTTAATATATTTTCTTTGTATTTAATTTTTGATAGTTTGATTAATATGTGTATTGGCATGTTTCTCCTTGGATTTACCCTGCATGGGACTCTCTGTGCTTCCTGGACTTGATTGACTATTTCCTTTCCCATATTAGGGAAGTTTTCAACTATAATCTCTTCAAATATTTTATCAGTCCCTTTCTTTTTCTCTTCTTCTTCTGGCACCCCTATATTTAGAATGTTGGTGCGTTTAATGTTGTCCCAGAGGTCTCTGAGACTGTCCTCAGTTCCTTTCATTTATTTTTCTTTACTCTGCTCTGCAGTAGTTATTTCTACTATTTTATCCCCCAGGTCACTTATCCATTCTTCTTCCTCAGTTATTCTTCTATTGATCCCTTCTATAGTATTTTTTTAACATCTTCATTGGAGTATATTTGCTTTACAATGGTGTCTTAGTTTCTGCTTTACAATAAAGTAAATCAGTTATACATATACATATGTTCTCATATCTCTTCCCTCTTGTGTCTCCCTCTTTCCCACCCTCCTTATCCCACCCCCTTAGGTGGTCACAAACCACCTCACTGATCTCCCTGTGCCATGCGGCTGCTTCCCACTAGCTATCCACCCTACGTTTGGTAGTGTATATATGTCCATGCCATTCTCTCACTTCATCACAGCTTACCCTTCCCCCTCTCCATATCCTCAAGTCCATGCTCTAGTAGGTCTGTGTTTTATTCCCGTCCTACCACTAATCTCTTCATGACATTTTTTTTTCTTAGATTACATATATATGTTAGCATACCGTATTTGTTTTTCTCCTTTTGACTTACTTCACTCTGTATGACAGACTCCAAGTCCATCCACCTCACTACAAATAACTCAGTTTCATTTCTTTTTATGGCTGAGTAATATTCCATTGTATATATGTGCCACATCTTCTTTATCCATTCATCTGTTGATGGACACTTAGGTTGCTTCCATGTCCTGGCTATTGTAAATAGAGCTGCAATGAACATTTGGGTACATGACTCTTTTTGAATTATGGTTTTCTCAGGGTATATGCCCAGTAGTGGGATTGCTGTGTCATATGGTAGCTCTATCTGTAGTTTTTTAACGAACATCCATACTGTTCTCCATAGTGGTTATATCAATTTACATTCCCACCAACAGTGCAAGAGTGTTCCCTTTTCTCCACACACTCTCCAGCATTTATTGTTTCTAGATTTTTTGATGATGACCATTCTGACCGGTGTGAGATGATATCTCATTGTAGTTTTCATTTGCATTTCTCTAATGATTAATGATGTTGAGCATTCTTTTATGTGTATATTGGCAGTCTGTATATCTTCTTTGGAGAAATGTCTATTTAGGTGTTCTGCCCATTTTTGGATTGGGTTGCTGTTTTTTTGTTATTGAGCTGCATGAGTTGCTTGTAAATTTTGGAGATTAATCCTTTGTCAGTTGCTTCATTTGTAACTGTTTTCTCCCAATCTGAGGGTTGTCTTTTGGTCTTGTTTATGTTATCCTTTGCTCTGCAAAAGCTTTCAATTTTCATTAGGTCCCATTTGTTTATTTTTGTTTTTATTTCCATTTCTCTAGGAGCTTGGTCAAAGAGAATCTTGCTGTGTTTTATGTCATAGAGTGTTCTACCTATATTTTCTTCTAAGAGTTTGATACTGTCTGGCATTACATTTAGGTCTTTAACCCATTTTGAGTTTATTTTTGTGTATGGTGTTAGGGAGTGTTCTAATTTCATAGTTTTACATATAGCTGTCCACTTTTCCCAGCACCACTATTGAAAAGGCTGTTTTTTCTCCACTGTATATTCCTGCCTCCCTTTCCAAAGGTAAGGTGACCATATGTGGGTGGGTTTATCTCTGGGCTTTCTATCCTGTTCCATTGATCTATATTTCTGTTTTTTTGCCAGTATCATACTGTGTTGATTACTGTAGCTTTGTAGTATAGTCTGAAGTCAGGGAACCTGATTCCTCCAGCTCCATTTTTCCTTCTCAAGTATTTTTAGTTTCATTTATTATGTTGTTCTTCGTTGTTTGTTTCCCCTTTTGTTCTTCTACGTCCTTGTTAAATGTTTCTTGCATTTTCCCTCTTCTATTTCCAACATTTGTGATCAACTTTACTCTCATTATTCTGAATTCTTTTTCAGGTAGACTGCCTATTTCCTCTTCATTTGTTAGCTCTGGTGGGTTTTTATCTTGCTCCTTCATCTGCTGTGTGTTTTTCTGTCTTCTCATTTTGCTTATCTTACTGTGTTTGGGGTCTCCTTTTTGCAGGCTGCAGGTTCGTAGTTCCCGTTGTTTTTAGTGTCTGTCCCCAGTGGCTAAGGTTGGTTCAGTAGGTTGTGTAAGCTTCCTGGTGGAGGGAACTGGTGCCTGTGCTCTGGTGCATGAGCCTGGATCTTGTCTTTCTGATGGGCAGGTGCACGTCTGGTGGTGTGTTTTCGGGTGTCTGTGTCCTTACTATGATTTTAGGCAGCCTCTCTGCTAATGGGTGGGGTTGTGTTCCTGTCTTGCTAGGTGTTTGGCATAGGGTGTCCAGCACTGTAGCTTGCTGGTCGTTGAGTGAAGCTGTGTCTTGGCGTTGAGATGGAGATCTCTGGGAGATATTTGCTGTTTGCTATTACGTGGAGCTGGGAGATCTCTTGTGGGCCAGTGTCCTGAAGTTGGCTATCCCACCTCAGAGGCACTGCACTGACTCCTGGCTGGAGCACCAAGAGCCTTTCATCCACACAACCACTCACAAAAAGAGGAAAAGGGGGAAAACTATTATATCTTACTCCCAAAATCCACCTCCTCAATTTAGGATTGCTCATTGTCTCTTCATTTATTCCACAGATGCAGGGTACATCAAGTTGATTGTGTAGATTTAATCTGCTGCTCCTGAGGCTACTGGGAGGGATTTCCCTTTCTCTTCCTTGTTCACACAGCTCCCAGTGTTCAGCTTTGGATTTGGCCCCGCGTCTTCGTGTAGGTCGCCTGAAGGTGTCAGCTCTTTGCTCAGAGAGGACGGGGTTAAGGGAGCAACTGATTCGGTGGCTCTGGCTCACTAAGGCCAGGAGGAGGGCGGGGTATGGATGTGGGCTGAGCCTGCGGCCGCAGAGGGCAACATGACATTGCAGCAGCCTGAGGCGCACTGTCCATTCTCCCAGGGAAGTTGTCCCTGGATCACAGGACGGTGGCAGTGACGGTCTGCACAGGGTCCCAGGAGGGGAGATGTGGATATTGACCTGTGCTTGCAAACAGGCGGCAACAGCCTTAGCGTCTCATGCCCATTTCTGGGGTCTGCACTGAAAGCCATGGCTTGCACCCATCTCTGGAGCTCCTTTAAGCCGTGCTCTTAATTCCCTCTCCTCGCACACCAGGAAACAAATAGGGAAGAAAAAGTCTCTTGCCTCTTCGGCAGGTCCAGACTTTTTCCCAGACTCCCTCCCAGCTAGCCGTGGTGCCCTAACCCCTTCAGGCTGTGTTCACTCCGCTAACCCCAGTCCTCTCCCTGCGATCTTGAGCCTCAGCTCACAGCCCCTGCCCGCCCCAGCAGGTGAGCAGACAAGCCACTCAGGCTGGTGAGTGCTGGTTGGCACCGATCCTCTGTGCGGGAATCTCTCTGTTTTGCCCTCCACACCCCTGTTGCTATGCTCTCCTCCGAGGCTCCTAAGCTTCCCCCCTCCGCCACCCGCAGTCTCCGCCTGCAAAGGGGTTTCCTAGTGTGTGGAAACATTTCCTCCTTCACAGCTCCCTCCCAGTGATGCAGGTCCCGTCCCTATTCTTTTGTCTCTGTTTTTTTTCTTTTTTCTTTTGCCCTACCCAGGTACCTGGGGAGTTTCTTGCCTTTTTGGAGCTTTGAGGTCTTCTGCCAGCATTCAGTCAGTGTTCTATAGGAGCAGGTCCATGTGTAGATGTATTTCTGATGTATCTGTGGGGAGGAAGGTGATCTCCATGTCTTACTCTTCTTCCATCTTCTCTGACCGCGCTTGTGTCTTGGGTGGGAGCTGTCTGTGTGTGCTCTCTGCGCCCTTGCTCTCGCCTGGCCCCACTCCACCCCTCACCCACCCCCACCCCCCACGACCCTGGCCAAGGGCTGGAGCAGCCACTGGGTGCTGTGGCCCGAGCAAGCAGGGCCCGCCATGCCTCCTGCCACCAAGGAGTCATGACCACCTGGTGGGTTCAGGCCTGAGGGAAAAATAAAAGAAACAAAAGTATCTCAAGATTAACCTTGTCTTGAATTATTTATCTAGTGACTTTCTTTTCAGCATCATCTCGTCTATTCTCTTAAATCATCTCCCTTCTTTTCCTTCTAAACCTAGCATAAGGAGGATAGAAAGAACTGTCTGCAGTATAGAATTGGCTAAACCTGAATAGGAATGGTTAAACAATTTATCTTGGGTCATACAGCATGCCAGTGGTAAGAATAGAATGACCACAGCAAGTTTCCAATTCACTATTACAAGGTTCTTCTTGTGCACTGCCACCCCACCTTCACCATGGTCATCCCCAGCATCCAGCAATAGAATAACCATCCACCAATCAGAAGGTCTTGAGAAGAGTAACAAAGATCACAGACGTTAGAGCCCAATGGCATGGGTTTGAATCCCAGCGCTGCCTCTTAAATGTAAGCATGAGCAAACCACTTCTCCTCTTGTTCTTCCATCCCTCATTAGTAAAACAAGGATAATAATTTTTGTGAATGAGCGATGCATATCAAACAGAACACTTAGCACAGTAACTGTCTTATCATACATGCCATATTAATGTTAATAATAGTAATAATAGTTTTTCCTAATGGAGCATCCACTATGTGCCTGATACCACACTAGGGGAAAAGATATGAATAGAAGAGGGCACATGAGTTACTGTTGGATAAAGACACTATATACTTCCTGCTTCCTGTCCTTTACTCCCTCCTTCTGTCCCCTCCCTCCACATTCTGGCAACTCATATCTGGGTGTAGAGGAAAAGATCCCCTGTCTGACAGCTTCTGGTGGAAAGAGGCCTGAAAAATCCCAGATCACCTTGGGGTTATAGCTTCAGGCTTGCCATACCTGCAGGACCAGAGAGATTGACTGATGTCCCAACCAACTCAACCTATCAGACTTTTCCCCAGGCTGCCAACTTGAACTTGCTTGGTTTCCTGGGACTTT
The DNA here is from genome assembly GCF_002837175.3 of Physeter macrocephalus. NCBI lineage: Eukaryota > Metazoa > Chordata > Mammalia > Artiodactyla > Physeteridae > Physeter > Physeter macrocephalus. Next base: position 43,507,012 of record NC_041234.1, on the reverse strand, counting down.
TGCTTCCATTTTAGATCCTATCTTCCTAAGCCCCCTTACACTCTCTCTCATATCCCACCTCCTTGGCCTCTTCTTTCCAGTTGGGTTTCTACTGGGACTGAACATTTAACTGATTGCCCTGAATCCATTTTTGCTTCTTTCTGCCTTATGCTGATTTCCCCTGGACATTTTCTCTATGAGGAAGGACTACAGACTTCTGAATGAGAACTCTCTAGGGGCTGTGCAGGTAGGTTGGCAGGTAGGACAGGTCAAGGAAGTCAGAGGCCCAGCTTGGTGTTTCCTCATGGAAAAAGAAAAAGAAAACTCTTATACCCTGTAATAGATGAGGAGCCCAGTATATTCAAAATTAAAATCTTTAGCTTAAAAATATAAGTTCTAAAGCAAGACTGTTTGGGCTCTAATCTTATCTCTGTCTCTTACTAGTTTGTGAGATCTAGTTTATGATCTTGAACAAGTTATTTAATATCTTTCTGATTCAGTTTCCTTATATACAAAATTACAATAATAATAACAACAATTTCATTGGCTTATGGTATGAATTACATGGAATAGACCATGTGAAATTCTTAGAATAATGCATGGCACCTATCAAGGACTCAATAAAAATTAATATTTTTATTACTGTCATAATTATTATCCCTCATTTAAAGTTAAAATTGTATTTGGCTTAGTAAGCATTCAATAACTGTTAATTACTATCATTATTATCATTGTCATATTATTAGTTTCCTATTGCTGCTGTAACAAATTCCCAGAAATTTAGTGGTTTATGTCAAGAAGGACGATCTAGCTACCAACACCTCATTAGGATTCTCACTGCATGTACAAAGGCCACTATCATAACAATGCCAACACCAGAAATAGGAGTTCACAGACCTTAATCCACTGCATATTCTACAGCTTTGGAGATACCAAACAGGACCCATCGTACAAGGGGACTGGTTAGAACACTTTCCTCACAAAAAGGAGAAGAGACATGGCAAGATCAGTTTCTGTAGTGTTCAGTGGTCTCCCATCGCCAGCAGGTCTCACCCGATAGCTGTCATGGTGATGGACTGCATGCACCCATCTCATGCTGCAAGTGAAGACCCTGTTCCTTTCCTGCCAGAGGCAGAAATACGGATGAGACTGGTCAGGTACCATATGATGCACACACATAAGCAATGCAAGGAAGTTCACTGCATGATTAGAACAGGGAAAAGTTTTATTGTAATAAGGAAAAAGCATTGGGGGCCAAGAGACAGATCAGCATCAGGCTTCCATACAAGGGAATGTTCCAGGACCAGGGCACTGATCGGGCAACTCTAGAGGGGCAGAAGGTTGCACAATAACTGCCTCCCTGACAGTTTAAATTAATGAAAATGTATTATCATTCAGTTCAGAAGTCTGACGCAGGTCTTACTGGATAAAATCAAGGTGTTGGCAAGTTGCATTCCTCTCTGGAAGTTCTAGAGGAGAATCAGTTTCCTTGTCTTTTCCAGGTACTGGAAGCTGCCTCCATTCCTTGGCTTGCAGCCCCCTCTTTCATCTACGAAGCCAGGAACAGTGGGTAGAGTCTTACATGTCATCACTCTGACCTCTTCTGCAACGCTTTTCCACTTTTTTCTCTTTTATTGTAGTAAAATATACTTAATATAAAATTTACCATTTTAGGGCTTCCCTGGTGGCGCAGTGGTTGAGAGTCCGCCTGCCGATGCAGGGGACACGGGTTCATGCCCCAGTCCGGGAAGATCCCACATGCCGCAGAGCGGCTGGGCCCATGAGCCATGGCTGCTGAGCCTGTGCGTCCGGAGCCTGTGCTCCGCAACGGGAGAGGCCACAACAGTGAGAGGCCGGCGTACCGCAAAAAAAAAAAAAAAAAAAAAATTACCTTTTTAATATTTTTTAAGTGCACAGTTCAGTGGCATTAAGTACATATACATTGTTGTACAACCATCATCACAATTCACCTCCAAACATTTTTTTTCAGCTGTGCCCTGCGGCTTGTGGGATCTTAGTTCCCCGACCAGGGATCAAACCCAAGCCCATGGCAGTGAAAGTGCCGAGTCCTAACCACTGGACAGCAAGGGAATTCCCTCCAAATATTTTTATCTTCCCAAACAGAAACTCTGCACCAATTAAACAATTACTCCATATTTTCGCTTCCCACCAGTACCTGGTAATCTCTATTCTACTTTCTGTTGCTATGAATATGACTATTCTAGGTACCTCATAAAGGGTATTTGTCTTTTTGTGTCTGTCTTATCTCAGCATAATGTCTTCAGTGTTCATCTATGTTGTAGTATGTGTTATAATTTCAATCAATAGTATTCCATTGTATTATGTATACCACATTTATTATATTATTAGCACATTTTGTTTTTCATTAATCTATTGATGGACATTTTGGTTTTTTCTACCTTTTGGCTATTGTGAATAATGCTACTACAAACATAGGTGTAAAAATATCTGTTCCAGTCTCTGATTTCAATTCTTTGAGGTGTATAAACAGAAGTGTAACTTCTGGGTCATATGGTAATTCTACGTTTAAATTTTTATATGTACTGTTATACTGTTTTCCACAGAGACTACACTATTTTATATTCCCATCAGTAAGGCACAAGGGTTCCAATTTAGCCACATACTCTGCAACATGTGTTATTTTCTCTTTTTTTTTTTGATAATAACCATCCTAATGTGTGTGCAGTGGTATTTACTTGTTATCTTCATTTGTATGTCTTTGATGGCTAATGATGATGAGCATCTTTTCAGGTGCTTATTGTCCAGCTGTGTGTCTTAGTTGAAGAAATATTTATGCAAGTCATTTGCCCATTTCTTAATTGGGTTGTTTGGTTTTTTGTTATGGTTGTCTCTTCCACTTTTAAGGACCTTTGTCATTACCTTGGGCCCAATGTAATTCTATTTTACAGTCAGCTGATTAACCACCTTAATTCCATCTGCAACCTTAACTCCCCTTCATCATGTAATGTAATATACTCAGAGGTTACAGGGATACATTCATAGACATCTTTATTAGGCCATTATTCTGCCTATTATAGTCATCGTTATTATTCTACATTCAACATACTCTTTGCCCATTGTCTGTCTGTGAAACTTTCATGTTGTCTATGTATCAAGAAACTTGTGAGTTAGCCTTGATTCTTTTCTGTCATCAGGTCTGCCTCCTTAAATATTTTTCTGATTAAGCTTGGTTTAGATACAACCAGCCTATCCCCGGGAGCCTTTTATTGCCTAAGGACTTCTCCTCATACCTCCCATACCAAATCCATCTCCTACATAGTCCCCAGAGCCAGCTTTGTAAAGCACAGCTCTGATGATCATCAGTTTGCTGCTTAAAATCATCAAGGCTCCACACACAGCATAGAAATTCTTCAACTTAATCCACCTTTCTATCTTCTCCCCACCTCTATTCATCTCTCAGGACTTCCATTCTCCCTTAACTTTGTTCATTCTCTTCTCTCTTTTCATAATGTCCTTCACTCCATAAACACTTATTCATCCTTCAAAGTCCTGCTCAAATTTCCTCTCAAACTTTAATACCCAAACTTTGGCAAAGGACCTGCCACTCAGGAGGAGTGGCCAGGATCATTAAGTGAGTGGCTTGATCATTAAGACCCCTTCCAATCCAGAGACTTCATATTTATGGGGTCATGCTCAAAACCCTATTGTAAGTTTGTGTCCATACTGTGTTAGTGGGTTTTATTTCAATAGCTGAACAATCATACACACACACACACACACACACACACACACACACACACACACACACATCTATAACAAAGCATAGGTTAACAAAGAGAACAAAGTTCTCTTAACCTACTGACATTTCTTCAAGAGTGGAGAAAGAAATAGTTCTTATTATCCATATTTTGCATATACAAAAACTGAGGCATGGAAAAAGAAAGTGACTTGCTCAAGATCACACAGGGAGATAATAATAGGTGCTGAGAACCTAAGCAGCAGCAGAGTATCTGTTAGTACAAATGGTGGCTAGTATATCCTATAAAAACATGCCCCTTTGGGGTAAACCAGTGAGAAAAAACATCTGCCAAGTGCAAGACACACAGCTGAATGAAGCTTTCACTGAATTTCAAACCCACTTGCCTCCTTTGGCCAGTTGCCCTCATATAGAGCATAACCTGCAGAATTATATGAGGATACCCTAAGCAACTACCCTCCTGGGGGTGTTTATCCTAGCAGATGAAAGTGAGATGAAAAAAAGGGACACTTGTTTTTCCATGAACTCTCTGAGAACAGGGCCTGGGGATGATCTGAATGCTAGGAGTCTGGGAGCAACATTCCCAAAGTGTATTCTGAGGAGTACTAGCCCTGAGACATATTCCTATAAACAAAAAGTATTTCATGGGACCAAACCACTGCATATTCAATAGTTCTCTTACCGGATTCCAATGCATATTAACTCAGAACATAAAGACTGAGAAGTTATGCAGTAAATAAAACTGTTTTATATTGACTTCCTCAGGGTTTCCTAGATTCCCCCTGCCCCCATATTACAACTCTTAACATCCACTAGAAATTTATTCTGCAGAATACACTTTGAGAAATCCTGACCTAGAGAATGATAGAAAAAAATGGTTGAAAAACAGATGACTGAGCTTGGAGTTCAAATCTCAACCATACTTTTTTATTAGCTGTGAGACTCTGGGTAAGTCAGTTCAATTCTGTGAGTCATGGTTTTCTCAACAGAAATATGGGATCTATCTCATTCACAATATTGATATGAAGATTTAATAAGATATTAAATTCTAAGTGTCTCATCATTTTGTTCTTATTATTTTCTCTTTTTACAGAGCAAAGGCTGAGCAATAAAGAAGGGACTACCAGAAGGATTTAGTTTCAAGAAAGATATAGATATATATAGTCTGTGTAGAGGTAAGTAAAACAGCCAGTGTTGGAGCCAATTTAGCCCAACTCCTTCATTTGGACAGATAGAGAAATGGACCCAGAGAGGGGAAGGGAATTGCCCAAGGCTACTAACTGAGGTCACCAGGGCTCATTCTACTATTCTGACTAATCCCTACTGACTGTCCCCTGGCTATCCTTGAAATGAACTAAGGGATGGTAAAAGACTTAGGCCTTATTGCCCATTACTTAGACTGCTGCCTAAGCTGCTTCACCCTTTGTCGGAGCTTGTTTTGGCCAGCTAAGACAGTCTCACAATGTACGCTATGGACAGTTGACTGTCCTAGGAGGCCACTCCAGATATCAAGTTGGAAATATAATTATACTCTGCTGAAGACTATTGAGCTGGCCTCCTGGATGTACTCTCCTTTTGCTGGTGTAAATCAATAATTTCTTGCATGTTTTTAATGCAGTGTTAGCACCAGGGCAATTCTAATGGGCTCTGACAACTCCTGGGTAACAAACACCCTGAGGGCTTGGAGTAGGCAATGGCTCTAGGAAGAAGGTAGAAACTTGCCAGGAAGGAGGCGAGGTGAGGGTGGGAGGAGGGTGGGCATATCTTGGCTGCTTTCATCCAGGAACTGCTTTATAACTCTGACTTTATTCAGGATAATTTGCCCTACCTTCTTCTTAAAAAAAAGAGATGATAGAAAACAATGCAACTTCTTCACACAAGAATACACAATGGTGCTTTTCCTATGTGACGTATAGTCCAACCAAGGCAAAATGTTACAAACAATTATTGGACAAAGGGGGAACATGAGAGATGTCAGTGCAGAATCTGGATGGTTAACTAACTAGCCCAACTCCTTTTCATGGCTTATTTGAGAGGTGATTTTGGGAAAATTAGCATCTCTGAGCCTGTTTTCTCAATTATAAAAGGGGAAAAAATTAGTCATCAGAAGTTTGAAGTGAGGATTAGATGAGATAATTTTATAAAACACCGTGAAAGATACTGACACTGGTAAAAATTCAAATAACATAAACCTTTATTATTGTTATTATCGTTTTTGTTTGCGGCCTGGCACTAAGAATTTGAGTAGAAATGACTTCCCCAATGCAGATTGAGTAGAATAAGAAAAACAAAATGGAAAGAGATCACTTTTAAGAGTAAGAAGACCTTATTTTATTATCCGGTGACATCTCGGATCCCCATATGACTACTATTGTAATTTTAATATCGCTCAAATGAGAACATACATGGCCAAATGTTAGCTTAAATTATGTTGTTCATTTTAATGCTTAATTATATTAATTACAAAAGCATCTACCATACTTAAAAACCAGTAGTATCTTATGTTCAAGACAAATTTTGTTATTTAGTCTGCAGAGAGTTTGGTGTTCATTTGGATGCCAAGACCTTTGGTTGGCCCTAACTCCCAGGTCTCCAAGGAATCACAATCTGTAACTAAGTTCAATTCCACACTACTGTGCAGATGAGGAATCTGAGCCCAGAGAAAGGCAGTGACCCAGTCAAGGTCACATGACAACACAGTGGCAGATTTAGGACCAAAACTCAGGTTGTGGATGCAGTCCACTCAGAAAATTCACCACTAGGAAAAGGGCCAAAGAAAAGGCTCTTCTAGCTCTGTAAATTGATGAGGCTCAGGGAGAATATATGCAAGAGTCTTTGATAAAGCAAAGCTCAATCATATGTAAAAGTAAAAGAACCCAAGGATGGTGTACTTAGGAGGGGGACTCAATTTACCTTTGAAAACCATGAAACTCAAACATATTCTATTTTTTAAATCTGGGAAGTGTTTGAAAGCAGCTGATTGTTCCCATAATCCACCGATTTTTTCCTATGGTCCTTTGATAAACATAGATGGGAGAGAAGAAGAGAGTCAGAGAAAAGGCCTTTAACTATAGTGTGTTTGCCTCTCAACTGTGAAGTCTTCACAAGAAAGATTTAACTATGGACATGGAAGGAGGTCCTTGCATATTTTCTGAGAAGTAAGACTTTAAAATTTTCACAAACATAGACAAAACTCCATTGTGTGATGTTGGGTGGGTAAATGAGTGGATGTAGAATTAATCCTTTCTGTAAAAACAATACAAGGCAATTTAGAGACCCATAAGAAAATTAAAGTTTTTAGGTTAAAAGTGGAAGTATTACTTAGTTGTTTTCTTTCTTTGTATGTTTATTATAAGTAGGACAAGGGCCTTTTAAATGTCTAATAGATCTATGTACCCTCTCCCCAATGTACGTGCAAACTTATATGTCTACTGAGGCCTGGGATAGAAGGATCATTTGAATTAGAATTCCTACTGGCCATCTCAGGACCTTTAGATCCCAGGTTGGACAGTACTTGTTGTCATCCCTCCTGAGAACACAGAGAGAAACAAATTGGAGATGGGTACAATAGAAAGCATGAAATAGAGTATCAAGAGACATAGTTCAGGTCTTCGTTCTTACCTTGTTTACTACCTTTCTGTAGAACTGTATATATGAAAATTATTTTCTCACTCTGATCTCCTTTTTTCTTAATAATATTAAACATATACATAGCTCATACTACAGACTGGTTAGTATTACAAGTACTTTTCATATATTACTTTACTTATTCCTTATAATAACCTTGTGAGGGACTTCCCTCCTGGTCCAATGGATAAGACTCTGTGTTCCCAATACAGGGGGCGTGGGTTCGATCCCTGGTCTGGGAACTAGATTCCACATGCATGCCACAATTAAGAGTCCACATGCTGCAACTAAGAAGTCTGCATGCTGCTATGAAGATCCTGCATGTTGCAACTAACAGCTAGCAGAGCCAAAATAAATAAATAAATAAATAAATAAATAATAAAATAACCTTGTGAGATTGGTACTCTTACTATACCCAGATTACAGTGAGGCAATGGAGGCACAAGGAATCTAAGTAGTTTGCCTGAGGTCATCTGGCTAGGAAAGAGTAGATAAAGATGCATGCTTGGATACTCTATCTGAAGAATCTGCTCTTAACTGCTATGCATGCTGCCTTCTCCGGAAAATGGGAATAAGGATAATGTATGTCTTATTGAGTTGGTGTGAAAAACAAATGTGATATATTGACTCACATGAAATGTTCTGAATAATAGAAAAGCAGTAGAGCAATTTGAATTAATTTTGAAGCTGTGAAACCTTGGAACATCCCTTTCTCTCTCAGAGCCTCAATTTCCCTGACTGCAACTCAAGAGCATTGGACCCCTTTGAACATCTGATCCAATTAATGCAATGCCCCTCCCCTCAACCAGTGCACATAAACACGCAATTTTGCATTGATTTCAAAGGGTTCAAGGACATTCCCCTATTAAATTTACCTATGGAGCCTATATTAAGAATACTTGCTCTAGCATCAAGCTTTGCTACTTATGGAATCAAGAAAGCTTCTCCTTGCAGAATTTCAGAGATCCTTTTTCCCCATGATAATGGCAACCCCTCAAGGAGTACCAAGTTTAGTTATTATTATTTTTTAACATCTTTATTGGAGTATAATTTCTTTACAATGGTGTGTTAGTTTCTGCTCTACAACAAAGTGAATCACTTATATATATACATATATTCCCATATCTCTTCCCTCTTGCTTCTCCCTCCCTCCCACCCTCCCTATCCCACCCCTCTAGGTGGGCACAAACTGTGTCTTTATTCCCGTCTTACCCCTAGGTTCTTCTTGACCTTTTTTTTTTTTTTTTTTTTTGCTTAGATGCCATGTTCTAATTCTCTCTTCCTAAGGCCTGTGAAGTAATTTGGGCAGGAATTATACCAGTTTTACAGATAAGGAAACTGAGGCCCAAGAACATGACTGAGTATGTCAGTGACAGAAATAGAATTTGAATACCAAACTTCTATGTAATATTACTAGCCTTCAGAGGGCTATTTATGTCACAGGGCTATATGTTGCTCTGAAAGAAATCCCAAGTAAACTAGCATCACAGAAGTTGTTTTAATTCACAGGTGAACCTTAATCCATTAGATGCAGCACTCTGAAATCCTGATTTAACTGGAATACATTTTTCACTGTCTTTTTTGCAATAGAAAGGGGACTTCCTAAAAATAGCAATTTTCAGGGTCCTGAGTTGAGTGTCAGGAGATGAATATAGATTTGCTGATTTACTCACTTGCCTCTGGACATGCTACAAAAATGGTAACTAGTTTAGAAGTTGTGAAACCAACACTGATGAAACAAATGCATCATAATTGTTAGACAAAGACTTTTAAAAATCTCTCTTAAATATGCTCAAAGAGCTGGAGGAAAACACAGACAAGAACTAAAGGAAATCAGGGAAATGAAGTATGAACAGAAAGAAAATATCAACACAGAGATGTAAATTATAAAAAGGAATCAAACAGAAATTCCAGAGCTGAAAACTCCAATAACTGAATTAAAAAGTTTATTAGAGGTGTTCAATAGAAGACGAGCAAAGAAGAGAAAGAATCAGAAAACTTGAAGTTAGGACATTTGTAATTATCAACTCTGAAGAGAAAAAAAATAGAATGAAGAAAAATAGAGGGCCTAAAGGACTTATGGGTCACCATCAGATGAATAAATATACACATTATGGGAGTCAGAGAAGGAAAAGAGAGAGAGAGCAAAGGGAAGAGAGGCTATTTGAATACATAATGGTTGAAAGTTTCCCAAATTTGAGGAAATCCAAAAAGCTCAACAAATTCCAAATAGCATATACCCAAAGAGACTCTCACTGAGACACAACGTAATTAAACTGTTTAAACACACACAAAGACAAAAAGATAATCTTGAAAGAAGCAAAAGAAAAACAACTTGTCACTTACATGGGATCCTCAAGAAAATTATAAGCCATGTTCTCAGTAGAAACCCTGAAGGACTGAAGGCAGTATGGAATTATATAAAGTGCTAAAAGAGAAATACTGCCAACCAAGAATTCTATATCTGGAAAAACTGTCCTGCAGAAATAAGGGTCAAATTAAGTCATTCCCAGATTTTGAAAAAAGAGGGAGTTTATTACCACTAGACCTACCTTACAAGAAATACTAACAGGAATCCTTCAGGTTGAAATAAAAGAATGCTAGACAGTAACTGGAATCCAATGGAGATATAAAGTTGTCTGGCAAATGTAACTACATGGAAAATGTGAAAAACAATATTATTGTAATTTTTATTTGTAGCTCCACTTTTTATTTTCTGTAATACTTAAAACATAAATGCATAAAATAATTATAAATATATATTAATGGGTACAAAACATATAAAGATATAATTTGTAACGTCAGTAACATAAGGAGGGATGGAGCTATAAAGGATTAAAATTTTGTATACAATTAAAGGTAAATTATAGAAAAAGATTGTTATAAATTTAGGATGCTATATGTAATCCCCATGGTAACTACACAGAAAATATCTATAGAATATATACTTATGGAGGTAAGAAGAGAATCAAAACATATCACTACAAAAAAATCAACTAAACACAAAAAAGGCAGTAATGAACAAAATGAGGGATATATAGAAAATAAATAGCAAAATGGCAAAAGTAAGTTCTTCCTTATCAGTAATTGCTTTATATGTGAATGAATTAAATTACACAAACAAAAGACGTATATTAGCAGAGTGGATTGAAAAATATGATCCAACTATATGCTGTCTACAAAGGGTTCACTTTAGATCTAAGGACATACACAGGTTAAAAGTGAAAGGGTGGAAAAAGTTTTCCATGCAAGGAGCATCCAAAGGAGACTAGGGGTAGCTATACTAATATCACACAAAATAGACTTTAAATTTTAAAAAAAACTGTTACAAGAGACAAATGACATTATATATTAAAGTATTCATTCACCAAGTAGATATAATAATTATAAAAATATGCTCCAAGCATCAGAACTCCAAAATATATGAATCAAACGTTGACAAAACTGATGGCACTCTAATGGTAGTATAGGATAAATATTGATTCAAAAAATCAACAGAATTCTAGCAAACCAAATTCAACAACTTGTTAAAAAAAAAGCACACCATGACTGAGTGGGATTTATTTCTGGAATGCAAGGACAGTACAACATATGAAAATCAATCAGTGTAGTGTAACACATTGAAAGAATAAACACAAAAAATGTGATCATCTCAATTGATGTAGAAAAAAGCATTTGACAAAATTGAACACACTTTCATGATGAAAACATGCAGAAAGTTAGGAGTAGAATGAAACTACATCAACATAATAAGGTCATGTATGAAAAACCCACAGTTAACCTCTAACTCAGTGATGAAACAATAAAGGCTTCTCTTCTAAGATCAGAAACAAGACAAGGATGTCCTCTTTCATCACTTGTGTACAACCAAGTATTAGAAGTTCTAGCCAGAGCCGTTAGGCAAGGAAATAAATAAATGGCATACAAATTAAAAAGGAAGTAGCAAAATTATCTCTATATAAAGATGATATAATCCTATGTATAGAAAACCCAAAAGATTACATACATACACAAACACACACCGCAAAAAAAGAACCAGCTTTTAGTTTCATTGATCTTTTCTATTGTTTTCTTTGTCTCAATTTCACTTATTTCTGCTCTGATCTTTATAATTTCTTTCCTTCTACTAACTTTGGGTGTTGTTTGTTCTTCTTTCTCTAGTTGCTCTAGGCATAAGTTTAGATTGTTCATTTGAGATTTTTCTTCTTACCTGAGGTAAGTTTGTATTGTTATAAACTTCCCTCTTAGGACTGTTTTTGCTGTGTCCCATAAGATTTGGATCATCATGGTTTCATTGTCATTTGTCTCTAGGCATTTTTTTATTTCCTCTTTGATTTATTCAGTGAGCCATTGGTTGTTTAGTAGCATATTGTTTAGCCTCCACGTTTGTGGTTTTTGAAGTTTTTTTTTTTTTTCTTGTAGTTGATTTCTAATCTCATAGTGTTGTGGTCAGAAAAGATGCTTGATATGATTTTAATTTTCTTAAATTTACCAAGGCTTGCTTTATGGCTGAGCATGTGATCTATCCTGGAGAATGTTTCATGTGCACTTGAAAAGAATGTGAATCCTGCTGTTTTCAGATGGAATGCCCTATAGATATCAAGTCCATCTGGTCTAATGTGTCATTTAAGCCCTGTGTTTCCTTATTGATTTTCTGTCTGATCTATCCATTGATGTATGTGGGGTGTTCAAGTCCCCCATTACTATTGTGTCACTGTCAATTTCTCCTATTATATTTGTTAACATTTGCCTTATATATTGAGGTGCTCCTGTGTTGGATGCGTATATGTTTACAATTGTTATATCTTCTTCTTGGATTGGTCCCTTGATCATTATATACTGTCCTTCCTTTTCTCTTGTAACAGTCTTTATTTTAAAGTCTATTTTGTCTGATGTGAGTACTGCTACTCCAGCTTTCTTTTGACTTCCATTTGCATGGAATAACTTTTTCCAGCCCCTCACTTTCAGTTTGTATGTGTCTCTAGATCTGAAGTGGGTCTCTTGTAGACAGTGTATATATGGGTCTTCTTTTTTTTATTCATTCAGCCAGTCTATGTCTTTTGGTTGGAGAATTCAATCCATTTACATTTAAGATAGTTATCAATATGTATGTTTTATTGCCATTTTGTTAATTGTTTTGGGTTTGTTTCTGTTGGTATTTTTTCTTCCCTTTCTCTTTTGTTTTCTTGTGATTTGATAACTATTTTATGTTGTGTTTGGATTCCTTTTTCTTTTTGTGTGTATACCTGTTATAGATTTTTGGTTTGTGGTTACCATGAGGTTTTTATATCATAGTCTATATAAATACATGATTGTTTTAAGTTGCTGATCTCTTAATTTCAAATATCCTGCATTTGTACTCCCCTCCTCTCATGATTATTGGTTTTGATGTCATATTGTATGTGGATGATTTCCTACCTTTACTGCCTTTGCCAGTGAGATTTCCCATTTTGTAATTTTCCTGTTTCTAATTGTGGCTTTTTCTTTTCCGCCTAGAGAAGTTCCTTTAGTATTTGTTGTAAAGCTGGTTTGGTGGTGCTGAATTCTTTTGGCTTTTACTTGTCTGTAAAACTTTTTATTTCTCCTTCAAATCTGAATGAGAGACTTGCTTGGTAGAATAATCTTGGTTGCAGGTTTTTCCCTTTCATCACTGAAAGTGACACTCCCTTTGGCCTGCAGAGTTTTTCCTGAAAAATCAGCTGATAACCTTATGGGGATTCCCTTGTATGTTCTTTGCTGCTTTTCCCTTATTGCTTTTAGTATTTTATCTTTGTCTTTAATTTTTGTTAATTTGATTACTATGTTTCTCAGTGTATTCCTCCTTGTGATTATCCTATATGGGACTCTGTGCTTCCTGTACTTGGGTGACTGTTTCCTTTTCCATGTTATGGAAGTTTTCAGCTATTATCTCTTCCAATATTTTCTCACACCCTTTCTCTCTCTCTTCTCCTGGGACTCCTATAATGCAAATATTGGTGCATTTAATGTTGTACCAGAGGTCTCTTAAACTGTGCTCATTTCTTTTCTTTTTTTTTTCTTCTTTATTCTGTTCCATGGCAGTGATTTCCCTCATTCTGTCTTCCAGCTCACTTACTCATTCTTCTGCCTCATTTATTCTGATAGTGATTCCTTCTAGTGTATTTTTCATTTCAGTTGTATTATTCAACTCTGTTTCATTGTTCTTTATATTTCCGAATTCTTTGTTAAATATTTCTTGTAACTTCTTGCACTGTGCATCCATTTTTTTTCTGAGATCTTGTATCATCTTTATAATCATTACTCTGAAGTCTTTCTCTGGTAGACTGCCTATCTCCAGTTCACTTAGTTTTTCTTCTAAGGGTTTATCTTGTTCCTTCATCTGGAACATATTCCTCTGCTATCTCATTTTGTCTAAATTTCTGTGTTTGCAGACTCAGTTCCACAGGCTGCCGGATTGTAGTACTCTTGCTTCTGGTGTCTGCCTCCTAGTATGTGAAGCTGGTCTAGAGGCTTGTGCAGGCTTCCTTGTAGGAGGGGCCAGTGCCTGACAACTGGTGGGTGAAGTTGGGTCTTGGCCTTCTGGTGGGCAGGGCCATATCAAGGGGTGTGTCTAGAGGAAGCTGTGGGCTCAAGAAGTCTTTAGGCAGCCTGCCAGTGAATGAGTAGAACATTGTGCTTGCCCTGTTGTTTGTTTGGCCTGATTCAACCCAGCACTGGAGCCTACAGACTGTTGGGTAGGGCCAGGTCTTGGTGCCAAAATGGTGGCTTCCTAGAGAGTTCACACTAATGAATATTCCCCAGTACCTCTGCCACCAGTGTCCTTTTCCCCACAGTGAGCCACAGCCACCCCCTTCCTCTACAGGAGACCCTCCAAGCCCAGCAGTTAGGTCTGGCCCAGACCTCTATGAAGTCACTGCCTTTGCCCTGGGTTCCAGTATGCAAGAGACCTTGTGTGCACCCTCCAAGAGAGGAGTCTCTGTTTTCCCTAGTTTTGTGGAGCTTGTGCAGTCAAGCCCTGCTGAACTTCAAAGCCAAATGCTCTGGGGGCTCCTCCTCCTGATGCTGGACTTAGGCTGGGCAGCCTAGAGTGGGGCTCAGAGCTCTCACTCCCATGGGAGAACTTCTGCAATATAATTATTCTCCAGTTTTTGGGTCCAGGTGGTATGGGATTTGATTATATGGCAAATGCATCCCTCCTACCATCTCTTGGTTCCTTCTTTATGTCTTTGGATATAGAATATATTTTTTGCTAGAGTACAGTCTTTTTTATTGATAGTTTTCCAGCAATTAGTTGTGATTTTGGTATGTTGGTGAGAGGAGGTAAGCTCAAGGTCCTCCTACTCTGCCATCTTGTCTCCCTTCCTCAAAACTAATTTCTTTTAAATGTGGCTAGGCTGAGAGCATAAGGAGAGAAGTCAAGAGTCAAATTTACATACCAAGGTCAGTTAACTGAAAATACATTCCAGTCATTAACATATAAAAGCCTAACTTTTAGCATATTTGAACAGAAGGAGATTACTTCCTGAAACACCCAAAGAGAGAGAGCTCATGCATCCAACCAAATTGACATCCATGTTATTATTATTAGCCCCACTTGATTTCTGGAGGCTTTTCATCAGTGTGAATGCTTGTTATAAGTGCTTTAATTCTTTTGGTACCATTCTCAGAAGAATCTCCTAAGTGGACTAAAATTGAATTTATCCATGTGAAATTGATGAATGGCTCCTACTTTCATTTTTTTTTCTATTTTTCATTTTCATTGAGGTAAAATTGGTATCAGTGTGTTCATACTGAAAGTATGAAAATAAAATATGAGACCATGCTTGCACATACACAGTGTTATTGATTTATTTAACTTCTCCTCACCAACGCTGTCCATCCCTCAGGTATTCCTGGACCTCCAGGTGCTGGACTCCCACAAGTGGCACCCAAACAGGGACCTGAAGGGTAAGTGGTATATATATAAATGTGTCTCGGGACAGCTAGGATTTCCAACCCGGGTGCGGCCGACCCCCTTGTAGAGATAGACAAGGTAAGTGAAGGGTGGAATAATTAAGAATAAAGAAAAATGGGACATACAGCATCTAAGGAAAGACAGTTATTTATTGATATTATTAGTTTCAGGTGTACAACATGATAATTTGATATTTGTATACACTACAAAGTGATCACCAAATGTTTAGTCAGCATACATCCACAATGTACAGTTAACTTCCTTCATCCAATTCTCCCATCACTATTTTGTTATTTGTAGATGAGTTTTGTTTTGTTTTCTTTTAGATTCCATATATAAGTGAAATCACACAGTATTTGTCTTTTTCTGACTTATTTCACTTAGTATAATACCCTCACATTCTACCCATGTTGCCACAAATGGCAAGATTTCTTTCTTTGTTATGACTGAGTAGTATTCTATTGTATTTATACCACATTTTTTTTATCCATTCATCCATCAATGACACTTAGGTTGTTTTCATATCTTCGCCATTGTAAATGATGTTGCAATTAACATAGGGGTACATATATCTTTTTGAATTAGTGTTTTTATATTCTTCAGATAAATACTTAGAAGTGGAATGGCTGAATCATATGGTAGTTCTATTTTTAATTTTTTGAGGAACCTCTATACTGCTTTCCATAGTGGCTGTACAAATTAAATTCACACCAACAGCATACAAGGGTTCCCCTTTTCCCACATCCTCTCCAATCTTGTTATTTCTTGTCTTTTTGATAATAACCATTCCAACAGGTGTGAAATGATACCTCATTTTGATTTTGATGTTCATTTCACTGATAATTAGTGACACTAAGCATCTTTTTCTGTGCCTGTTGACCATCTGTATGTCTTCTTTGGAAAAATGCTTATTTAGATACTCTGGAAGGGCTACTACTTTTAAACTACTCCAAAATCTATTCATCCAAAGAATCCATATGAGGAATCAGTTGGACTTTGCAGAAGTACCTACAAAACCTGGCTCAAAATAACATGACTCATCTCAAGACATAGCTAAATGATTAATGGCCCTGATGTCAGTGGCACCACCCCTTCTCAACCAAGTCTTTCCTCCATATTCAATGGCCTTAGATCCTCTGTAAAGCACTAGTTAACCTTAACACTGTACTCCTATTGGTAGTCCAAAGTCATGCTTTTATCTTTTGTGGAAAAGTGGAAGGGGCAGAGAGAAAAGTCAGTGGCCTGCCTGGCTGTTACTATTGAATCTCTTCATTCTTCCACTTAAACTCCATGGTCAATACCCAAGTAATCCAGGAAGAAGTATGTGAAAAGTGGGGTAGGGTAGGGGCTGGTGGCTGGCCATGCCTTTCCTAGGCTTCTTTCTTGTGCTTGGAGAGTAGACCTATACTTTTGAACCATTGGTAGGTTACTAAATCAATTTACTGGATGGAAACCTGTACTGAAACCATGAAACACTTATTGTGGTGATCATTTCATAATGTATGCAAATGTCAAATCATTATGTGGTACATGTTGGAAGCCACCCTGGAGCCTCTGTGCCATGACAGGGTCATGGAACAACAATCCAAGACAGCACTGCAGGGCAGTGCTGCACCCAGGAAGCTGACTATATCTCTTCTGTTTTGTAATTTTGTGCTTCTGCCTTGAAAAAGTACATGGGGGATTTGCCCCCCGTCCCAAGCTTAACCATGTAGAACATCCTCTTCCCCCTCCCAAACCAAAACCTACGAATTTGGACTTTTTAACAACAGTCCCTGGCTGGTGGGAGAAAAAACAAACAACCTGGAAATGTAGGGTTGTTTCTATGGAAAACACCAATAATAAAAAAAAAATGGCCCTACATGGGAGTAATAAATGATTATGGGTATTGTTGGTTCTGGTATAAGGATAAATTAATCATACAGAGTCGACTGCCAACATTGGAATTGTTGACTCGTCCATTCAGACAAGGCTTCTTGCCCAGAAGAACACAATGATAGACTGAATTGTGAAATGTATTGTAGATAATTTAGGGGTACATTGTTAAGACTCGTCCATGCGGACCTCTGGGACACATAGGAAAGTTCAGGAAACTTCCTCCTTCATAGTTTCTTTTAATGGCTTGTTACATATTAGCTTGGCTTTGTTATTAGTACGGATTGAACCTACTCTAAGAAAAAACAATGATGTTTTGAAAACCTTTAGAATTATTTTAAAAGTACATATAGAAATATTAGGTACAATCTATTATAAATATCTTCTGAAGTTTTAGCTAGGCACCTGATGATGCAATCACTTAGGGTATATAAATCTGACTGTGAGAAAATAAAATATGAGACCATGCTTGCACATACAGAGTGTTATGGATTTATTTAACCTCCCCCCGCCGACGCTGTCCATCCCTCGGGTATTCCTGGACCTGCAGGAGCTGGACTCCCGCAGGGTAGGACGGGAATAAAACACAGACCTACTAGAGCATGGACTTGAGGATATGGGGAGGGGGAAGGGTAAGCTGTGACGAAGTGAGAATAATTAAGAATAAAGAAAAATGGGACATACAGCATCTAAGGAAAGACAGTTATTTATTGATATTATTAAACATATGTTGTCAGTAAGAGGTATTAAAGTAACTAATAATCAGTTAGCTAATTTATTTAGTTTTCTACAAGAGCAATGCCCTTGGTTTCCAGAAGGAACAGTTAATCTGGAAACATGGATTAAAATTGGAGATCAACTTAAAACTTATTATACTCTACATGGGCCAGAGAAGGTCCCAGTAGATACCTTTGCCTTATGGAATCTCATAAGGGATGTATTAGATCCTGTTCAAGAAAGAAATAAAATTCCCTTTACCCCTCCTCCGGGAGAAACTACACCTTTATTGCCATCCAAAACTTCAGATAAAGTTTTAGCTGCTGCCTTTAGTCAAAAATGCACCTTAAAGGCTAATAATAATGATGATGATGATATATTGCCGCCTGAAGATCAGGCTGATTTAGATGAAGCTGCAGCAGCTTATCATAGGGATCAAGACCCTTGGGGCTTTCCTGCTGTAGACAGGTTGCCTCCTGCTATTGATCCTAAAAAATTGCCACCACCTCCAAAACCTATTTATCCCTCTTTGACACAATACAGACATGAGTTGCCCTTGAGGCCTCCCCCTCCTCCAAACAAATTAGAAGACACATATCATCACAAACCTAAATTTCCCTCACGTAGAGCACCTCTATTGAAGATCCTGAATTGGCTGTTTGTTTCCCTGTGGTATTTGAAGGAGAAATTGATGATGAGGTTAATTGGGAACCCCTCCCTTATAAAATTATAAAGGAATTAAAAGTAGCCTGTGCAGATTATTGGCCTTTGGCACCATATACTTTTACATTATTGGATGCTCTAGCTAATAGATGGATGATTATTTATGATTGGACACAAGTGGCACGAGCCTGCCTCTCTAGAGAGCAATATCTCCTTTGGAGAACTGAATATGAAGATCTGGCTAAAAAACAAACAGCCATAAATAAAAAAAGGAAACCACATATTAAGTTAGATATGCTAATAGGAACAGGAGATTATGATACAGCACAAAGTCAAATGTATTTAGAAAAAGAAATATTATTGCAAATAACTGCATGTGCTGTAAATGCCTGGAAGGCTCTTCCTTTAACATCTGGCAAAGCAACCACACTGGGTGAAATTAAGCAAAAACCTGATGAGGCATGTGAGGATTTTGTCTCACGGCTGCTACAGGCTGTTAAA
>NC_041234.1:43465786-43487897 GCF_002837175.3 Physeter macrocephalus | reverse complement strand
AAATATTATTGCAAATAACTGCCTGTGCTGTAAATGCCTGGAAGGCTCTTCCTTTAACATCTGGCAAAGCAACCACACTGGGTGAAATTAAGCAAAAACCTGATGAGACATATGAGGATTTTGTCTCACGGCTGCTACAGGCTGTTAAAAGAGTTATTAGTAATGAGGAAGCAACTGATATGCTATCTAAACAATTGGCTTTTGAAAACGCGAACAGTACCTGTCAAGCTTTGTTAAGATCTATTAGAAAGACAGGAAATTTAACAGATTTTATTAAGCAATTTGCTGATGTAGGACCTGCCTTTATTCAGGGTGTTGCTATTGCGGCAGCAGTAAAAGGGGAAATGTATCCTCAACATGTACAAAACATGATGGGAAAGAAAAATCTTATATGTCCCTCAACCAAACAAAACCCAGGAAACTGCTTTGCCTGTGGTAGATAGGGCCACTTTATTCGAAACTGCCCTAGTTGAGAGAATAATACTTCATCACAGGAATCTCCTCAAAACCCTCTCCCAGAAACTGTTTGTCCTCGTTGTCAAAAGGGGTTTCATTGGCAAAAGGATTGTAAATCTAAATTCCATAAAAATGGCTTAAAATTACCCCCTCTTAATTCAAATAATTTTCCTTCTAATATGTTCCAGAATCCGGGAAACTCCCAGAGGAGCCAACCCCAGGCCCCGAAAATGATAGGGGTATCCTGTCACCTGAACCCATTCCTCCTCTCGGGTCCATCTCAGACCTCTTCTGAGCAGCCCCAGGGAGTGCAGGATTGGACCTCTGTTCCACCACCTCAACAATATTAACTCCTGATGCTCCAACTGTAAAAATCCCCACAAGTGTTAAAGGGCCTCTGCCAGAAGGAGTTTTTAGGTCTTATATTAGGAAGAAGTTCAACCTCCATGGCAGGTTTGCACATTCTGCCAGGAATAATAGACTCAGATTATACTGGTGAAATACAAATTATGATAGCCCCTCCGACAAAAACACAACAAATATATAAAGGTCAAAGAATAGCTCGATTACTCTTATTGCCTTACCAACAAATAGGTCAATCCCTTACTGACCAACCTAGAAAAACACAAGGATTTGGGTCTAGTGATATGGCTTTTTGGATCCAAGAGATTACACGTTCCAGGCCACTTAAAACCCTAAATATAAATGGAAAAAATATTCAAGGATTATTAGATACTGGAGCAGATGTCTCTTGTATAGCAGGAAAAGATTGGCCCTCAAATTGGCCAACTAAAAGCACTACCAATGAGTTAATAGGATTGGGAAGAGCTCCCTCTACTGCAAAAAGTTCACAGATATTACATTGGAAAAATGAAAATCAATTTGGAACGTTCTGTCCTTATGTAATTTCCTCCTTACCAATAACCCTTTGGGGAAGAGATATTCTTTCTGAAATGGGCATGCTGTTGTATAGTCCAGGTGATGTAGTCACATCACAAATGTTAAATATACATTATGATCCCAATAAAGGATTAGGAAAAAATCAACAGGGAATCATCATGCCAGTCCAAACTAAACCTAGTAAGGAAAGACAAGGTTTAGGTTATCCAAATTTATAGGAGAAGCCATTGCTCGAACTGCTGACCCCATTTCCTGGAAATCTAATAATCTAGTATGGGTGGAACAATGGCCATTAACAACTGAAAAACTGTCAACAACAAAACAGTTAGTTCAACAACAATTAGAGGCAAGACACATTGAGAGTTCTAATAGTCCACGGAATACACCCATTTTTGTAATTAAGAAAAGGTCAAGAAAATGGAGATTGTTACAAGATTTAAGAGCAATAAATAGCACAATGGAAGATATGGGGGCCTTACAACCTGGTCTGCCCTCTCCTGTTGCTATACCAAAAGATTATAATGTAATAGTAATAGATTTACAAGATTTTTTTTTACTATTCCCCTTGACCCTGAGGATAGGAAAAGATTTGCATTTAGTGTGCCTTCTACTAATTTTAAACAACCTTATCAAAGATATCAATGGAAAGTATTACCTCAGGGTATGAAAAATAGTCCCACTTTATGTCAAAAGTTTGTAGATAAAGCCATAACTAAAGTAAGAGAACAATACTCTGAAACATATATGGTACATTATATGGATGATATTCTTATTGCTCATCCTGATAGGGCTATTTTGCAGGAAATTTTACAGTCACTAACTGAGGCATTGTTAACAAATGGATTACAAATAGCTCCTGAAAAAATTCAAACTAACCCACCTATGACCTATTTGGGTAGAATTATTCATATGCAGACTGTGACTCATCAACCATTTCAATTAAGAAAGAATCACTTACATACTCTTAATGATTATCAGAAACTATTAGGAGATATAAATTGGGTGAGGCCATATCTAAAAATAACAACAGCAGAACTGAAACCTTTGTTTAATATATTACAGGGAGATTCTGATCCCACCTCACCCAGACAAATTACTCCTGAAGCCGAACAAGCTCTAAAATTGATAGAATCAACCTTAAATAACTCTTGTTTGCAAAGAGTAGATTACACAAAAGATTGGGATTTAATAGTTTTACCTACTCCAGTGTCACCTACAAGAATATTATGGCAAGACAGACCATTGGAATGGACCCATCTGCCTGCCACATCAAAGAAAATTGTTAGTTCCTATCCCATGCTTATAGCCACTTTAATATCTAAGGGAAGAAAAAGGAGTAAAGAATTACTGGGAAAAGAAATGACTAATATTGTTATTCCTTATAATAAAGACCAATTACAGATATTACAACAATCCAATGAAGACTGGCAAATAGCTTTAAGTTCCTATACTGGACAGATTTTATTTCATTTACCCAAACATCCCCTGATCCAATTTTTTGCTAAACATCCTGTTATATTTCCAAAATATTATACAGATAAGCCTATTCCGGGAGTGATGTTGGTATTTACGGATGGATCATCTAATAGAAAAGCTGCTATATTGATTAATAAAACTCCTAAGGTAATACAGACTCAAGAAACTTCTGCTCAGAGAGCAAAGCTAATAGCAATAATACAAGTTCTTGCTGAGTTACAAAATCACATTTTTAATTTATATTCTGATTCTCAGTATGTGGTCAAACTATTTCCTCATATAGAAACCGCAATCCTGCCAGAACAAAGGACAACAATTTTTGACTTTTAAACCAGTTACAAAAACAGATCTGGGCTCACTCCCCCCACCTATTATATTGGTCACATGAGAGGTCACTCTAATTTGCCTGGAGCTATACATGAAGGTAACAAAAAGGCTGATGAGTTACTAAGTCTGTGATTTATTCTTGTATAGAGGGGGCGAAAGCTTCTCACGATTTACATCATCAAAATTCCTCTGCCCTCCGGCATCAATTCCACTTATCTCGAGAAATAGCAAGATCAATAGTAAAAAATTGCCCACACTGTCCTTCTCATCAACCTGTTTTGCCTATGGGAGTTAACCCTCGTGGGTTACTGCACAATATGTTGTGGCAAATGGATGTGACTCACATCTCAACTTTTGGGAAACTTTCTTATGTTCATGTTTCTGTAGATACTTATTCTCATGTAATATTAGCCTCTGCTAGAACTGGAGAAGCTTTTAATGATGTAATGCAACATCTGTTTTTCTGTTTTGCCTTTTTGGGAATGCCCAAAGCCTTAAAAACAGATAATGCTCCAGCTTATGTTTCAAAACCTTTTAAAGAGTTCTGTCAAAAATTTCATATCTCTCATTCCACTGGCATCCCTTATAATCCCCAGGGACAAGCCATAGTGGAAAGGGCTCATCAAACCCTAAAGACACAAAGACAAAAATTACAACAAGGAGAATTTAAACACAGTTCTCCACATCATATTCTCCAACATGCCCTATTTGTTCTTAATAATTTAAATATAAATTCTCAAGGAAATACTACTATGTTAAGACATTGGAATCCTGATATAAATAAACCCAAACCCATGATAAAATGGAAAGATTTACTCACAGGACAATGGAAAGGACCTAACATTTTACTAACTCGTGGAAGAGGGTATGCTTGCATATTTCCACAGGACGCAAATTCACCTTTGTGGGTGCCAGACCGTCTCATCAGACATGTCGGGGCCTCCACCCCCACCCCTATACTTTCTAGTCAAGCGCAAGTCGCCACCTCCGGAGACATCAGCTGTGAGACCACTATCCCGACAGATGAAGAACCTCAACCTGACGGAGCGCCCGCAGCCGCCTCCGCGTAAGCGCCGTACCAACTCCTCTCTCTCCGCTGAACCACCGACATGGGGACAAATTAAACACCTCACCCAAGAAGCAGAGAAGATAATCACGGATCAAGGAGTCACGGTGACACCTACCAATCTCTTTGTTGCTATGCTTGCTATTCTGGCCTACCGGGTAACAAAGACAAATGCTTTAGATAATTCTTATTGGACCTACTTTCCTGATCCTCCAATTTTGCAAGTGACTACTTGGGATAATGATATAATTCCTGTTTCTACCACTCTGCCTAAACTTATGGGAGGACCTTCAAGTCCTTACCCCTATAAGGAATTTAAAATGAATAATAATTTCACCTTTAAGGGAAAATCTGCCTTTTATCCTATTTGTTTTGTGTTCCCCACTTCAGCTCAGACAACTGGTCCTAAAAAAGATGGATGTGTAACTGTTGCTCTAAGGAGCCAAATTACAAGTTCCGCTTCCTCTAAAAAATCTTCCAAACATCTCCTTTGGTCTCTTACAGGTACACCTGAAGCAAACATAATATTGTACATCAACTGTAGAAATGGAATGTTGCCTGCCATTCCAGTAAACAACGAATGTTGACCACCATCAAGCCATCAGCCACTGCAGCCACCCCCTGGATGGTGCACTCTGAGAGGGATTCGGGATGGAGCAAAACAGGAAAGATTTTGTGCTCTAGATATTGGCCCTAGATAGTTAAGATGCACGTCTAAGGAATAATTTCAATGAGTTCAGACTCTTGCATTTTCCCATACATAGAAAAACACTAAAATCATTAATTTGAGATGTCTGGTTATTGTGATTAGCAATAATCTTTTGATGTTACATTTTTTTTCAGCAAAAATTCCTATATACCCTGGCTCCTCCCTTACCTCTTTGGAGCAGTTCCTCAGAGCTATCTGTGAGGCTGTTTCTTAGGTTATAGTCCTCAATAAGTTCCCAAAATAAAACTTAACTTGAAACTTTTAGGTTGTGCATTTTTCTTCAGTTGACAAACTATATTTCAATTAAATAAATAAATGAAAATCAATTTAGCTAATAAATGTAAAGACAAAAAGAACACAAAACAGAATAAAATATCAGAATGCTTCATTTCTAATGAAGCTAAATAAGGAAAGGTAGTAAAATATAGTAGCACAGCCTCTGAAGATGCACTAATTGGTAGTCAATCCCAGTTCTGGCAATTACTTATTATTTGACTTGACTTGTCTGTGATTCAATTTCTCCTGCTGCAAAAGGGAATAGTTATTGCCCTTACATCATATTTGTAATTACTAATTATTTTTACATAGTTAGATATATAATTTAAATTATATTTATATACATATATATAATTTCATAGTTTCAACTGCATAGTGGTCATTGTGTGAATTGAGGAATTGAGTGAGTTACCATATTTAAGGTACTCAGAACAGTACTGAGCACAAGATAAACGTAGATAATAGAAGTTTCTCATGAAACTTTGGCTTCAGACATGTTTTTAAGTGTGAATACTGGTCTAAATAATCTAAAATGTACTACATACTGTGGCTAGTGATTGAGAAACTCAGTTCCTGTTTCAGGAGCTGTGACATTGCCATACAGATATTACCTGCTACTTCTCTGGTCCTCTAGCTACAGTGTTAGCATAAACTTGTTAATGAGTTAATGAAATTTAATTAAAATGGCATCACCACTCAATCATAACTTGAGTGCAATGAAACTTGACTGGACATCAGGTATGGGGGTGGAGTCCAAGGCCATGAATAAAAAGCTATAGTCACAATTAATACTTCTCTCCTGGCCCCATGGACTCTCCTTCACATCTGCCATCTGCATCCCCTTGCTTTCGAATTGACAAAAGAATAGGACTAAATGATTCTGGGTAGTTAACTTCCCTCTTCATTTCAGTTTCCACATCTTTATGTTAATGGTTGGTTGAGGATGTCAAAGAAAAACACACAATGTGAAAGTTGTGACTTGAGTTTTACTCAGAGATCTTACTGAGGATTATAGCCTGGGAAACTATAGCCCTCAGTAACTCTGAGGGGACTGCTCTGAAGTGGTAGGGGAGGAGCCAGTGTATATTATGAATTTTTTGGCTGGGAAATACATGTAGTCAAACATATATCTTGGTACAAGATTACTGCTAATCACAAAGAACCGATCTCTCAGGTTAATAATTTTAGTGCTTTTCTATGTATAGGAGTATTCAAGAATCTTGGGTCATTGAAATTATTCCTTAAACATGAACCTTAACTATCTAGGGACCCATATATCCAAAGCACAGAATGCTTCATCCTGTTTTTCCCATCCTGAATTCCCCTAAGTGTGCACTGTCAGTGGATGACTGCAGTGGGATGAGACTTAACCCTTTGTATAATGGGATGATGATTGACACTCTTTGTTCTTTCTGTTTACAGGGGACAAGACTGTATGATTTTGAGGGGCCCTTCCACCTTCAGATCTACATTTTAACACTAAGCACATTCAGAATGAGCTCAGGGTAAGGACAAAAGTTGCCCTTAAGCATTTGGGTAGACATTAAAGTGGAGGTACATAGGTAGGGATATTTTTATAATAAAGTATATTGGGGTGACTTTTTGCCCAATATGAGCCCTAGCATCCCCTTGCAGACCAGAGTGTTCTGGAACAAATCACTTGTCACTGGCGTCCTAGACCTGAAATCAGATATGGGTATTAGTGAATCCAAAGACTGGATCTCATCTTCCCAGTTGCTTTGAGCTCTCCAAACAAAACATCATACACATGGAACAAGCAGATAAGATTCTAACTTGTGCCCAACTTCATGCAAGGCCCAGCTCAAGGAAGGAGATAGGCAAGGCATGAGCACCTGTGTGACTCTGCAAGCTCAACTTCCCTCAGTGCAGTGAGCCTTTTTTAAACTGGAACATGTCCAAATCCCTAGGTTCAATTTGGATTCACCAAAGACACAACGTATCCCACCACATAAACCCAGTGGCTCACCATAACTGTCTTAGAGCAAATATGGGCCATCTGATGTGCAAAAGTAGTCACCAAGAGAGAAGGGCTCTAGAGTGCTGATGTGTGGGTGACAGGTATTCTGTGGCTTCACACTACCCTGAATTAGTAAAAGGAAAACTTTCCAGGAGTATTCCAATGAATTTATCACTGTACTCATTGGCTGGGTGTCCCAGCTGGAAAGAGTCTGTAACACTAGTTATGTTTAGTCTCAGCCTCTTTTCATTTGGGAAGAGGAAACTGAAGCCCCAGAGAGGATGAACAAGGATTTGCCCAAGGTCACATAGCAAGTCAATGGCAGAGCCTAAAATAAGACCTTGGTCTCCTTCCTTCCAGGCTTATATTCTTGGCATGAGTCTCTGGTTTGGAGTTAGAAGTTGTATTAGTTTTCTTATGGCTGTTGCAAAAAATTGCCACAAAATTAGTGATCTAAACAACACAAACTTATTATCTTAAAGTTCTAGAGATTAGAAGTCCAAAATGAGTTTTATGGGGTTAAAATTAATGTGTTGGCAGCAGGGTCAGTTCCCTCTGGAGCCTCCAGTGGAAAATTTGCTCCTTGCATTTTCCAGTTTCTAGAAGCTGCCTGTAATATTTGGTGTATGGCTGCATAATTCCAACTTCTCCTTCTGCTGTCACATCTCTCCTCTCTGATATTCCTGTCTCTCTTCTTCTCTTACAGGAACCCTTGTGATTACATTGGACCCACTTAAAATAGTCTAGGATAATCTCCCTATCTCAAGATCCTTAATTTAATCACATCTGCAAAATCCTTTTTGCCATGTAAGGTAACATATTCACTGGTTCTAGGAATTAGGACATGGCCATCTTTCAGAGAGTTTATTCCTACTGAAACAGGAATTTTCTCCTCAGGCAAATGAAAGGAATGAATGAGCTATCTTTTTTGTTCTTGCTAGTAGTATGATAGGAGGCAAAATATAACTCAAACACAGTAAAAGTCCCATTATAAAATGCCTGACTATCCCATAGATTAGTTGTCTTATAAGTCAGCCTATGTCCTGTGCAGAAAGTAAGGAACAATGCATTCACTCACTGTATTGTGGAAAATATTCTCCTTGGGGAAATCTGGAGACCTCAAAATTGCATTATTCTTTCACAGAAATAAAAATTTTTAAATGAAATAAAACTGTCTCAGCAAGTTATCTATTTGCTCAATCCACAAATTTTCAAAAGTTATCACCAAGAGCTATTTCTCTTCTCTGTCACCTCTCTCCTAAGTCTTCTATATTCAAATCTCTCATCTATATTCACCCACAGGCTGCTGTCTTCTCCCTATTTTCCTTTCCTTGCTATCTCTACCACCTACTTTTTAATATACTATATACTGAGCTAGGATATTTCAGCTTGGGGAATAAGAAAACAAAGTTCTTGGCCTTTACCTGTAGTCAGAGAGGGATGTGGCTCAAGCAAGCAAGCTTTTCTTACTCCCAGTTTCTTTCCCTCTTCAGGAGAGTATCTACCCATTTCTTCTGGTCTTTCTATTTCAAGCTCCTCTTCAGGAAAGCTAGGCCATCAGTCATTTACTCCTCAGTCTAAATGAGTTTCCCTGACTTGGTTCTCTAATTAAAACATATTTTAAAGACATTGTGTTAATTCTGTGGTCCTCAGCTAACATTTACCTCTAACTAGGGAATGCATATTACCGTCCCTTCCCTCCCCATGCTTTTTCTTGTAGCAAAGTATCTCTCTCTGCTTGCCAGATATTAACATATGCTAGCGGTGGTATGTAGGAAATTTTCACGCAGCCCCTTAAATATTATGGGAAGCTGAAAATAAATAGTTTTGTTTCAGTTTATCATGCATTGGCTTGCCAGTGAGCTGCCACCAGCTGAGAGAAGTTTATGGATGAGTAGTAGTTTAGTAGTAGTAGTAGTTTCTCTCCACTACTAAGTATTCTCCATGGCATACAGATCACGTTTCCTCAACCTCTCCTATCTTGGGAGTGGGGAGCAGGACTGTGAGATATAGGTTGGGGTGGGAGAGAGAAGCTGTTCTTATCTCTGACTTCTCCAGTGCTGCTATTAATCAGATCCATTTCTATTTAGAACCCCTTTCCCCCACCCATTCCTATACCCAGGGGAGAAAACTTCGTTACTCTCATTTTCTCCAGTATCTGGATGAGCTAACAGAGGAGGCAGGATACAGGAAGGGATTTGGGTGAAATGTATGAGAAAGCTACCCACAGTAAACCACTAACACAATTATTAAAAGGTCACTTCCCCCTACCTAGGACTTCTTGATAAATATACATTCATCTACCAGGGACTAGGACCCTTGAAATATCTGATACTTATAGAGCAACTTAGTTTCTCTGACTCTTCCCTCATTCCTTGAGGGCTCTAATGCTTGGCATTAGGAGAGCAAACAAAGTAGATGTGGTAATCAGGGGCTATATTCAAAATATTTAACTACAGGGTCCAGCACAAACTGACCTATCACAATAGAGACAAACACTCTTTCCTCTATTGAATTACATTGGCACATTGTAAAAAATCAATTGACCGATTTCCTCTTCCCTTTTCCAAGCTAGCCCAGCATCCTGCCAACCCTATGTCCTTTAGTAGTGCTCTGAACGCTTGAGAGGAAGACTCCAGGAATCTGTCCAGAAGAGAATATGTGGCATGCCTCAAGCTGTTACAGTGTCACACTGGTGACTGCCACCACAGGCTCATGCCACATTCCAAACCCCTCCCTTGCCCTGGCCTGAGTGAGCCAGAGCCCCCTAGTAAGCCACTCCTTTAACCCCCTCCTGTATGGGAGAAGAACAGACGCCAAAGGGCAACCTACATGCAGAGGCAGGGTCAAATTCAAAGTTGAACACGAGGAACTGCATGAAAAAAGAAGAGAGAGGGAAATTCTCCATGTAGCCTCAGGGGCAGTGGATTAAATCTCCACAAACAACTTGATGTACACTGCAACTATGGAATACCTGAATAGACAACAAATCATCAAAAAATTGAGGTGGTGGACTTGGGAGCAAAGGTAGACTTGGGGTTTCCTGTATGCAACTGACTACTGGCTGATTTATATGTTTATCTTAGTTTAATTTTTAGTGCTTCTTATCATTGTTCAATGTGTTAATTTGTTTGTCTGCTCTCTTCCTTTTTTATATTTTATTACCTTTTTAATTTTTATTTTATTTATATTTTTAATTTTTTTATTTTAATAACTTTCTTTTTATTTTATTTTATTTTTTTTCTTTTCTTTCATTCTTTTTTTTTCCATTTCTACTGACCATTGTGGTTGACAGGTTTTTAGTGCTCCAGCCAGGTGCCAGGCTTGAACCTCTGAGGTGGGAGAGCCGAGTTCAGGATATTAGACCACCAGAGATTTCCCAGCCCCACATAATAGCAATCAGCAAGAGCTCTCCCAGAGATCTCTGTCTCAACACTAAGACTGAGGTCCATTCAACGACCAGCAACCTCCAGTGATGGAAACCCCATGCCAAAAAAATAGCAAGAGAGGAGCACAACCCCGCCCATTAGCAGAGAGGCTGCTTAAAGTCATAATAACTTCACAGACACCCCAAAACACACCACTGGTCTTGGTCCTTCCCACAATAAACACAGGGTCCAAACTCATCCAACAGAACACAGGCACCAGTCACCTCCACCAGGAAGCCTACACAACCCACTGAACCAACCTTACCCACTGGGGGGAAACACAAAAACAAAAGGAAACTACGAACCTGCAGCCTGTAAAAAGGAGACACCAAACACAGTAAGTTAAGCAAAACGAGAAGACAGAAACATACACAGCAGATAAAGGAACAAAGTAAAAACCCAGCAGACCAAAAAAATGAAGAGGAAATAGGCAACCTACCTGAAAAAGAATTCACAGTAATGATAGTAAAGATGATTCAAAATCTTGGCAGAATAACGGAGGCAGAAGAACAGATAAGGGACCTGGAAGACATAATATTGAAAATAATGACCACAGAGCAGAATAAAGAAAAAAGAATGAAAAGAATTGAGGACGGTCTCAGAGACCTCTGGGACAACATTGAATGCACCAAAATTCGACTTCTAGTGGTCCCAGAAGAAGAAGAGAAAATGAAAGGGACTGAGAATATATTTGAAGAGATTATAGCTGAAAACTTCCCTAATGGGAAGGGAAATAATCAAGTTCAAAAAGCACAGAGAGTCCCATGCAGGATAAATCCAAGGAGAAACACTCCAAGACATATATTAATCAAACTATCAAAAATTAAATACAAACAAAAAATATTAAAAGCAACAAGGGAAAAGCGACACATAACATACAAGGGAATCCCCATGAGGTTAGTAGCTGACGTTTCAGCAGAAACTCTGCAAGCTAGAAGGAAGTGGCAGAACATATTTAAATTGATGAAAGGGAAAAACCTACAACAAAGATTAGTCTACCCAGCAAGGACCTCATTCAGATTTGATGGAGAAATTAAAACTTTTAGAGACAAGCAAAAGCTAAGAGAATTCAGCACCACCAAACCAGCTTTACAAAAAATGCTAAAGGAACTACTCTAGGCAGGAAACACAAGAAAAGGAAAAAAACCTACAATAACAAACCCAAAACAATTAAGAAAATGAAAGTAGGAACTGACATATCAATAATTACCTTAAATGTAAATAGATTAAATACTCCAACAAAAAGACATAGACTGGCTGAGTGGATACAAAAACAAGACCCATATATATGTTGTCTACAAGAGACCCACTTCAGACTTACAGACACATAGAGACTAAAATGGAGGGGATGGAAAAAGATATTCCATGCAAATGGATGTCAAAAGAAAGCTGGAGTAGCAATTCTCATATCAGACAAAGTAGACTTTAAAATAAAGACTATTACAAGAGGCAAAGAAGGACAATACTTAATGATTGAGGAATCAACCCAAGAAGAAGATATAACAATTGTAAATATTTATGCACTCAACATAGCAGCACCTCAATACATAAGGAAAATGCTAACAGCCATAAAAGGGGAAATTGAGAGTAACATGATCAGGGTAGGGGACTTAAACATCCCACTTTCACCAAAGGACAGATCATCCAAAATAAAAGTAAATAAGGAAACAAAAGCTTTAAATGACACATTAAACAAGATGGACTTAATTTATATTTACAGGACATTGCATCCAAAAACATCAGAATACACTTTCTTCTCAAGTGCTCATAGAACATTCTCCAGGATAGATCATATCTTGGGTAACAAATCAAGCCTTGGTTAATTTAAGAAAGTTGAAATTGTGTCAGGTATCTTTTCCAACAAAAATGTTATGAGACTAGATATCAATTACAGGAAAAAAAATGTAAAAAATAGAAACATTTGGAGGTTAAACAATACACTACATAATAACCAAGAGATCACTGAAGAAATCAAAGAGGAAGTCAAAAAATGCTTAGAAACAAATGGCAAAGAAA
This sequence comes from Physeter macrocephalus, assembly GCF_002837175.3. NCBI lineage: Eukaryota > Metazoa > Chordata > Mammalia > Artiodactyla > Physeteridae > Physeter > Physeter macrocephalus. The sequence goes on along the minus strand of NC_041234.1, from coordinate 43,475,265 downwards.
ACACGATGACCCAAAACCATTGGGATGCAGCCAAAGTCATTCTAAGAGGGAAGTATACAGCAATACAATCCTACCTCAAGAAACAAGAAACATCTCAAATACCAATCTAACTTACACCTAAAGCAATTAGAGAAAGAGGAACAAAAATATCCCAAAGTTAGCAGAAGGAAAGAAATAATAAAGATCAGATCAGAAATAAATGAAAAAGAAGGAAGGAAACGATAGCAAAGATCAATAAAACGAAAAGATGGTTCTTTGAGAAGATAAACAAAATTGATAAGTCACACTCATCAAGAAAAAAGGGAGAAGACTCAAATCAATAGAATTAGAAATGAAAAAGGAGAAGTAACAACTGGCACTGCAGGAACACAAAGAATAATGACAGATTACTACAAGCAATTATATACCCATAAAATGGACAACCTGGAAGAAATGGACACATTCCTAGAAATGCACAGCGTCTGAGACTGAACCAGGAAGAAATAGAAAATATAAACAGACCAATAAAAAGCACTGAAATTGGGGCTTCCCTGGTGGCACAGTGGTTGAGAGTCCGCCTGCTGGTGCAGGGGACATGGGTTCGTGCCCTGGTCTGGGAAGATCACACATGCCACAGAGTGGCTGGGGCTACGAGTCATGGCCGCTGAGCCTGCACGTCTGGAGTCTGTGCTCCGCAACGGAAGAGGCCACAGCAGTGAGAGGCCTGCATACTGAAAAACAAAATGCAATGAAATTGAAACTGTGATTAAAAATCTTCCAACAAACAAAACCCCAGGACCAGATGTCTTCACAGGCGAATTCTATCAAACATTTAGAAAAGAGCTAACTAACATCTACCCTTCTCAAACTCTTCCAAAACATAGCAGAGGGAGGAACATTCCCAAACTCAATCTATGAAGCCACCATCACTCTGATACCAAAACCAGACAGAGATGTCACAAAGAAAACTACAGACCAATAAAACTGATGAACATAGATGCAAAAATCCTCAAAAAGATACTAGCAAACAGAATCCAACAGCACAGTAAAAGGATCATACACGACGATGAAGTGGGGTTTATTCCAGGAAAGCAAGGATTCTTCAATATATGCAAATCAATCAATGTCATACACCATATTAACTAATTGAAGGAGAAAAACCATATGATCATCTCAATAGATGCAGAGAAAGCTTTCAACAAAATTCAACACCCATTTATGATAAAAACACTGCAGAAAGTAGGCATAGAGGGAACTTTCCTCAACATAATAAAGGCCATATATGACAAACCCACAGCCAGCATCGTTCTCAATGCTGAAAAACTGAAACCATTTCCACTAAGATCAGGAACAAGACAAGGTTGCCCACGCTCAACACTCTTATTCAACATAGTTTTGGAAGTTCTAGCCACAGCAATCAGAGAAGAAACAGAAATAAAAAGAATCCAAATCTGGAGAGAAGAAGTAAAGCTGTCACTCTTTGCAGTTGACATGATACTATACATAGAGAATCCTAAAGACTCTACCAGAAACACTCTAGTGCCAATCAATGAATTTGGTAAAGTAGCAGGATATAAAATTAATGCAGATAAATCTCTGGCATTCTTATACACTAATGATGAAAAATCTGAGAGTGAAATTAAGAAAACACTCCCATTTACCATTGCAACAAAAAGAATAAAATATCTAGGAATAAACCTACCTAAGGAGACAAAAGACTTGTATGCAGAAAACTATAAGACACTGATGAAAGAAATTAAAGATGATACAAATAGGTGGAGAAATATACCATGTTCTTGGATTGGAAGAATCAACATTGTGAAAATGACTCTACTACCCAAAGCAATCTACAGATTCAATGCAATCCCTATCAAACTACCACTGGCATTTTTTACAGAACTAGAACAAAAAATTTCACAATTTGTATGGAAACACAAAAGACCCCGAATAGCCAAAGCAATCTTGAGAACGAAAAATGGAGCTGGAGGAATCAGGCTCCCTGACTTCAGACTATACTACAAGCCTACAGTAATCAAGACAGTATGGTACTGGCACAAGAACAGAAATATAGATCAATGGAACAGGATAGAAAACCAAGAGATAAACCCACGGCCATACGGTCACCTTATCTTCGATAAAGGAGGCAAGAATATACAGTGGGGAAAAGACAGCCTCTTCAGTAAGTGGTGCTGGGAAAACAGGATGGGTACATATAAAAGTATGAGATTAGAACACTCCCTAATACCATACACAAAAATACACTCAAAATGGGTTAAAGACCTACATGTAAGGCCAGACACTATCAAACTCTTAGAGGAAAACATAGGCAGAACACTCTATGACATAAATCACAGCAAGATCCTTTTTGACCCACCTCCTAGAGAAATGGAAATAAAAACAAAAATAAACAAATGGGACCTAATGAAACTTAAAAGCTTTTGCACAGCAAAGGATACCATAAACAAGACCAAAAGACAACCCTCAGAATGGGAGAAAATATTTGCAAACGAAGCAACTGACAAAGGACTAATATCCAAAATTTATAAGCAACTCTTGCAGCTCAATAACAAAAAAACAAACAACCCAATCCAAAAATGGGCAGAAGAACTAAATAGACATTTCTCCAAAGAAGATATACAGATTGCCAACAAACACATGAAAGAATGCTCAACATCATTAATCATTAGAGAAATGCAAATCAAAACTACAATGAGATATAATCTCACACCCGTCAGAATGGCCATCATCAAAAACTCTAGAAACAACAAATGCTGGAGAGGGTGTGGAGAAAAGGGAACCCTCTTGCACTGCTGGTGGGAATGTAAATTGATACAGCCACATTGGGAACAGTATTGATGTTCCTTTAAAAACTACAAATAGAACTACCATACGACCCCACAATCCCACTACTGGGCATATACCCTGAGAAAACCATAATTCAAAAAGAGTCATGTACCAAAATGTTCATTGCAGCTCTATTTACGATAGCCAGGACATGGAAGCAACCTAACTGTCCATCAACAGATGAATGGATAAAGAAGATGTGGCACATATATACAATGGAATATTACTCAGCCATAAAAAGAAATGAAACTGAGTTATTTGTAATGAGGTGGATAGACCTGGAGTCTGTCATACAGAGTGAAGTAAGTCAGAAGGAGAAAATCAAATACCGTTTGCTAACACATATGTATGGAATCTAAGAAAAAAACGTCATGAAGAGACTAAGGGTAGGACGGGAATAAAACACAGATCTACTAGAGCATGGACTTGAGGATATGGGGAGGGGGAAGGGTAAGCTGTGACGAAGTGAGAGAGTGGCATGGACATATATACACTACCAAATGTAAAACAGATAGCTAGTGGGAAGCAGCTGCATAGCACAGGGAGATCAGCTCGTTGCTTTATGACCACCAAGAGGGGTGGGATAAGGAGGGCGGGAGGGAGGGAGACACAAGAGGGAAGAGATATGGGAACAAATGTATATGTATAAACTTGTGGTTGCCAAGGGGGAGTGGATTGGGAGTTGGGGATTAGCAGATGCAAACTATTATTTATAAAATTGATAAGCAACAAGTTCTTACTGTATAGCACAGGGAACTCTATTAAATATCCTGTCACAAACCATAATGGAAAAGAATATGAAAAATAATATATATATATATATACAACTGAATCACTTTGCTGTACAGCAGAAATTAACAGAACATTGTAAATAAAATATACTTCATTATAAAACATTTTAAAAATAAAATACAATCTTATATTTGAAAAAAAAAAAGAGTAAACATCTATCCTTCTCAAACTCTTCCAAAATATAGCAGAGGGAGGAACACTTCCAAACTCATTCTACGAAGCCACCATCACTCTGATACCAAAACCAGACAAAGATGTCACAAAGAAAAATACAGGCCAATAAAACTGATGAACATAGATGCAAAAATCCTCAAAAAAATACTAGCAAACAGAATCCAACAGCACATTAAAAGGATCAAACACGACAATCAAGTGGGATTTATTCCAGGAAAGCAAGGATTCTTCAATATACGCAAATCAAACAACGTGATACACCATATTAACTAATTGGAGGAGGAAAACCATATGATCCTCTCAATAGATGCAGAGAAAGCTTTCGACAAAATTCAGCAACCATTTATGATAAAAACCCTGCAGAAAGTAGGCATAGAGGGAACTTTCCTCAACATAATAAAGGCCATATATGACAAACCCACAGCCAGCATTGTTCTCAATGGTGAAAAACTGAAACCATTTCCACTAAGATCAGGAACAAGACAAGGTTGCCCACTCTCACCACTCTTATTCAACATAGTTTTGGAAGTTCTAGCCACAGCAATCAGAGAAGAAAAAGAAATAAAAGGAATCCAAATAGGAAAAGAAGAAGTAAAGCTGTCACTATTTGCAGATGACATGATATTATACATAGAGAATCCTAAGGATGCTACCAGAAAACTACTAGAGCTAATCAATGAATTTGGCAAAGTAGCAGGATACAAAATTAATGCACAGAAATCTCTGGCATTCTTATACACTAATGATGAAAAATCTGAGAGTGAAATTAAGAAAACACTCCCATTTACCATTGCAACAAAAAGAATAAAATATCTAGGAATAAACCTACCTAAGGAGACAAAAAACTTGTATGCAGAAAACTATAAGACACTGATGAAAGAAATTAAAGATGATACAAATAGGTGGAGAAATATACCATGTTCTTGGATTGGAAGAATCAACATTGTGAAAATGACTCTACTACCCAAAGCAATCTACAGATTCAATGCAATCCCTATCAAACTACCACTAGCATTTTTTACAGAACTAGAAAAAAAAATTTCACAATTTGTATGGAAACACAAAAGACCCCAAATAGCAAAAGCAATCTCTCCCAGTTTCTTTCCCTCTTCAGGAGAGTATCTACCCATTTCTTCTGGTCTTTCTATTTCAAGCTCCTCTTCAGGAAAGCTAGGCCATCAGTCATTTACTCCTCAGTCTAAATGAGTTTCCCTGACTTGGTTCTCTAATTAAAACATATTTTAAAGACATTGTGTTAATTCTGTGGTCCTCAGCTAACATTTACCTCTAACTAGGGAATGCATATTACCGTCCCTTCCCTCCCCATGCTTTTTCTTGTAGCAAAGTATCTCTCTCTGCTTGCCAGATATTAACATATGCTAGCGGTGGTATGTAGGAAATTTTCACGCAGCCCCTTAAATATTATGGGAAGCTGAAAATAAATAGTTTTGTTTCAGTTTATCATGCATTGGCTTGCCAGTGAGCTGCCACCAGCTGAGAGAAGTTTATGGATGAGTAGTAGTTTAGTAGTAGTAGTAGTTTCTCTCCACTACTAAGTATTCTCCATGGCATACAGATCACGTTTCCTCAACCTCTCCTATCTTGGGAGTGGGGAGCAGGACTGTGAGATATAGGTTGGGGTGGGAGAGAGAAGCTGTTCTTATCTCTGACTTCTCCAGTGCTGCTATTAATCAGATCCATTTCTATTTAGAACCCCTTTCCCCCACCCATTCCTATACCCAGGGGAGAAAACTTCGTTACTCTCATTTTCTCCAGTATCTGGATGAGCTAACAGAGGAGGCAGGATACAGGAAGGGATTTGGGTGAAATGTATGAGAAAGCTACCCACAGTAAACCACTAACACAATTATTAAAAGGTCACTTCCCCCTACCTAGGACTTCTTGATAAATATACATTCATCTACCAGGGACTAGGACCCTTGAAATATCTGATACTTATAGAGCAACTTAGTTTCTCTGACTCTTCCCTCATTCCTTGAGGGCTCTAATGCTTGGCATTAGGAGAGCAAACAAAGTAGATGTGGTAATCAGGGGCTATATTCAAAATATTTAACTACAGGGTCCAGCACAAACTGACCTATCACAATAGAGACAAACACTCTTTCCTCTATTGAATTACATTGGCACATTGTAAAAAATCAATTGACCGATTTCCTCTTCCCTTTTCCAAGCTAGCCCAGCATCCTGCCAACCCTATGTCCTTTAGTAGTGCTCTGAACGCTTGAGAGGAAGACTCCAGGAATCTGTCCAGAAGAGAATATGTGGCATGCCTCAAGCTGTTACAGTGTCACACTGGTGACTGCCACCACAGGCTCATGCCACATTCCAAACCCCTCCCTTGCCCTGGCCTGAGTGAGCCAGAGCCCCCTAGTAAGCCACTCCTTTAACCCCCTCCTGTATGGGAGAAGAACAGACGCCAAAGGGCAACCTACATGCAGAGGCAGGGTCAAATTCAAAGTTGAACACGAGGAACTGCATGAAAAAAGAAGAGAGAGGGAAATTCTCCATGTAGCCTCAGGGGCAGTGGATTAAATCTCCACAAACAACTTGATGTACACTGCAACTATGGAATACCTGAATAGACAACAAATCATCAAAAAATTGAGGTGGTGGACTTGGGAGCAAAGGTAGACTTGGGGTTTCCTGTATGCAACTGACTACTGGCTGATTTATATGTTTATCTTAGTTTAATTTTTAGTGCTTCTTATCATTGTTCAATGTGTTAATTTGTTTGTCTGCTCTCTTCCTTTTTTATATTTTATTACCTTTTTAATTTTTATTTTATTTATATTTTTAATTTTTTTATTTTAATAACTTTCTTTTTATTTTATTTTATTTTTTTTCTTTTCTTTCATTCTTTTTTTTTCCATTTCTACTGACCATTGTGGTTGACAGGTTTTTAGTGCTCCAGCCAGGTGCCAGGCTTGAACCTCTGAGGTGGGAGAGCCGAGTTCAGGATATTAGACCACCAGAGATTTCCCAGCCCCACATAATAGCAATCAGCAAGAGCTCTCCCAGAGATCTCTGTCTCAACACTAAGACTGAGGTCCATTCAACGACCAGCAACCTCCAGTGATGGAAACCCCATGCCAAAAAAATAGCAAGAGAGGAGCACAACCCCGCCCATTAGCAGAGAGGCTGCTTAAAGTCATAATAACTTCACAGACACCCCAAAACACACCACTGGTCTTGGTCCTTCCCACAATAAACACAGGGTCCAAACTCATCCAACAGAACACAGGCACCAGTCACCTCCACCAGGAAGCCTACACAACCCACTGAACCAACATTACCCACTGGGAGGAGACAAAAAAACAAAAAAAAAAGAAAACAACAACAAAAAAAAAACAGGAATTACAAACCGGCAGCCTGCAAAAAGGAGACACCAAACACAGTAAGTTAAGCAATATGAGAATACAGAGAAATATGCAGCATATGACAGAGCAAGGTAAAAACCCACCAGACCAAATGAATGAAGAGGAAATAGGCAGTGTACCTGAAACAGAATTCAGAGTAATAAGAGTAAAGATGATCCAAAATCTTGGAAATAGAATGGAGACAATACTAGAAATGTTTAACAAGGACCTGGAAGAACTAAGGAGCAAATAAACAATGAAGAACAACACAATAAATGAACTTTAAAATTCTCTAGAAGGAATCAGCAGCAGAATAACGGAGGCAGAAGAACAGATAAGGGACCTGGAAGACATAATATTGAAAATAATGACCACAGAGCAGAATAAAGAAAAAAGAATGAAAAGAATTGAGGACGGTCTCAGAGACCTCTGGGACAACATTGAATGCACCAAAATTCGACTTCTAGTGGTCCCAGAAGAAGAAGAGAAAATGAAAGGGACTGAGAATATATTTGAAGAGATTATAGCTGAAAACTTCCCTAATGGGAAGGGAAATAATCAAGTTCAAAAAGCACAGAGAGTCCCATGCAGGATAAATCCAAGGAGAAACACTCCAAGACATATATTAATCAAACTATCAAAAATTAAATACAAAGAAAAAATATTAAAAGCAACAAGGGAAAAGCGACACATAACATACAAGGGAATCCCCATGAGGTTAGTAGCTGACGTTTCAGCAGAAACTCTGCAAGCTAGAAGGAAGTGGCAGAACATATTTAAATTGATGAAAGGGAAAAACCTACAACAAAGATTAGTCTACCCAGCAAGGACCTCATTCAGATTTGATGGAGAAATTAAAACTTTTAGAGACAAGCAAAAGCTAAGAGAATTCAGCACCACCAAACCAGCTTTACAAAAAATGCTAAAGGAACTACTCTAGGCAGGAAACACAAGAAAAGGAAAAAAACCTACAATAACAAACCCAAAACAATTAAGAAAATGAAAGTAGGAACTGACATATCAATAATTACCTTAAATGTAAATAGATTAAATACTCCAACAAAAAGACATAGACTGGCTGAGTGGATACAAAAACAAGACCCATATATATGTTGTCTACAAGAGACCCACTTCAGACTTACAGACACATAGAGACTAAAATGGAGGGGATGGAAAAAGATATTCCATGCAAATGGATGTCAAAAGAAAGCTGGAGTAGCAATTCTCATATCAGACAAAGTAGACTTTAAAATAAAGACTATTACAAGAGGCAAAGAAGGACAATACTTAATGATTGAGGAATCAACCCAAGAAGAAGATATAACAATTGTAAATATTTATGCACTCAACATAGCAGCACCTCAATACATAAGGAAAATGCTAACAGCCATAAAAGGGGAAATTGAGAGTAACATGATCAGGGTAGGGGACTTAAACATCCCACTTTCACCAAAGGACAGATCATCCAAAATAAAAGTAAATAAGGAAACAAAAGCTTTAAATGACACATTAAACAAGATGGACTTAATTTATATTTACAGGACATTGCATCCAAAAACATCAGAATACACTTTCTTCTCAAGTGCTCATAGAACATTCTCCAGGATAGATCATATCTTGGGTAACAAATCAAGCCTTGGTTAATTTAAGAAAGTTGAAATTGTGTCAGGTATCTTTTCCAACAAAAATGTTATGAGACTAGATATCAATTACAGGAAAAAAAATGTAAAAAATAGAAACATTTGGAGGTTAAACAATACACTACATAATAACCAAGAGATCACTGAAGAAATCAAAGAGGAAGTCAAAAAATGCTTAGAAACAAATGGCAAAGAAAACACGATGACCCAAAACCATTGGGATGCAGCCAAAGTCATTCTAAGAGGGAAGTATACAGCAATACAATCCTACCTCAAGAAACAAGAAACATCTCAAATACCAATCTAACTTACACCTAAAGCAATTAGAGAAAGAGGAACAAAAATATCCCAAAGTTAGCAGAAGGAAAGAAATAATAAAGATCAGATCAGAAATAAATGAAAAAGAAGGAAGGAAACGATAGCAAAGATCAATAAAACGAAAAGATGGTTCTTTGAGAAGATAAACAAAATTGATAAGTCACACTCATCAAGAAAAAAGGGAGAAGACCCAAATCAACAGAATTAGAAATGAAAAAGAAGTAACAACTGACACTGCAGAAATACAAAGGATCATGAAAGATTACTGCAAGCAACTATATGCCAATAAAACGGACAACCTGGAAGAAATGGACACATTCTTAGAAAAGCACAACTTTCCGAGACTGAACCAGGA
>NC_041234.1:43456879-43458708 GCF_002837175.3 Physeter macrocephalus | reverse complement strand
AGAGTCCCATACAGGATAAATCCAAGGAGAAACACACCAAGACACATATTAATCAAACTATCAAAAATTAAACACAAAGAAAAAATATGAAAAGCAGCAAGGGCAAAACAACAAATAACATATAAGGGACTCCCCATAAGGTTAACAGCTGATATTTTAGCAGAAACTCTGCAAGCCAGAAGGGAGTGGCAGGACATATTTAAAGTGATGAAAGGGAAAAACCTACAATGAAGATTACTCTACTCAGCAAGGATCTCATTCAGATTTGATGGAGAAATTAAAACTTTTACAGACAAGCAAAAGCTAAGAAAATTCAGCATCACCAAACCAGCTTTACAACAAATGCTAAAGGAACTTCTCTAGGTAGGAAACACAAGAGAAAGAAAAGAACTACAGTAACAAACCCAAAACAATTAAGAAAATGATAATAGAAACATACTTATTGATGACTACCTTACATGAAAGTGGATTAAGTGCTCCAACCAAAAGACATAGACTGGCTGAATGGATACAAAAACAAGACCCATATATATGTTGTCTACACGAGACCCACTTCAGACTTACAGACACATAGAGACTAAAATGGAGGGGATGGAAAAAGATATTCCATGCAAATGGATGTCAAAAGAAAGCTGGAGTAGCAATTCTCATATCAGACAAAGTAGACTTTAAAATAAAGACTATTACAAGAGGCAAAGAAGGACAATACTTAATGATTGAGGAATCAACCCAAGAAGAAGATATAACAATTGTAAATATTTATGCACTCAACATAGCAGCACCTCAATACATAAGGAAAATGCTAACAGCCATAAAAGGGGAAATTGAGAGTAACATGATCAGGGTAGGGGACTTAAACATCCCACTTTCACCAAAGGACAGATCATCCAAAATAAAAGTAAATAAGGAAACAAAAGCTTTAAATGACACATTAAACAAGATGGACTTAATTTATATTTACAGGACATTGCATCCAAAAACATCAGAATACACTTTCTTCTCAAGTGCTCATAGAACATTCTCCAGGATAGATCATATCTTGGGTAACAAATCAAGCCTTGGTTAATTTAAGAAAGTTGAAATTGTGTCAGGTATCTTTTCCAACAAAAATGTTATGAGACTAGATATCAATTACAGGAAAAAAAATGTAAAAAATAGAAACATTTGGAGGTTAAACAATACACTACATAATAACCAAGAGATCACTGAAGAAATCAAAGAGGAAGTCAAAAAATGCTTAGAAACAAATGGCAAAGAAAACACGATGACCCAAAACCATTGGGATGCAGCCAAAGTCATTCTAAGAGGGAAGTATACAGCAATACAATCCTACCTCAAGAAACAAGAAACATCTCAAATACCAATCTAACTTACACCTAAAGCAATTAGAGAAAGAGGAACAAAAATATCCCAAAGTTAGCAGAAGGAAAGAAATAATAAAGATCAGATCAGAAATAAATGAAAAAGAAGGAAGGAAACGATAGCAAAGATCAATAAAACGAAAAGATGGTTCTTTGAGAAGATAAACAAAATTGATAAGTCACACTCATCAAGAAAAAAGGGAGAAGACTCAAATCAATAGAATTAGAAATGAAAAAGGAGAAGTAACAACTGGCACTGCAGGAACACAAAGAATAATGACAGATTACTACAAGCAATTATATACCCATAAAATGGACAACCTGGAAGAAATGGACACATTCCTAGAAATGCACAGCGTCTGAGACTGAACCAGGAAGAAATAGAAAATATAAACAGACCAATAAAAAGCACTGAAATTGAGACTGTGATTAAAAATCTTCCAACAAAAGTCCAGGACCAGATGGCTT
>NC_041234.1:43443191-43455297 GCF_002837175.3 Physeter macrocephalus | reverse complement strand
GACCTGGAGTCTGTCATACAGAGTGAAGTAAGTCAGAAGGAGAAAATCAAATACCGTTTGCTAACACATATGTATGGAATCTAAGAAAAAAACGTCATGAAGAGACTAAGGGTAGGACGGGAATAAAACACAGATCTACTAGAGCATGGACTTGAGGATATGAGGAAGGGGAAGGGTAAACTGTGATGAAGTGAGAGAGTGGCATGGACATATATACACTACCAAATGTAAAACAGATAGCTAGTGGGAAGCAGCTGCATAGCACAGGGAGATCAGCTCGTTGCTTTATGACCACCAAGAGGGGTGGGATAAGGAGGGCGGGAGGGAGGGGGACACAAGAGGGAAGAGATATGGGAACAAATGTATATGTATAACTGATTCAGTTTGTTGTAAAGCAGAAACTAACACAATATTATAAAACAGTTATACTCTAATAATGACGTTAAAAAAATTAATAAAGAAAGAAAGAAACAGAGAGAGAAAGAAAGAAAGAAAGAAAGAAAGAAAGAAAGAAAGAAAGAAAGAAAGAAAGAAAGAAAACAGACTTGTGGTTGCCAAGGGGGAGTGGATTGGGAGTTGGGGATTAGCAGATGCAAACTATTATTTATAAAATTGATAAGCAACAAGTTCTTACTGTATAGCACAAAAAAATACTAGCAAACAGAATCCAACAGCACATTAAAAGGATCAAACACGACAATCAAGTGGGATTTACTCCAGGAAAGCAAGGATTCTTCAATATACGCAAATCAAACAACGTGATACACCATATTAACTAATTGGAGGAGGAAAACCATATGATCCTCTCAATAGATGCAGAGAAAGCTTTCGACAAAATTCAGCAACCATTTATGATAAAAACCCTGCAGAAAGTAGGCATAGAGGGAACCTTCCTCAACATAATAAAGGCCATATATGACAAACCCACAGACAACATTGTTCTCAATGGTGAAAAACTGAAACCATTTTCACTAATTTCAGGAACAAGACAAGGTTGCCCACTCTAACCACTCTTATTCAACATAGTTTTGGAAGTTTTAGCCACAGCAATCAGAGAAGAAAAAGAAATAAAAAGAATCCAAATCTGGGGAGAAGAAGTAAAGCTGTCACTCTTTGCAGTTGACATGATACTATACATAGAGAATCCTAAAGACTCTACCAGAAACACTCTAGTGCCAATCAATGAATTTGGTAAAGTAGCAGGATATAAAATTAATGCAGATAAATCTCTTGCATTCCTATACACTAATGATGAAAATTCTGAAAGAGAAATTAAGGAACCATTCCCCTTTAACCACTGCAACAAAACGAATGAAATACCTAGGAATAAACCTACTTAATGAGACAGAAGACCTGTATGCAGAAAACTATAAGACACTGATGAAAGAAATTAAAGATGATATATATAAATGGAGAGATATACCATGTTCTTGGATTGGAAGAATCAACATTGTGAAAATGACTCTATTACCCAAAGCAATCTACAGATTCAATGCAATCCCTATCAAACTACCACTGGCATTTTTTACAGAAATAAAATGAGAACAGGTTAGAAAGCCCAGAGATAAACCCACACACATATGGGCACCTTATCTTTGATAAAGGAGGGAAGAATATGCAGTGGAGAAAAGAAAGCCTCTTTAATAAGTGGTGCTGGGAAAACTGGACGGGTACATGTAAAAGTATGAAATTAGAACACTCCCTAACACCATACACAAAAATACACTCAAAATGGGTTAAAGACCTACATGTAAGGCCAGACACTATCAAACTCTTAGAGGTAAACATAGGCAGAACACTCTATGACATAAATCACAGCAAGATCCTTTTTGACCCACCTCCTAGAGAAATGGAAATAAAAACAAAAATAAACAAATGCGACTTAATGAACCTTAATAGCATTTGCACAGCAAAGGATACCATAAACAAGACCAAAAGACAACCCTCAGAATGGGAGAAAATATTTGCAAATGAAGCAACTGGCAAAGGATTAATATCCAAAATTTACAAGCAGCTCATGCAGCTCTATAACAAAACAACAAACAACCCAATCCAAAAATGGGCAGAACACCTAGATAGACATTTCTCCAAAGAAGATATACAGATTGCCAACAAACACATGAAAGAATGCTCAACATCATTAATCATTAGAGAAATGAAAATCAAAACTACAATGAGATATCATCTCACACCGGTCAGAATGGCCATCATCAAAAAATCTAGAAACAATAAATGCTGGAGAGGGTGTGGAGAAAAGGGAACACTCTTGCACTGTTGGTGGGAATGTAAATTGATACAGCCACTATGGAGAACAGTATGGAGGTTCCTTAAAAAACTACAAATAGAACTACCATATGACCCAGAAATACCACTGCTGGGCATTTACCCTGAGAAACCATAATTCAAAAAGAGGCATGTATCAAAATGTTCATTGCATCTCTTTACAATAGCCAGGACATGCAAGCAACCTAAATGTCCATCAACAGATGAATGGATAAAGAAGATGTGGCACATATATACAATGGAATATTACTCAGCCATAAGAATAAATGAAACTGAGTTATTTGTAATGAGGTGGATAGACCTGGAGTCTGTCATACAGAGTGAAGTAAGTCAGAAGAAGCAAAACAAATACCGTATGCTAACACATATATATGGAATCTAAGAAAAAAAAATGTCATGAAGAGGCTAGGGGTTGGACGGGAATAAAACACAGACCTACTAGAGCATGGACTTGAGGATATGGGGAGGGGGAAGGGTAAGCTGTGATGAAGTGAGAGAGTGGCATGGACATATATACACTACCAAATGTAAAACAGATAGCTAGTGGGAAGCAGCCACATAGCACAGGGAGATCATCTCAGTGCTTTGTGACCACCTTGAGGGGTGGGATAGGGAGGGTGGGATGGAGGGAGATGCAAAAGGAAAGAGATATGGGAACATATGTATATGTATAACTGATTCACTTTGTTGTAAAATAGAAACTAACACACTCTTGTAAAACAGTTATACTCTAATAAAGATGTTAAAAAAGAAATTAAAGATGATACAAACAAATGGAAAAATATACCTTGTTCTTGAATGGGGAGAATGAACATTGTGAAAATGACTATACTACCGAAAGCAATCTACAGATTCATTGTAATCCCTATTAAACTGTCAATGGCATTTTTCACAGAAGTAGAAGAAAAAATTTCACAATTTGTATGGAAACACAAAAGACCCCGTATAGCCAAAGAACCCTTGAGAAAGAAAAACAGAGCTCAATGAATCAGGCTCCCTGACTTCAGACTATACTATAAGTCTACAGTCATGAAGACAGTATAGTACTGACACAGAAACAGAAATATAGATCAATGGAACTGGATAGAAAGCCCGGAGATAGACCCACACACATATGGTCACCTTATCTTTGATAAAGAAGGCAAAAATATGCAATGGATAAAAGACAGTCTCTTCAATAAGTGGTACTGAGAAAACTGGACAGCTACGTGTAAAACAATGAAATTAGAACACTCCCTAACACCATACACAAAAATAAACTCAAAATGGATTAAAGACCTAAATGTAAGGCCAGACAGTATAAAACTCTTAGAGGAAAATATTGGCAGAACACTCTAAGACATAAATCAGAGTAAGATCCTTTTTGACCCAGCTCCCAGAGAAATGGAAATAAAAACAAAAATAAACAAATGGGGCCTAATGCAAATTAAAAGCTTTTGCGCAGCAAAGGAAACCACAAATTAGACCAAAAGACAACCCTCGGAATGGGAGAAAATATTTGCAAACGAAGCAACTGGAAAGGGATTAATCTCCAAAATATAAAAGCAGTTCATGCAACTTAATATCATAAAAACAAACAACCCAATCCAAAACTGGGCAGAAGACCTAAATAGACATTTCTCCAAAGAATATATACAGATTGCCAACAAACACATGAAAGGATACTCAACATCGCTAGTCATTAGAGAAATGCAAATCATAACTACAAAGAGGTATCACCTCACACTGGTTCAGAATGGCCATCCTCCAAAAACCTACAAACTATAAATGCTGGAGAGGGTGTGGAGAAAAGGGAATCCTCTTGCACTGTTAGTGGGAATGTCAATTGATACAGCCACTATGGATAACAGTATGGAGGTTCTTTAAAAAACTAAAAATAGAACTACCATATGATCCAGCAATCCCACTACTGGGCATATACCCTGAGAAAACCATAATTCAAACAGAGTCATTTACCACAATATTCATTGCAGCACTATTTACAATAACCAGGACATGGAAGCAACCTAAGTGTCTATTGAGAGATGAATGGATAAAGAAGATGTGGCACATATATAAAATGGAATATTACTCTGCCATAAAAAGAATTGAAATTGAGTTATTTGTAGTGAGGTGGATGGAACAAAGTCTGTCATACTGAGTGAGGCAAGTCAGAAAGGGAAAAACAAATACCATATGCTAACACACATATATAGAATCTATAAAAAAAAAGGTTCTGTAGAACCTAATGGCAGCACAGGAATTAAGATGCAGACATTGAGGATGGACTTGAGGACATGGATAGAGGGAAGGATAAGCTGGGGAGAAGTGAGTGAGCGGCATTGACATGTATACACTACCAAATGCAAACTCGATAGCTAGTGAGAATCAGCTGCCTAGCACAGGGAGATCAGCTTGGTGCTTTGTGACCACCTAGAGGGGTGGGATAGAGAGGGTGGGAAGAAGGTGCAAGAGGGAGGTGATATGGTGATATATGTATACCTATAACTGATTCACTTTGTTATATAGCAGAAACTAACACAGCAATATAAAACAAATACTCCACTAAAGATGTTTTTAAAAAAATTCAATTGACCGTGTTTGTGTGGATCTATTTCTGGAAAAATATGGTAACTGGAAGACAGAGACCAGCTTTGTGTTTGAAGCAATTTCCCTTCTACTAAAACAACTAGATTCCACACTTATTTTAGAAGTCCTCCACCCTAGCTCCCTCACTTCCCATGTGCACCGCCTAGTTTCAGCAAATATCTGTTGGGGAAAATTGTCTTTGCCGTTGGGGCTCTACAAGTTTCTACTCTTCCAAGCTACTCCCATATGACCACCAAATGTTTCACTTGTTTCTCCTTCCCCCAGGAGAGTCTCTCTGTGTGAGCCAAGACTAACACTTATTTTATATCCATAATCCGTAAATAACCCCAGGGGAAGTGGCTCACAATTAATGTCTTACCTGTGAAATAATTTCCTCTCTCTTGAAATCCAATTTATCCAGTTTTTGTTGTTTCCATACCTTCCACACCTCTATCATATCTTTATAGTAGAATGTTTGCAATGCATCCAGATTTTTCTAGTCTTTGCACCATGAACATTGGGCTATTGAGATTTACTGCATCCTACCAAGAAAGAGGAGTTTCCCACCCACTCTGCTGCTTTACTGATAATATAGAAAAAGGAAGGGGCAAGAATAGAAGCATGGAGATCAGTTAGGAGGTGATTGAATGACATATGATGGAGGCTTGACTTGTCGAAAGAGCGTGGATTTAAGATAAAAATCATCTAAAGCAGGGATTGGAAAACATTTTTTCATAAATATCCAAATAGTAAATATATTAGGCTTTGTGTGCCATATGGTTTCTCTCAAAACTACTCAACTTTGTTATTGTAGTGCAAAAGCAGCCATAGACATATGTAAATGAACAAGCATGGCTATCTTTTAGTAAAGCTTTATTTACAAAAATAGACTTGATTTGGCCTTTGAACCATAGTTTGCTGTCCCTTATCTAGAACTTTTACCTTTCCTCCTGCTTTCCTGTTGGAAGTTCTACTGAGTGTCTTTCTTTTATAGTAAACTCTTCATTGAGGGTATAATATGCATAGAAGTTCACAAATGATAAATATATAAATAAATTGTCATGAACTGAAGTATCTTGTAATCATGACCCCAATCAAGCAAGTGAACATTAGCAGCAACCCAGAAATCCCCTCTTGTATCCTCCCAGTCAGTACCAGAAACAACTCTCCTAACTTCTAACATCATAGAACGGTTTTGCCTATTTTTGAACTTTATATAAATAGAATCTTATAATCTGTACTCTTTCTCTGGCTTCTTTTACTCAACATTATGTTTGTGAGATTGATTCACCCATGTTGTGGTATGTAGCAATAATTCATTAATTCTCATTGCTGTATGGTATTCCATAGTGTGAATATACCACAATTTATTTATCCATTCTACTATTGATCGACACTTGGATAGTTTCTAGTTTGGGGCTATTACAAATTCTATTTCTATGAATATTCTTTTACATATCATTTGGTGAATATAAAAAAGCATTTCTGTTGTGTATATATGTAAGAATGTAATTCCTTAGTCATAGGATATGCATGTGTTCAGATTAAATAAATATTGAAATCTTTTACCTAAGTGTCTGTACCATTTTTACTGAGGGTGTTGACAACACCTGTGCCAAAAGACAGAGAGTGCTGGAGAGAAGCAGAGGGGAGAGGTGGTCATTGGTTAGTTTCATCCTGAGTGGAAGGAAGTTCCAGCTGTCTGGGTCAAGGGTCTTTCCTCACAAGCCATACCCTTCAAACACTTTATAGGGTTAGACTATTTGCAAAATTGGCTTCTAGAGAGAGCTTTCAAGGATTAGATGGCTCCTGAGACCCTTTCTCACCTTTAGCATTGTCCTAGCAATCCCTTCCACTGTTACCCCCAAAAATTAAGTCATGACTGGTGCTGTTTATCTTAACTCTTATGCAATCTAGATGCATTAAAGGCCAGCATAGTAGTGAATATCTATGTGGGAGGCAGAGCATTGACTATGCTGGACAAGCTACAGTATATGTGATAGCAAACTGGTCTGTGAGTGGGGCTGTTTTTTTATGTGTTGCTATATGCTCATAGCTCAATTTGACTGGTGGTAAGGGAGAGAAAAGAAAATAAACACATAGTAAGAAAACTGGAATGAAAGCCATTTTGCAAAACCCTAAACACAGAGGTTTATTTGTCTCCCAGAGGAGATATAGAGGTGGAGAGCCTAAAAAGAGTTGTGGGAAAAGGGAGGGAGATGAGAAGGAAAGAAAGGTAAGGAAAAGTCAAGGAGAGAGTATGTGAGAAAGAAAGAGAAAATATGCTAACACATACATATGGAATCTAAAAAAAAAATGGTCATGAAGAACCTAGGGGCAAGATGGGAATAAAGACACAGACCTACTAGAGAATGGACTTGAGGACACAGGGAGGGGAAGGGTAAGCTAGGACAAAGTGAGAGAGTGGTATGGACATACATACACTACCAAATGTAAAACAGATAGCTACTGGGAAGCAGCTGCATAGCACAGGGAGATCAGCTCGGTGCTTTGTGACCACCTAGAGGGGTGGGATAGGGAGGGTGGGAGGGAGGGAGACGCAAGTGGGAAGATATATAGGGATATATGTATATGTATAACTGATTCACTTTGTTATGAAGCAGAAACTGACACACCATTGTAAATCAATTATACTCCAATAAAGACGTGAAAAAAAAAGAAAATTAATGAGATTGGTAAAAGGAGTGAAAAGAAAGAATTGAAATAAGGGACATAAACAAGGAAGTGGAGGGGAAGGTCAGAATAGTGTATTGAAAGTACACTATATAAAGAGCATGGTATAGGATTGCTACTGATGGCTAATAACAGTCCTCATAAGAATTATAATGGAAGACAGATTCTGTAGTAAATGTATTTCTATATGCTATCTCACCTAATGATCATAATAGCTCTGTGAAGAAGATGTTATTCCTATTTGCAGACGTGGAAACAGGCTTTGCCTCTGAATCAGGAGTTCTTAATCTGCTGTCCACAGGGTTTGTAGAAGTCAGAGCGTTTATGAACGTGGGTTGGAAAAATTAAATCTTAATTTTTACTAACCTCTAACTAAAATTTAACATTTTATCCAATGATGACAATAGGCAACAAACCATAGTAGTATTTACATTACCTAAGACTTTGTCACCAATAGAAATCACAAATAGTTTCACATCATATTAATTATTCCAGATATCTCTAAATAACATTTAAGCTCATCATTATTCCAAAATGAAGGTAGTTACAGGACTTGATGCTAAATCTTGTTATGTATGCATTAAAGAAGAAATACATATATCACATATTTGGTTTAAAAATATTTTGATAACTGTTTCAATATGCAATCATACTTTTTTTTCATTTTATGCATTTTAAAACATTATTTATCGAAGGGGTTCATAGGTTTCATCACACTGCCAAAGGGGTTCATAGAGAAAATAATGTTATGTGTCTATTTTACCTTACGTGTGACCTTGAACAAGTCTTTTTCCTTCTTCTATCTCAATTCCTCTGTTTGAACTTAAATCATCTCCAAGAGCTTGGCCAGGCTTGAAGTTTTAAGTTTTAGATGAGAAAAGTAGGAAACACGAGAAAGAAGACCATCCCAGGGCTAGAGATTGTCTAGCCAGAGCCTTCCTAGCCCACAGGACACACTCAGAGTAAGGATGTATTGCAGGATATCTAACCAGAAATCCTGCACTTGAATTTTTTTGAGGTAATATTGGTTTATAATATTATATAAGATTTATGTGTACGACATTATATTTGAACTTCTGTATACACTACAGAGTGCTCACCACCAAAAGTTAGTTTCCATCGGTCACTATGCAGTTGACCCCCTTTACCCATTTCACCCTTCCCCCACTTCCCCTCTGTTAATTACTACTCCGTTCTCTGTATATACATGTTTGCTTTTGTTTAGTTTGGTTTGTTTATTTATATTCTTTTTGTTTGTCTGCATTTTTAATATTCCACATATGAGTGAAATCATGTGGTATTTGTCTTTCACCGTCTAATTTCAACTAAGCTGAAAAAATATCACTCCAGCCTAGAAGGCCTATCTGACCAAAAGTGATGGTGTTCCATGGGCCTATAAACTGCAGATATTTGAAAGGAATTTTAAAGAATCAGGTATAACTATCAGCTGAGGAAAATTCTAAACCTGGAATAAATGATTAACTGCAAAGCATCTTTTTTTTTTTCCCCTCCTGGAACAAATTGTAGGGGCATTGAATCGTATGGGCACTGACTCACTGAGTCAAACTGACCGGCTGACTGTCCATTAGAAAACCACACAAAGGAAGGCTTTGGCTAGATAAAAAGTGGTCTTTCAGTCTTAGAAGACATTCTCAAAACGTACATTAAAATGTGTCACAATATTTCTACAATTAACAGAAAAATGTATCAAAGTATTTTTGCATAAAACATTGGTTTCAAAAGTACACTATTAGCTCATAGTCCTGTTTACTGAACTAGCCAATTACTGGGTTACTATAAGGTAATGCTAGATCTTTAGCTTTGTTTTCTTGTTTTTTTCTAAATATTTTAATTGTATTAATATAAAATAGTATTGTATTTTTAAAAAATTTTATTGGAGTATAGCTGTTTTACAATATTGTGTTAGTTTCTGCTGGACGGAAAAGTGAATCAGCAATACGTATTCATATATCCCCTTTTTTCCATTCCCTTCCCATTTAGGTCACCTCAGAGCATTGAGTAGAGTTATCTATGCTATACAGTAGGTTCTCATTACTTATCTATTTTATACATAGTATCAATAGTGTATATATGTCAATCCCAAACAACCAATTCATCCCACCCTCCCTTTCCCCCTTGATATCCATACGTTTATTCTCTATGTCTATGTCTCTATTTCTGCTTTGTAAATAAGATCTATACCAATTTTTTTTCAGATTCCACATATCTGTGTTAATATACTGTATTTGTTTTTCTGACTTACTTCACTCTGTATGACAGGCTAAAGGTCCATCCACGTCTCTACAAATGACCCAATTTGTTCCTTTTAATGGCTGAGTAATATTCCATTAGATATATGTACATCTTCTTTATCCACTCCTGTGTTGATGGGCATTTAGTTTGTTTCCATGTCCTGCCTATTGTAAATAGTGCTTTTATGAGCACTGGGGTGCATGTATCTTTTTTTTAACACTTTTATTGGAGTATAATTGCTTTACAATGGTGTGTTAGTTTCTGCTTTATAACAAAGAGAATCAGTTATACATATACATATGTTCCCATATCTCTTCCCTCTTGCGTCTCCCTCCCTCCCACCCACCCTATCCCAACCCTCTAGGTGGTCACAAAGCACCGAGTTGATCTCCCTGTGCTATGCGGCTGCTTCCTACTAGCTATCTATTTTACGTTTGGTAGTGTATATATGTCCATGCCACTCTCTCAATTTGTCACAGCTTACCGTTCCCCCTCCCCATATCCTCAAGTCCATTCTCTAGTAGGTCTGTGTCTTTATTCCCATCTTACCCCTAGTTTCTTCATGACCTTTTTTTTCTTAGATTCCATATATATGTGTTAGCATATGGTATTTGTTTTTCTCTTTCTGAATTACTTCACTCTGTATGACAGTCTGTAGGTCCATCCACGTCTCTACAGATGACCCAATTTGTTCATTTTAATGACTAATATTCCATTAGATATATTACATCTTCTTTATCCACTCTTCTGTTGATGGACGTTTAGTTTGCTTACATGTCCTGCCTATTGTAAATAGTGCTGCTATGAACACTGGGGTGCATGTGTCTTTTTGAATTTTGGTTTCCTCTGGATATGTGCTCAGTAGTGGGATTGCTGGGTCATATGGTAGTTCTATTTTTATATTTTTAAGGAACCTCCATACTGTTCTCCATAGTGGTTGAATCAATTTACATTCCCACAAAAAGTGCAAGAGGGTTTCCTTTTCACCACACACTCTCCAGCATTTATTGTTTGCAGATTTTTTTGATGATGGCCATTCTGATGTTAACACCATTCTGGTGTTAGGTGATACCTCATTGAAGTTTCGATTTGAATTTCTCTAATGATTAGAGATGTTGAGCATCTTTTCATGTGTTTGTTGGCCATCTGTATGTCTTCTTTGGAGAAATGTCTATTTAGGTCTTCCACTTGTTTTTTGATTGGGTTGTTGGTTTTTTTGATGTTGAGCTGCATGAGCTGCTTATATATTTTGGAGATTAATCCTTTGTCAGTTGCTTCATTTGCAAATATTTTCTGCCATTCTGAGGGTTGTCTTTTTGTCTTGTTTATGGTTTCATTTGCTGTGCAAAAGCTTTTAAGTTTAATTAGGGTCTATTTGCTTTTTTTTTGTTTTTATTCTCATTACTATAGGAGGTGGGTTGTTAGAGAGTGTTCTAATTTCTCATTTGTGCATGTAGCTGTCCAGTTTTCCTAGCACCACTTATTGAAGAGACTATCTTTTCTCCATTGTATATTCTTGCCTTCTTTATCAAAAATAAGGTGATCATATGTACATGGGCTTATCTCTGGGCTTTCTACCCTGTTCCATCGATCTATATTTCTCTTTTTGTGCCAGTACCATACTGTCTAGATTACAGTAGCTTTGTAGTATAATCTGCAATCAGGGAGTCTGATTCCTCCAGCTCCACATTTTTTTCTGAAGATTGCTTTTGCTATTCGAGGTCCTTTTTGTTTCCATACAAATTGTAATTTTTTTCCTTCTAGTTCTGTGAAAAAATGCCATTGTTGATTTGATAGGGAATGCATTGAATCTGTAGATTACTTTGGGAAGTAAAGTCATTTTCACAATGTTGTTTCTTCCAATCCAAGAACATGATATAACTCTCCATCTATTTGTGTCATCTTTGATACCTTTCATCACTATCTTATAGTTTTCTGCTTACAGGTCTTTTGCCTCCTTAGGTAGGTTTATTCTTAGGTATTTTATTATTTTTGTTGCCATGGTAAATGGGATTGTTTCCTTAACTTCTCCTTCAGATTTTTCATCATTAGTGTATAGGAATGGTCTATTTGCTTTTTTTTTGTTTTTATTCTCATTACTATAGGAGGTGGGTCAAAAAAGATCTTGCTGTGATTTGTGTCAAAGAGTGTTCTGCCTATGCTTTCCTCTAAGAGTTCAATAGTGTCTGGCCTTACATTTAGGTCTTTAATCCATTTTCCATTTATTTCTGTGTATGGTGTTAGGGAGTGTTCTAATTTCATTCTTTTACATGTAGCTGTCCAGTTCTCCCAGCACCACTTATTGAAG
>NC_041234.1:43384891-43443012 GCF_002837175.3 Physeter macrocephalus | reverse complement strand
TTCAGATTTTTCATCATTAGTGTATAGGAATGCAAGAGATTTCTGTGCATTAATTTTGTATCCTGCTACTTTACCAAATTCTTTGATTAGCTCTAGTAGTTTCCTAGTAGCATTTTTAGGATTCTCTATGTATAGTATCATGTCATCTGCAAACAGTAACAGTTTTAACTCTTCTTTTCCAATTTGGATTCCTTTTATTTATTTTTCTTCTCTGATTGCTGTGGCTAGGACTTCTAATACTATGTTGAATAATAGTAGCGAGAGTGGGCATCCTTGTCTTGTTTCTGACTTTAGAGTAAATGCTTTTAGTTTTTAACCATTGAGAATAAGGTTTCCCATGGGTTTGCCATATATGGCTTTTATTATGTTGAGGTAGGTTCCCTCATTGCCCACTTTCTGGAGAGTTTTTATCATAAATAGGTGTTAAATTTGGTCAAAAGCTTTTTTGCCTCTATTGAGAAGATCATATGATTTTTATTCTTCAATTTGTTAATATAGTGTGTTACATTGATTGATTTGTGTATATTGAACAATCCTTGCATCCCTAGGATAAAACACACTCAATCATAGAGTATGATGCTTTTAATGTGTTGTTGGATTTGGTTTGCTAGTATTTTGTTGAGGATTTTTTCCTCTGTGTTCATCAGTGATATTGACCTGTTATTTTCTTTTTTGCGTGATATCTATGTCTGGTTTTGGTATCAGGGTGATGGTGACCTCATAGAATGACTTTGGGAGTATTCCTCCCTCTGTAATATTTTGGAAGAGTTTGAGAATGGTATGTGTTTGCTCTTCTCTACATGTTTGATAGGATTCACCTGGTCCTAGACTTTTGTTTGTTGGAAGATTTTAAATCAGTTTCAATTTCATTACTTGTGATTGGTCTGTTCATATTTTCTATTTCTTCCTGGTTCAGTCTTGCAAAGTTGTACCTTTCTAAGAATTTGTCCCTTTCTTCCAGTTTGTCAATTTTATTGGCATATAGTTGTTTCTGGTATTTTCTTATGATCTTTGGATTTCTTCAACAGTTGTAACTTCTCCTTTTTCATTTCTAATTTTATTGATTTGAGTCCTCTCCGTTTATTTCTTGATGAGTCTTGCTAAAGGTTTTTCAATATTGTTTATTTTCTCAAAGAACCAGCTTTTAGTTTTATTGATCTTTACTATTTTTTTTTTGCTTCTATTTCATTTATTTCTGCTCTAATCTTTATGATTTCTGTCCTTGTGCTAACTTTGGGTTTTCTTTCCTTTTTCTTTAGTTCCTTTAGGGTAAAGTTAGATTTTCTTATTTGAGATTTTTATTGTTTCTTGAGGTAGGATTGTATTGCTATAAACTTCCTTCTTATAACTGCTTTTGCTGTATCCCATAGGTTTTGGTTCATTGTGTTTTTGGTGTCATTTGTTTCTAGGTATTTTTTTGTTTTCCTCTTTGATTTCTTCAGTGATCTCTTGATTATTTTGTAGCATATTGTTTACCTTCCATGTGTTTGTATTTTTTTACAGATTTTTTCCTGTAGTTCATTTCTAATCTCATAGCATTGTGGTCAGAAAAGATGCTTGATATGATTTCAATTTTCTTCAATTTACCAAGTCTTCATTTGTGACCCTAGATGTGATCTATCCTGGAGAATGTTCCGTGTGCACTTGAGAAGAAATTGTATTTTACTGCTTTCGGATGGAATGTCCTATAAAATCAATTAGGTCTGTCTGATCTAACCTGTCATTTAAAGCTTGTGTTTCCTTATAATTTTCTGTCTGGATGATCTGTCCATTGGTGTAAGTGTGTGTTAACATCCTCCACTTTTATTGTGTTACTGTTGATTTTCCCTTTTATGGCTGTTAGTGTTTTCCTTATGTATTGAGGTTCTTTGATGTTGGGTGCATACATATTTACAATTGTTATATTTTCTTCTTTCATTGATCTCTTGATCATTATGTAGTGTCTTTCCTCGTCTCTTGTGAGAGTCTTTATTTTAAAGTCTATATTGTCTGTTATGAGTATTGCTACTCCAGCTTTCTTCTGATTTCCATTTGCATGGAATATCTTTTCCCATCTCCTCACTTTCAGTCTGTATGTGTCCCTAGATCTGAAGTAGGTATCTTGTAGACAACCTATATGTAGGTGCTGTTTTTGTATCCATTCTGCCAGTCTGTGTCTTTTGGTTGGAGCATTTAATCCATTTACATTTAAGGTAATTATTGATATGTACATTCCTATTACCATTTTCTTAATTGTTTTGGGTTTGTTTTTGTAGGTCTTTTCTTCCATTGTGTTTCCTGCCAGAGAATTTCTTTTAGCATTTGTCGCAAAGCTGGTCTTGTGGTGCTGAATTCTCTTAGCTTTGGCTTGTCTCTAAAGCTCTTGATTTCTCTGTCAAATCTGAAGAAGACCCTTGCTCTGTAGGGAAATCTTGCTTGTTGGATTTCCCTTTCATCACTTTAAAAATATTCTGCCACACCCTTCTGGCCTGCAGAATTTCTGCTGAAAAATCTGCTAATAATCTTATGGTATTCCCTTATATGTTATTTGTTGTTTTTCCCTTGCTGCTTTTAATATTTATTCTTTGTATTTAATTTTTGTTAGTTTGATTAATATACGTCTTGTCTTGTTTCTTCTTGGGTTTATCCTGTATGGGACTCTGCACTTCCTGGACTTGGGTGGCTATTTCCTTTTCCATGTTAGGGAAGTTTTCAACTATAATGTCTTCAAATATTTTCTCATACACCTTCTCATTCTCTTATTCTTCTGGGACACCCTGTAATTCGAATATTTGTGCTTTTAATGTTGTCTCAGAGGTCTCTGAGACTGTCGCCAATTCTTTTCATTCTTTTTTCTTTATTCTGCCCTGCAGCAGTTATTTCCACCATTCTGTCTTCCAGCTGTCTTATCCATTCCTCTGCCATTTATTCTGCTATTGATTCATTCTAGTGTATTTTTAATTTCAGTTATTATGTTGTTCATCACTGTTTGTTTGTTCTTTAGTTCTTCTAAGTCCTTGTTAAATATTTCCTGTATTTTCTCCCCTCTATTTCCAAGATTTTGGATCATCTTTACTATCATTACCCTGAATTGTTTTTCAGGTAGATTGCCTATTTCCTCTTCATTTATTTGATATTGTGGGTTTTTATCTTTCTCCTTCATCTGCAACATATTTCTCTGTCTTCTCATTTTGTCTAACTTACTGTGTTTGATTTAAGGTAATTATTGATATGTACATTCCTATTACCATTTTCTTAATTGTTTTGGGTTTGTTTTTGTAGGTCTTTTCTTCCATTGTGTTTCCTGCCAGAGAATTTCTTTTAGCATTTGTCGCAAAGCTGGTCTTGTGGTGCTGAATTCTCTTAGCTTTGGCTTGTCTCTAAAGCTCTTGATTTCTCTGTCAAATCTGAAGAAGACCCTTGCTCTGTAGGGAAATCTTGCTTGTTGGATTTCCCTTTCATCACTTTAAAAATATTCTGCCACACCCTTCTGGCCTGCAGAATTTCTGCTGAAAAATCTGCTAATAATCTTATGGTATTCCCTTATATGTTATTTGTTGTTTTTCCCTTGCTGCTTTTAATATTTATTCTTTGTATTTAATTTTTGTTAGTTTGATTAATATACGTCTTGTCTTGTTTCTTCTTGGGTTTATCCTGTATGGGACTCTGCACTTCCTGGACTTGGGTGGCTATTTCCTTTTCCATGTTAGGGAAGTTTTCAACTATAATGTCTTCAAATATTTTCTCATACACCTTCTCATTCTCTTATTCTTCTGGGACACCCTGTAATTCGAATATTTGTGCTTTTAATGTTGTCTCAGAGGTCTCTGAGACTGTCGCCAATTCTTTTCATTCTTTTTTCTTTATTCTGCCCTGCAGCAGTTATTTCCACCATTCTGTCTTCCAGCTGTCTTATCCATTCCTCTGCCATTTATTCTGCTATTGATTCATTCTAGTGTATTTTTAATTTCAGTTATTATGTTGTTCATCACTGTTTGTTTGTTCTTTAGTTCTTCTAAGTCCTTGTTAAATATTTCCTGTATTTTCTCCCCTCTATTTCCAAGATTTTGGATCATCTTTACTATCATTACCCTGAATTGTTTTTCAGGTAGATTGCCTATTTCCTCTTCATTTATTTGATATTGTGGGTTTTTATCTTTCTCCTTCATCTGCAACATATTTCTCTGTCTTCTCATTTTGTCTAACTTACTGTGTTTGAGGTCTCCTTTCTGAAGGCTGCAGGGTCGTAGTTCCTCTTGCTTCTAGTGTTTGACCCCCGTGGGTGAGCTTGATCCAGTGGTTTGTGTAGGCTTCCTGGTGGAGGGGAATGGTGCCTGTGTTCCTGCGGGTGGAGTAGGATCTTATCCCCCTGATGGGCACAGGTGTGTCACATCATGTGTTTTTGGGGTGTCTGTGGGCTTAGTACAACTTTAAGCAGCCTGTCTGCTGATGGGTGGTTTTGTGTTCCTGTCTTGTTTGTTGTTTGGCATGGGGCATTGATTCAGCCCTGGAGCCTGCAGACAGTTGGGTGGAGCCTGGTCTCAGAGTTGAGATGGAGACCTCCAGGAAAGCTCTCACCATTTAATATTCCCTTGGGCTGAGAATTCTCTGGTATTCTAGTGCCCTGGACTCAGCACTCCCACCCAGAGGCTCAGACCCAACCCCTTGCCTGGGCACCAATAACGTGCAAGCCACACAGCTAGGCAAAAAGGGGGAAAAGAAAAAGAAAAGAAAAAATAAAAATAAGAAAAACAAAAAGAGCAGGGAGAAAACGAGTCAAAACAGACAAGAAAACCCATGACCAATAGCAAAGGACTTCCCTGGTGGCACAGTGGTTAAGAATATGCCTGCCAGTGTAGGGGACATGCGTTCAATCCCTTGTCCAGGAAGATCCCACATGCCATGGAGCAACTAAGCCCATGAACCACAACTACTGAGCCTGCACTCTAGAGCACGTGAGCCACAACTACTGAGCCCCTGAGCTGCAACTACTGAAGCCCGCATGCCTAGAGCCCATGCTCCACAGCAAGAGAAGCCGTTGCAATGAGAAGCCCACACACCACAACAAAGTTTAGCCCCGGCTCGCCACAACTAGAGAAAGCCAATGTGCAGCAACAAAGACCCAAAGCAGCCAAAAATAAATAAAATGTTTAAAAAAATAACAAAGACAAAATCAAACAAACATCAGCAACAACAATTAAAAACAAACAAACAAAACCCCAGACAAATGGTAAAAGCAAAACCAAACAACAAAAACACACACATACAAAAGAAACAAACATAAAAACAGAGAAAACAACAAACAAGAGAACAACCAGACAAATGGTAAAAGCAAAACCAAACAAACAAAAACAAACAAAACAAACACACACACACACAAAGAAACTTAAAAAATAGAGAAAACAAAAAACAAGTACAAAAGAAACAAACATAAAAACAGAGAAAACAACAAACAAGAGAACAACCAGACAAATGGTAAAAGCAAAACCAAACAAACAAACAAAAAAAACCACACATACAAAAGAAACAAACATAAAAACATAGAAAACATAAAACAAGAGTACAACCAGACAAACGAAAGAACACCAAAATGATATCAAACAATTAAAAACAAAACTAACAAAAAACAAAAAATAAAAAAAAAACAAAAGCAGAATTTAAACTGAAGGAAAAAGCAAAGAAAACAAAACAAACTCAAAAAAAGGATTTTAAAAAGTTAAGAACAAATAGAAGAAAGAAAAAAAGATAACAAACAAAATAGAACAAAGGAGTGTGATGAATTGGGAGACTGGGATTGACATATATACACTACTGATATTATGTATAAAATAGATAACTAATGAGATCCTACTCTCTAGTTTAGGTAACTCTACTCAGTGCTGTGTAGTGACCTAAATGGGAAGGAAATCCAAAAAATAGGGGATATATGTTTATATATAGCTGATTCACTTTGCTACACAGTAGAAAGTAACACAATATTGTACAGCAACTATACTCCAAAAAAATGAAAAAACAAGCAAAAATAGAACAAAGCAAAGAAAAAAGGAAAAAACACAGAACAACACAAAAGTAATATAGAAATAGAAATATAAAAAAATTAAAAATATATTAAAAAAATTTTAAACTACATAAAAGTAAAAAATATAAACAACTAGTAATAAAAAACATCAGAACAAAACATTAAAAAGTAGTAATAATTATATTTCCTGGGGTCTCAACTGTCAGTGTCCTTGCCCCCACCCTGAGTTACAGCCAACCTCCACCTCTCCAGGAGACCCTCCAAAACCTCTAGGTAGGTCTCTGGACCCTCTGTGGCCACTTTGGGGACAGCTCAGACTCTGACCTGGCCCACTGCTGTGTGTACTGTTCCCCAAAGTCCACAGCTGCTATAGCTAGACCAGTTTCATTTGTAGGAACACTCATTGTCCATTCAGATATTCCATAGATGCAGGGTTTACCAAGCAAATTGTGGGGATTTAACCTGTGGCTTGTGCAGCTGCCCAGAAAGATTTTTGTTCCTCTTCCTTAGTTGCCCCACTCCCTGGGGCTCAGCTGTGATTTTAGCCCCATTTCCCACAGGAGTCTGCTCCCGAGGCTGCCCTGGAACACTTGGGTCTGTCCCAATGAGGACAAGGAATGGAGGTGGCCTGACTGCCTGGATTGCGGGAGCCCTGGCAGTGATGGGTGCTTGGGAAAGGCAGAGGCTGTGGGGGTGAGAGTTCTGGCCCTAGCACCTGGTGGCCAGCATGAGAAGTTCAGCCCTGTTGGGGGCTTTTCTTAGCACCTAGCAGGGCAGGGGCTCAGCGATTGGAGACAAAGGCTACAATGGCAGCTCCACCTCCTACACATCACTCAACAGTGGCACCTTGCTTCTCTGGCAGTCTTGGTTTCCTCCTCAAGCATTCCCAGTTGCCGATTTCTTCCCTCCCATCCCCTCAGGCTGTCTCCTTGCAGCCAACAGCAGTCCTTCCCCTGGTTTGCTCTCCAATCCTCACGTTCCAGCTCTCAGCCCCTGTGTCCACCAACCGACACATGTCCCAGTCTGGGGCATGCAGGACTATAGCACAGACAATCTGTGTTGGTCTCACTCTGTCCTTTCTGCCACAGACTGGCAGTTTCACCCTTCTCTGACAGCCTCAGATGTTCCCTTTCTGTCCCAACTGATTGCCCCATTGGTGATGGGAATTCCTGGATGCAGGAACCTCTCCTCTGTTTCAACTCCCCCCCAGGGCAGAGATCACATCTCGCTTCCTCTCCTCTTCTTTTTCCCTTCTTCTTTCATTCTACCCAGTTATGCAGGGATCTTTCTTTTCCTTTTTGGTGTCCAAGGTCTTCTGCTAGTGTTCACCCAGTGTTCTGTGAGAATTGTTCCATCTGTAGATGTATTCTTGATGCATTTGTGGAAAGAGATGGACTCCATGTCCTCCTACTCCACCATCTTGGTGACCTAGCTCTTTCGTTTAATTTAAAGGTGTGAAGCTAAACCAAGAAGAAGATCAAAAGAACATTTTAGTACAGTATTGATATTAATCACAAACATCTCTCAATTAGATTATTGCCACAAACCACCAAGTGATAGAGCCATCAAGGTGCAAAGAGCTCAGAATTCAGAGAAGTTAAAGGTTATTTTTTCCCTTTTTCCAGTTAGTACCAGATTACTCCTAGTCCATAATCCAAATGATACCCCCTTAGGCCATGTGAACCACAACTACTGAGCCTGCACTCTAGAGCACGTGAGCCACAACTACTGAGCCCCTGAGCTGCAACTACTGAAGCCCGCATGCCTAGAGCCCATGCTCCACAGCAAGAGAAGCCGTTGCAATGAGAAGCCCACACACCACAACAAAGTTTAGCCCCGGCTCGCCACAACTAGAGAAAGCCAATGTGCAGCAACAAAGACCCAAAGCAGCCAAAAATAAATAAAATGTTTAAAAAAATAACAAAGACAAAATCAAACAAACATCAGCAACAACAATTAAAAACAAACAAACAAAACCCCAGACAAATGGTAAAAGCAAAACCAAACAACAAAAACACACACATACAAAAGAAACAAACATAAAAACAGAGAAAACAACAAACAAGAGAACAACCAGACAAATGGTAAAAGCAAAACCAAACAAACAAACAAAAAAAACCACACATACAAAAGAAACAAACATAAAAACATAGAAAACATAAAACAAGAGTACAACCAGACAAACGAAAGAACACCAAAATGATATCAAACAATTAAAAACAAAACTAACAAAAAACAAAAAATAAAAAAAAAACAAAAGCAGAATTTAAACTGAAGGAAAAAGCAAAGAAAACAAAACAAACTCAAAAAAAGGATTTTAAAAAGTTAAGAACAAATAGAAGAAAGAAAAAAAGATAACAAACAAAATAGAACAAAGGAGTGTGATGAATTGGGAGACTGGGATTGACATATATACACTACTGATATTATGTATAAAATAGATAACTAATGAGATCCTACTCTCTAGTTTAGGTAACTCTACTCAGTGCTGTGTAGTGACCTAAATGGGAAGGAAATCCAAAAAATAGGGGATATATGTTTATATATAGCTGATTCACTTTGCTACACAGTAGAAAGTAACACAATATTGTACAGCAACTATACTCCAAAAAAATGAAAAAACAAGCAAAAATAGAACAAAGCAAAGAAAAAAGGAAAAAACACAGAACAACACAAAAGTAATATAGAAATAGAAATATAAAAAAATTAAAAATATATTAAAAAAATTTTAAACTACATAAAAGTAAAAAATATAAACAACTAGTAATAAAAAACATCAGAACAAAACATTAAAAAGTAGTAATAATTATATTTCCTGGGGTCTCAACTGTCAGTGTCCTTGCCCCCACCCTGAGTTACAGCCAACCTCCACCTCTCCAGGAGACCCTCCAAAACCTCTAGGTAGGTCTCTGGACCCTCTGTGGCCACTTTGGGGACAGCTCAGACTCTGACCTGGCCCACTGCTGTGTGTACTGTTCCCCAAAGTCCACAGCTGCTATAGCTAGACCAGTTTCATTTGTAGGAACACTCATTGTCCATTCAGATATTCCATAGATGCAGGGTTTACCAAGCAAATTGTGGGGATTTAACCTGTGGCTTGTGCAGCTGCCCAGAAAGATTTTTGTTCCTCTTCCTTAGTTGCCCCACTCCCTGGGGCTCAGCTGTGATTTTAGCCCCATTTCCCACAGGAGTCTGCTCCCGAGGCTGCCCTGGAACACTTGGGTCTGTCCCAATGAGGACAAGGAATGGAGGTGGCCTGACTGCCTGGATTGCGGGAGCCCTGGCAGTGATGGGTGCTTGGGAAAGGCAGAGGCTGTGGGGGTGAGAGTTCTGGCCCTAGCACCTGGTGGCCAGCATGAGAAGTTCAGCCCTGTTGGGGGCTTTTCTTAGCACCTAGCAGGGCAGGGGCTCAGCGATTGGAGACAAAGGCTACAATGGCAGCTCCACCTCCTACACATCACTCAACAGTGGCACCTTGCTTCTCTGGCAGTCTTGGTTTCCTCCTCAAGCATTCCCAGTTGCCGATTTCTTCCCTCCCATCCCCTCAGGCTGTCTCCTTGCAGCCAACAGCAGTCCTTCCCCTGGTTTGCTCTCCAATCCTCACGTTCCAGCTCTCAGCCCCTGTGTCCACCAACCGACACATGTCCCAGTCTGGGGCATGCAGGACTATAGCACAGACAATCTGTGTTGGTCTCACTCTGTCCTTTCTGCCACAGACTGGCAGTTTCACCCTTCTCTGACAGCCTCAGATGTTCCCTTTCTGTCCCAACTGATTGCCCCATTGGTGATGGGAATTCCTGGATGCAGGAACCTCTCCTCTGTTTCAACTCCCCCCCAGGGCAGAGATCACATCTCGCTTCCTCTCCTCTTCTTTTTCCCTTCTTCTTTCATTCTACCCAGTTATGCAGGGATCTTTCTTTTCCTTTTTGGTGTCCAAGGTCTTCTGCTAGTGTTCACCCAGTGTTCTGTGAGAATTGTTCCATCTGTAGATGTATTCTTGATGCATTTGTGGAAAGAGATGGACTCCATGTCCTCCTACTCCACCATCTTGGTGACCTAGCTCTTTCGTTTAATTTAAAGGTGTGAAGCTAAACCAAGAAGAAGATCAAAAGAACATTTTAGTACAGTATTGATATTAATCACAAACATCTCTCAATTAGATTATTGCCACAAACCACCAAGTGATAGAGCCATCAAGGTGCAAAGAGCTCAGAATTCAGAGAAGTTAAAGGTTATTTTTTCCCTTTTTCCAGTTAGTACCAGATTACTCCTAGTCCATAATCCAAATGATACCCCCTTAGGCCATGTGGTAGGGCAAATTTATCTCTTTACTGTCCTCTTGATATTGCAGGCTCTGTGAAGCTTCTTAGAAAGGCATCCAAGTGGGATGGGAGGAAACACTATGGGCTTGCCTGGCAACTGGATCAAGGTTCAACCCTGGATCCAATCCCTATTTTACTGTGGGAACTTGGATAAGTGAGCCTAACTCCTTGAACCTGTTTCCTTACCTATGGGCTGCCCCATAGACAGTGTTTGGAAATAGCAGAAGCCCACCAAATTTCAATTCCCTAAGCTTCCATGTTCTCTTGAATGTCATTCTCTTCTCTCCTCATCCTAGCCAAACCTGTGAAATCCACAAATGCAGGGATTTTCTTTGTTTTGTTTTGTTCACTGTTGTATCCACAACACTTAGAACAATGTCTGACTGGCTTAAAATAGAGATGCCTAAATATTTGTTGAGAAAATGAATGAACTCTCACCGCCTGTAGTTTGGTTATTGCAAAGACAGTAGTGAATCATGCAAGGTTGAGAATGCACAGTGCTCTGATTATGGCAGGATTCCAAGGCCATAACATATAGATGTGTAAACTGGAATCTGCACAAAGTCACCCTACCAGGAAGGACAGCTGGGGCTAAAATCTAGAGCGTGCTCTCCTTGCCAAGGTCTACATCTACTCAACAAGCCACATTTTTCCTTATTTACAAACCAAGACCTGCTCACAGGGTGTGTTTGTCAGGAAGAGATGTCTTTTTCTAATCTTCACAAAGGTACTATATAGGCTAGCAGCCACCCTATATGGCGTTATTTTTTCTTCTTTCTCTATATTGTGTAAACTTGTGTGGAACTAGGTATTTAGTAGATGTCCAGAAAAGACCTGTTAGTGGATGTGGGAAAGGGTTTACAGGGTCACCTTTTATCCCTTTGGCTGCTCATTGCCCTTTCCATCTGATAGTGCTTTTGGAAACAAGGTGATCCAGTGAGGTGGGAAACACAGCTACTCTTTCCAGAGTTGAGACAAATGAAAACACACCTAACAAGTTTCCAGTGTTGTCATCCATTTGCCAAGCTAGCCTGAAAATATAAACTTTTCCCACCATCAGTGTTAGCAAGTGCACCAGCCATCATGACCCCATCTTTAAAAAGCTTATTTCATACAAATGAAATAAGCCATTTAAGTGAGCAAAAGGATGCAATGTGGAGACCAACATGGCTAGCTTTTCTTTGCCTGTCTGGAAAGATAAAAGTACTGAGAAGCAAAAACTTATTAAAGTAAATGAAATTGTTTCTAATTCACAATCTACTGAAGTATTATAGAGTCAGAAAGGTTTTTTTTCAGAAAGTATTTTTGAATTGAAATTTTTAAGCAAACTAAATATAATCAATTTGGATTCTCTATATACCATACTATTTGACCTTTTTTAAGCATTTGCCTTTTAAAAAGAAATAGATATTTGTCTTCAAAGGAGGTGTGTCTTAGTAATGTAACTTAGCATTAGGTAAAGATGTGTATGATTGCAAATGTATTTTCCTGATCCTTTGTGGAGTAAGGAGACTGGTGGCCATTTCCAAGATGCTGAGTGGCCCAGTATTAAAGCTCTCTACTGGTATACCAATCACCTCCCATTTTATTCCCTAGAGTTAGGGAAGCTAGAGCTAGAGATGACATACAAGCATAGACTTTGGAGTAAAAGATTTGTGAAATCTGAACTCTAGGTAAAATAATTTTAATCTCAAAGGTTAGCTAGTTGAAGAAAAATTAACAAGTGTAGAAGGATTGACTCAGCAACTCAGAGGGCAATGAGTTGTGATTCTTCGTAATAAAGGCAAATAAAGAAAGTTGTACAAGAAGTTCACTTGGAGCTCAATTTTAAGATAACACAAAGCCATATTCATAGTGTGCTTTAGCCAGTAAAGAAGAGGAAACTTAGTAACTGCTTTCAAGTGCATGAAGGGTCATTATGTGGACACTTCTCTCCCTTGTAGAGCCCCAATTTTTGAAACTAAAAGAAAATTTAGAATCTTAAAGATAATAAAAAAGACTGTCTTTAGAAGTGAAAGAAACTGAGATTATGTCTCTCTAAAGAGTACAAGACATCAAGGGATAAAGGATTGGAGATGGAGAGACAGGTGGAAAAAAATAGAATGGATAAAAAGCAGTCTAGGTATAACCAGTGAAAACATCTCCAAAGGCAAAATTTTCCAACTTGCAGGCAGACCAGCAGTATACCTTGATGTAATTGCCCAGCCAGAAGACTAGAGCTGGCGGGATCTTGCAGTAGCATTATATGTCAGTGAGGTAATGTATGCTTTCCCCTAGCAGAAACACATATTAATTTTCCTTCCCTTCTTACTTTAGAGTAAAGATTACAAATCTATAGTTTAAAATCTAACTTTTCACTGAAGATCCAAGCTCATGTTTCTATTGACTTTCCAGTCACTGAAAATCAGCCCATCCAAACCACGTGCATTTTACAAATGAGGAAATGGCTACTCAGAGAACGGAAATCGTCTGAGGTCCTACTGTTCAGATTCAAGCCCACATCTGTCTAACTTTTAAACTTTAGGCCAAATGCTGTAATCCAGTCTACCTGTTGCCTCTTTGAGTCTTATCTCTTCCTTGCAGTCTTGTCCGACTATATTTATCTCCCCTCTTTTGAATTCAATCAACACTTAGCATCTCTGCCACATAATTTGGCACTTTGTCATGTGCTGGCTTGTATAGTTCAATAATTATTTTGTGTCTAAATCTTGTATTCCCAACTAGATGGACAGGCAGGAACATGCCATGACTTTCTTTTCTTCCATGGCTCCTGGTATGGTGGTGGAAGATACATAAGATAGTTCATAAACATTTACACACTTGACTAGAGAAAATAGAGGGGCTACAGTGTTTCTTTATCTTTCCTCTTCATTTTCCTTTCTTTCTTTCTTTGTTTCTTGTATCTTTCTTTCTTTCTATTTTTTTCTCCCTTCCTTCCTCCCTCCCTCCCTCCTTTTTCTCTCATTTCTTCCTTCCTTCCTTCTTTCTTTCTTTATTTGTTTCCTTCCTTCCTTCCTTCCTTCCTTCCTTCCTTCCTTCCTTTCTTCCTCACTGTTTTTGTCACTTGAAACACCCAGGGATGTGGAGGCTAGACTATCACCAAATCTTGAAGAGAACACCTGGATGTGAGGAGATGGTACTATAATTAGCTCCAGGAAGCATATGCAGCAATCAAAAAGGAGTATTTGCTCCTCTAACCAGTTGCCTGACAGAGTCAGTGGATTACAGATT
Organism: Physeter macrocephalus; assembly: GCF_002837175.3. Classification (NCBI taxonomy): domain Eukaryota; kingdom Metazoa; phylum Chordata; class Mammalia; order Artiodactyla; family Physeteridae; genus Physeter; species Physeter macrocephalus. The sequence continues at coordinate 43,429,461 of NC_041234.1, read as the reverse complement.
ATACCTTTATATATTGGAACAATCAGCAGGTTGTACTTGGCAGGACTGAGCTTAGATTAAAGGAATGCTTCTAATTCATGTCAGAAGATGGGGAAAAATCCATTAATGTAACATAAACATGAAAGTGTAACTCACATGAAGCAATAGAGATTTTGGTTACTGAACCTGGAACCCTCCCTTGTAAGTTAGCAAGTACTGGGAGGTCCTGCAATACCTAGAAAGAGCTGGGGGTGCTGTGGGGGGTGAAGAGTGGAGTTTAAGTACTTTTCAAATACAAGAATTGAAGTGGTTTCAAAATAATCTCATCAGATGTTAGAGGACAGAGATTAATAAATTCCTTCTGCTCTTCAGGTCTGGTGCTTCCCTAAGCTCTGAACTGCTGTTCCCCTTGAATGCCTCCTTCTAGCTATACCTCTACCCCTCTGTCCATCATATGAGTCAAGGTCATAGAAAATAAACTTTGCAGCCACTTGACTGACAGCATATAGATAAAAGAACTGGTAACAAGTATATATCTGGCTTTTCATCTTGCTTTTATCTGCTAGGTCCTCATCCATATGGACTGAACAAAAGCACACAACCTAAAAGTTGTGAGTTATGTTTTATTTGGGCAACTTACTGAGGACTATAGCCCAGGAGACAGCCTCTTGGATAGCTCTGAGGAACTCTTCCAAAGAGGTAAGAGAGTAGCCAGGATATATAAGTGGTGTTGTTGAAAAAAAAAGAAAAGTAGTCAAACATCAAAAGATTACTGCTAATAACAAAAACAAGTTAATGATTTTAGTGATTTTCTATGTATGGGAAGATGTAAGAGTCTGGGCTCATTGAAATTATTCCTTGGATATGCATCTTAATTATCTAGGGCCAGTATCCTCTTTTTCTCCTTCCTGAATTCCCCTTAGGGCACATTGGCAGGGAGGTGGGGGTGGCAGTTGTAGTGGCTCATAGCTTGATGGTGGGCAACATTTGTTTACTGGAATGGCAGGCAACATTATTTGTTTACTTAAATGTGTTGCAACATTTTTGACTGCATCCACCACCCCGCATTGGTAGTTTTTGATAACAAGAACTAGAAAAAAGCCATTATCAGAACATACTAAAAATAACCTTGCTATGACATTGTAGAGAAAAAACGTATGAGTACTTGTCAGTTTGTCTCTCGATAAACAATTAAAAGAGGGAAGACCACAGGTTTTGAAGTCAGGCCAACTTAAGTTCCAAGCCAGGTTCCACCACTTAGTGGTTGTTTAACCCTAGGAAATTTAATTTCTCTGAGTCTCCGGTTCTCATTTGTGAAATGGAAGGCAAAAACACCTATCATTCAAGGATGTTATGAATATTAAAACAAAGTATGGGGACTTCCCTGGTGGCGCAGTGGTTAAGAATCTGCCTGCCAATGCAGGGGACATGGGTTTGAGCCCTGGTTCGGGAAGATCCTACATGCTGCAGAGCAACTAAGCCCATGTGCCACAACTACTGAGCCTGTGCTCTACAGCCCATGAGCCAAAACTATTGAGCCCACGTGCCACAACTACTGAAGCCCGTGTGCCTAGACCTCATGCTCCACAACAAGAGAAGCCACCACAATGAGAAGCCCACTCACCACAGTGAAGAGTAGCCCCCTCTCGCCACAACTATAGAAAGCCTGCGCTCAGCAACGAAGACCCAATGCAGCCAAAAATAAATAAATAATAAATAAATAAATAAATAAATGTATATATATTTTTAAATGTATGGTGATGAAGCGTCAAGCACTTATTTAAACACCTTATCCATTCCTCACAACAACCTTAGGAGATAGAGACAAGCATTAACTCCACTTTGCAGGTGAGTACACTGAGTCGCAAGGAGTTTAAATAATTTATCTAAGGAATAGAGTAAGTGGTCAAGATGGGACTGTGAGCCTTGATCATCTGACTCTAAAACTAAGTTCTTAATCACTATATTTTGCTGAAAAAAGTTCAGAGATATAAGACAGCTGCTCCATTCTCATCACACACACTAAACAACTAGTACAAAAGTTAGCACTGAAGCACTTGGCATCAATTTCAAATGCAGTGAAGGTTGAGAGAAAATAAAGGTCTTTCAAGGGTAATTCATATTAGAATGAAGACTTAAAACTATATGTAGAATTTCATAGCTTGAAGATCCATAAATATTCTCCCTCATCTTAAACGGAAGGAAAATGAGGCCCAGAGAGGCAAAGGGCCTTTCTTAGGGTCATACAACTAGTTAATGATAAAACCATAATAAAACTCAGTTTGGCTGTAAAAATGATTGATTTTATGAGGATAAGAGTAACATGGAGGTTCTTGGGGGTCATAAAGCCAGAATAACTGAAGGAGTGAAGATTTTCCAGAATCAAAACTCCTTCAGCTAATGAGGCAAGATCACTTAGTAGAAGCGGTGTATGTCCAAATGTATGACAACTAAGTCTATGTATTGGTACTAAAAGAGGGATCATTATCCTGAACACCAATTGAACAGTGATTTTTACCCTCTCACTACCACTGACCTGATATTAAGCCTTGAAGGACAACTTAAAATCAGATAAGTGACTAGTTGCAAAGTGTGGGAAATCCTGGTGTGTGGGGCATGTAGGTTTATAAGAAGTGGGAAAAAAGCATTATTAAAGGCAGAGAGTCCACTATAACCATGTCACATGTAGTAAGTGATGAAAAGACAAGTGTTGCTGTTCCTTCCAGCAGAAGGAACCAGGTCAGATGTGTTTTCTTTCTTTTTTTTAAATTTAATTTTTATTTTATGTGGAGTATAGTTGATTTACAATGTTGTTTTAATTTCAGGTGTACAGCAAAGTGATTCAGTTACATGTACACATATATTCATTCTTTTTCAGATTATTTTCCAATATATGTTATTATAGAATATTGAGTAGAGTTCCCTGTGCTATTCAGTAGGTCCTTGTTGATTATCCATTTAATATATAGTTATGTGTATATGTTAATCTTAAACTCCTAATTTATCCCCCCCCCCACTTTTCCCCTTTGGTAACCACAAATTTGTTTTCGAAGTCTGTGAGCCTGTTTCTGTTTTGTAAATAAGTTCATTTGTATCATTTTTTTAGATTTCACATACAAGTGATATCATATGATATTTGTCTTTGATTCACTTCACTTAGTATGAAAATCTCTAGGTCCATCCATGTTGCTGCAAATAGCATTATTTAATTCTTTTTTTATGGCTGAGTAATATCTTTAATTGAAAAAGTTACTTATTTCATTTAGTGTAATTCCCTCAAGTTTCATCCATGGTATTGCAAATGGCAGAATCTCCTTCTTTTTATGGCTAAATAATATTCCATTTTATACATACAACACATTTTCTTTATCCTTTCTTCACTTAGGTTGTTTCCATGTCTTGGTTATTGTAAATAATGCTATAACAAACATAAGGGTACAGATATCTCTTTGAGATAGTGACTTCATTTCCTTCAGATATATACCCAGAAGTAGATTGCTGGATCATATGGTAGTTCTATTTTTAATTTTTTGAGGAACCTCCACACTGTTTTCCACAGTGGCTGCACCAATTCATATTCCCACTAACAGTGCACAAGTGTTCTCTTTTCTCCATATCTCTCCGACGCTTACTTGTCTTTTTAATGATAGCCAGTCTAAAATGTGTGAGGTCATCTCATTGTGTGTGTGGTGTTTTTTTTTTTTTTTTTGGCTGTGCTGGGTCTTAGTTGCAGCAAGTAGGATCTTCATTGAGGCATGTGGCCTCTTTAGTTGTGGCATGCGGGAACTCTTTCCCTGACCAGGGATCAAACCCGGGCCCCCTGCATTTGGGAGCATGGAGTTTAACCACTGGACCACCAGGGAAGGCCCCTCAGTGTGGCTTTGATTTGCATTTTTCTGACCATTGGTGATATTGAGCCTCTTTTCATGTACCTGCTGGCCTTTTTATGTCTTCTTTGGAAAAATGTTCAGGCCATTTGACGATTTTTATTTTTATTTTTTATTTTTATTTATTTATTTTTTTGTGTGTGGTACGCGGGCCTCTCACTGTTGTGGCCTCTCCCGTTGCGGAGCACAGGCTCCGGATGCGCAGGCTCAGTGGCCATGGCTCCCGGGCCTAGCCACTCCGTGGCATGTGGGATCCTCCCGGACCGGGGCACGAACCCGTGTTCCCTGCATCGGCAGGCGGACTCTCAACCACTGCGCCACCAGGGAAGCCCCATTTGACGATTTTTAAACTGGATTTTTATGCTAAGTGAAGTAAGTCAGACAAAAAGACAAATTTTGCATGATCTCAGTTGTATGTGGAATCTTAAAAAAAAAAAAAAACTAAACCATAGAAACAGAAAACAGATTGGTGGTTGCCAGAGGCAGGGGTGAGGGAAAATGGGTGAAGGTGGTCAAAAGGAACAAACTTCCAATTATAAGATAAATTCTGGGGATGTAATGCATAGAATGGTGACTATAGTTAACAACACTTTATTGTGTATCTGAAAGTTGTTAAGAGATATTTTAAATGTTTTCATCACAAGAAAACAATTGTAACTACGTGAGGTGATGAATGTGTTAACTAAAATTATTGTGGTAATAATTTCATAGTATATACATATTTCAAATCATTCTGTCATACACCTTAAATTTATACAATGTTATATGTTACCCGTATGTCAATAAGCCTGGAAACAATTTTTTAAAAGAAAATTTTACTCTACCTTTTATCCTTTCCTAGAATGGTAACATTTTGTGACACTCAACCAGGATATTCACATTGATATAATCAACTAACCTTATTCAGATTTCCCAAGATTTTAATGCACTCGTGTGTGTGTGTATGTGTGTTTAATTCTAAAAATTTTTATCACATATTTTGCTTCCTGTAGGCACCACCACAGTCAATATACTGAGCAATTCTATCACCACAAAGATCCCTCACATTGCTTATCATAGCACACTTTCCTTTCTCTGTCATCCCCCATCCCTGGCCATTAATCAATCAAGTATATCTAACCTCTGATAACCAATAAACTTTGTTACCATAATTTTTTCAATTAAAAAACATGATAGCAATTGAATCATACAGTATATGACTTCGTGGCTTTTTTCACTCAGCATAATTCCCTGGGGAAACATCCTAGTTGCTCAAGTATATCAATAGTTCATCCCTTTTTATTGCTGAGTTGTATCCAATTGTATCAATGTAACAGAATCTGTTCAACCATTCATCCATTGAGAAATCTGGTTGGTTCCAGTTTTTGGATATTGTGAATAAATCAGACATGAACATTTGTATATTGTTTTTTGTGTGTGAACATAAGTTTTTATTCCTCTAGGATAAGTAGCCAGGGGTTTAATTGTTAGGTCATATAGTAGTTATGTGCTTAGCTTGTTAAAAACTGCCAACCTAGACATAGAGAATGGACTTGAGGACACGGGGGTAGGGGGAAAGGGAAGCTGGGAAGAAGTGAGAGAGTAGCATTGACATATATACACTACCAAATGTAAAATAGATAGCTAGTGGGAAGCAGCTGCATAGCACAGGGAGATCAGTTTAGTGCTTTGTGACCACATAGAGGGGTGGGAGGGAGGTGCAAGAGGGAGGGGATATGGGGATATATGTATACATACAGCTGATTCACTTTGTTATACAGCAGAAACTAACACAACATTGTAAAGCAATTATACTCTAATAAAGATGTAAAAAAAGAAAAAAAAACAACTGCCAACCTGTTTTTCATAGTGGTCATAACATTTTACATTCCCAGCAACAATGTACGAATGATCCAAGTTCTTCAGCTTATTACCAGAATTTAATATTGTTTTTATTTTTTATATTAACTCTTGTAATAGATGTGTAATGATATCTCTCTATGATTTTAAGTTACATTTCCCTAATGGCTAGTGATGTTAACATCTTTTTCATGTTTGTTTGCCATCTGTATATCCTCCTCAGTTAAATGTCTTTTCATGTCTTTGCCCATTGTCTATTTAAATTGTTTTTTTTTAACATTTTTATGAGTTCTTTATATAGTTTATATACTAGTGCTTTGTTGAATATGTAGCTTGAAAATATTTTCTCCAAGTGTGCAGCTGGTATTTTCATACTCAATAGGACCTTTCACACAACAAAAGTTTTAAATTTTAATGAAATAAAACTTAAAAATTTTTCCTTTTATAGATCATAATCTTGGTGTGCCAATTAAAGAATGTCACTCGCCACTTAGTTCTACAAGAATTAAATCACTAGTTGCTGACCTTCAACAAACCCTGAAAAGAATTCAGGGCAGAGATCAGGAATGAGGCACTCTGCCTTTGTTCTGCAAACACTGGCAGCACAAGCCTTCAGATAGTTAGATACTTTCAGGAGAAATTTTTTATATACCTGGATTTTTGCATCTTCCCATACTTAGAGAAGCACTAAAACCATTAACTAGGATATCTGTTCCTTGTGACTAGTAGCAAGCTTCTATGGAGATGTGTGTTTGACTGCAAATACCCTTCTGCCAAAATCACATATATATTGACCTCCCCCCTTACCTCTTTTGAACAGTTTCTCAGAGCCAACTCAGAGGCTGTCTCCCAGGTTGTAGTCCTCAGTAAGACACTGAATAAACTTGACTCACAGCTCTCATTGTGTGTTGTTTGTTTGTTTGTTTCAAGTCAATAGGTGTCAAGTCTAAGAACTTTTTGCCTAGGCCTAGATCCTCAAGGTTTTATCCTGTTTTTTTTTTTTAATTTTTACAATTTTATGTTATTTATTTGTCAGTGATCCATTCTGATTTAATTTTTAAACAGCACATGAGATTTTAGGTCAATGTTCATTTTTTCACCTATGTATGGCCAATTGCTTCAGTACCATATTTTGACAAATATATCCTTCCTCCATGAAATTATTTTCATAAAATTTGTCAAAAATCAGTTGAGTCTATTCTTGGGTTTTCTTTTCTGTTCCATTGATCTATGTATATATCCCTCTGCCATCCCACATTCTCTTGATTACTGTAGATATATGGTAAGCCTTAATATCATGTAGATTATTTTCCTTATACTTCATTGTCAATATTGTTTTTGCTATTTCAGGGCTTGTGCTTTTCCGTATAAATTTAAAAATAAACTTGTCTATATTTACACACACACACACACCCACACACACAAATTTGCTGGAATTTTTATAAGAATTGCCTGTGGACAAAGAATATTGCCTGCCACTTCAGTAAACAAACAATGTTGTGACCATCAAGACATCAGCCACTGCAGCCTCCCCCAACAGTATACCCTGAGGGGAATTCAGGATGGAGGAAAACAGGATAGTGTTCCTAGATAGTTAAGGCAATTGATTATAAATATAACTCTATATAGAATAATTGTAGTGGTGCAACTCTACATATGGGAAGAAGCAACAAGGAGAAACATTTCCTGGATCACAATAGACTAGTAAAACAGGTGATCCAAATAATTTTAGATTATCAACAAGGCTTAATCCAAAATTTATCACATTGAATGGCCTATCAGCAGACTTCTCCCCTGCCCTAGGAATGAGCCTTCCTAGTACAGTGGGACAAAATTGGTCATGAAATGCCTCCCAAACATTGGTCAGATTTATGGCAAAGAGGAGAGACTGTGGACAATAAATATTGCCTGTCATTTCAGTAAGCAAAGGACATTGTTATTATCAAGTTATCAGCCACTGCAGTCACCACCAACAGTACACCCTGAGGGGAATTCAGGATGGAGAAAAACAGAATAGTGGTCATAAATGGTTAAGGTGCATATCAAATGAATGATTTCAATAAGCCCCGACTCTTGCATCTTCCCATACATAGAAAAGCACTGAAATCATTAACTTGGGATATCTATTTTTTGTGATGTCTGTGTCCCAGGCTTAAGTCCTCAGTAAGTCCACTGAATGAAACATAATTCTCAAATATTAGGCTGTGCATTTTTTTAAGTCAACAATTTTGACAACCAGTGAAGGGAGCCAGAACAGACTTCTCTCGTTTGCCTGAACTCTACGAGGGTCCAGAGCCTTAGTACCAGCAGAGACCTCTTGTGCCCATCCACTTCCTTGGAGAGTCCAGACAAACTCCTGGTTCTTGGATCTCCTGATCATTTGTTGACAACCCAGAGTTTTACCTGGCAGCATGTAGCAGGTATCTGACCCCCAGCTTTCAGCTGGGGGAGCCTGGTTGAAAAACACTAGGAACAATTACTCACCCAGTTGAAAGATGCTGAGGAAGCCTTGTTGAAAGATATTGGGATTTACTCAGTTGAGAGACACTGAGTATTCGGAACTGGGTGATTAGATGAGAGGCTTGCCTAACATCTTTCCCAGCCTCCAACTAACACCCCAGCCAGATTTATGTGCTTACAAAACTTATACTTACAAGTACTTACCTAAATGGGAATTAAAGGAAATCTCACCCTGAAAATAGCCAAGATAGGGCTCTTTTACTGTGTATACAGTTAAGTTAGAGAAAGCCAGCTTGTTAAAGCATCTTTTCAGAATTCTGACCTTAAAGAAACAAAAGCACTTCTAGGAGGAACTTACATATCTCTCCCATGTCTCTGAGATGTAGATGTTCTACCTGATCTTCTTAGGCACTCTTTTTTTTCCCTTGTTTCGAGAGCTTGGTCTCTGCCATCTGGAAGGTACACATATGGTGTACTTTTGGCAGCCAGTTGAATAGGGAGGGTTCTGAGCAGTTTTTTGTTTTTTTGCTTTTTATTTGTTTGTTGGGTCATTTTTTTCTTTTTTCTTTCTTTCTTTCTTTTTTTTTTTTTTGTCTGACTGCCAGCTCTCAGGGTAAATTTGTCATAAGAGCTTCCAGAAAGGGCTTTTGTCATCTTAACCTTTGTTGTGTCCACCTTTACGATAAAGTCCCTTTACTTTCTTAGACTGTTTGGGGGAGTAAATTTTCTAGATCTTGTGAGGCTACATTCTTTGCACTCTCTTGTTGGGACAGCTCTTGCATCTTATGGGTTTGAGTGGCTATTAAGTTATAACTCATTAATGGTCAGACAATGGATCCTTTAAATTGGAGAAACTTTTAAACTGGTAAATTTTTAAAGAGCTCTCATTTTAAATAACTGCTTTATTGGCACCTATGAAAAAATCAAATTAGAAGGCAGATGCAAAATATATATATAATGGCTAACCTAAGTACTCCCTTAGTTTAAAACAAACAAACAAGCAAACAAAAAATGGTTTTAGAAGCCTTATTTGTGGGCACTACTTCTCCTTAATGGGTCTTTGAAATGCTAATAAAAATGTTAGGTTAATTAATGCTACTTAGGTTGATTAAGGGTGGGAGAAAAAACTGAGGGGAAAAGTTCTAGAGACTTTTTTTCCCAACTAGGTGGAAATTTTAAAGAACTCCTCCCAAAAGATAAAAATCTTTAGATGATTATTAAGAAATTGAATAAATACAATGGACAGTAATATGATTAAAACAAAAGTTTTTTCTACAACACTACTTAAGGTTGGATGGGCCAAAGAGACCCCCTGTTGGTCCCTGACATTAAAGGACCCCAAACATGCCCACCCTATTTACCTCAGTGTAATATATATACATATATATAGGACTGGAGAAAAAAATTACACTGAGATATCTGACCAGCAATTGCTTAGGGCAACAGTTAGGCCAATTAACCAAGTTAAAAGATTGACAAAATGGCCTGACTCCCTCAGCTCAACTCCTTATTGGAGACACCAGAGCCTTTTATACAAAAAAGTAGATAAAATGGTCAGGGGATAAAAGGAAAGCTTCTAGGACTCCTTGTAAGACCAAGGCTTGTTGATGGGGTCCTAATGGAAACTAAAGTTAAAAGTATAACAGTTGACAGAATTGAGATGAAAGTTTATATAAATTGGTATATTTCAATGGGCTTTATATAAGATGGTTACATATTTTTGCCTAATTATGTTGTGTGATTGACATTATATCTCACTAGGGAATGCTTCACCTGCTTGGTATGATAAGACAAGTCATGTAAATCTGCCACTCCGACAATATTAATTAAACTTACTAAAGGAAATCAACAGGGTTACCTGAGTCCACACAGTATGAAGTAAAAACTGGGAGCCAATATTCAGGGGCTACTACTACTACTACTACTACTACTAATAATAATAATAATAGAAATTTTTGCTCTGGGTTTAACCTGTGCACTCAAAAAGAGGGCCTTTGTTGGATGCCTTATGCACATTTTTGAAGGCAGGATATATTGAACCCTAAAATTCTAGAACATAGAACACTTGATTTTCAGTTTAGGAGGAAATCTTCTCACTGATATATAAAAGCAAATTTAAAAATATAGTTGGGCAAATCAATCTTTTAATATTATTTAGGTGACAGACTGGTTCTTTGGGGAATTAAAAGCAACTGTCTTTGTCTTGCAAATCTCTACAAATTAGAAACGGAAATACAGCTCACAATAATCTGATACTAAGCCTATTTAGCCCAATCAGGTAAAACCTGAAAACAAAGGAATAATAAAAAACCAGAAAAAAAGGGGGGCCTTTTAAAACTCAAACTGCTAGAAAGGCTCCCTCACCCATAATCTAATTCACAGTTTCCCTAAAGATTTATTAAGGACAAATATGAATCTTAAAAATCTTTTCCACACATAATAAAGCTTTAGTCATCTAAGCAAATAAATTTAACTTATTCCAAATGTTATTCATAAACTACTAAGTTTATATTGTAATATCTCATTCATAACTAATTGTTAAAGTGAAGCTATGAGATCTCTAGTTTTGTCTGTTTGTATGTCTGTGTATACATTATACGTATGAGATTTCTCTACTTCTGGAAAATATAAAAAATAAAGTTTTAAAAGAGCTCTATTTAATTGGCTTAAAAGTAAGTTCTTACAAATTTAATATTTCTAAATATAAAGGAAACTGGCCAGAATGAATTTCAGGTTTATGTGATCTAGGAAATATTCAATATTAAATTAATGTCTAGTATTAGAGCTAGCTTAGGCTTGTTGGTTTAATCAATACAGACATGTCCTAATTTTATTGTACCTAGGTTTGCTGAAGGTCAATAAGTTCATGTTATTTCTGTTGCAGAGTTTGTCAGCAAGAAAAAAATGACTTGGTATGATGATATATTCATAAGTAAGTTATAAAATAAAGATAAATGAGATAAGAGTTTTCAGGTGAACATTTTAGGAATAATTATGTTTTGAGTAAGTCTATCTAAAATAGTTTCTCCAGATTTTTTGTAATTTGAAACTTAAAAGTTTTGTTAAGTTAAATAATGGAATTCATTGAATATCCAGATAATTTCAAGTAAGATAAAATACTGGAACATTGGGCTTCCCTGGTGGCGCAGTGGTTGGGAGTCCGCCTGCCTATGCAGGGGACACAGGTTTGTGCCCCGGTACGGGAGGATCCTGCATGCCGTGGAGCGGCTGGGCCCGTGAGCCATGGCCACTGAGCCTGCGCGTCCAGAGCCTGTGCTCCACAGCGGGAGAGGCCGCAGCGGTGAGAGGCCCGTGTACCGCAAAAAAAAAAAAAAAAAAAAAACAAAAAACTGGTACATTGACTGCTAAACTGGTCTAAATTTGCCCAATTTTGTCTCCTTACAGGAGAGAACTGAAAGATATTTGGGGTTTGTTAGACACATGTCTTGTACCACATTGAGAAAAGAAATACTCTGAAAAGCTCTGTGTTTCTAGAGGTTATGGAATGTTCCTAAGTTTGCCAATCAGGAAATGTTGGTTTGGCAAACAGTTCAAAATTGCTTGTTTTTCAGGTTTTGCTAGGGATTTTAAGAGTCGAGATTTTAAGAGTTGAAAATTATAATAAAATATTTAATTAAAGCTAGAAATAATAAGGGAAATGTGTCAGTATGCAAGGAAAGTAGGATATGAGTTTTCAGCAAAAGAAGGTATGAGGAATGGAAATGTACTTTGTTAAGGGGAAAGAGTGATTTTGTCCTAGAGCTGCTTGTTTCAGGATGGAAAAATAAGGGACAAATGAATATGGATACATAAAGTTGTGGAAGGTTTGTAGAAATGGAGCCTTTAAAAAGGAGTTTTGTACATGCTAAGGCTGAAATTGGATTGAATTTATTAGATAAATGATTTCTGTTATTGAGGGTGGGCTGATGCAGGACTGGAGTTTGATTTTCTCTCTCTGCTAAGAGAACAAAATTTTCTTGGAATGTTGAGCTACATTTGATAACAGATTGTGAATTTCTTTGCCTTCTAAATGATGTGTATTTGACTTAAAAATCTTTTATTGTCACTTTGGTTAACTGAATAAGTATTGCTTCATGGTGGCCTATGATTCTATTTGACCAAATGTTTAAAAAAATTTTTTTTGGATATTTTTTGACAAACTTTCCAAATGTCAAATTCCAAATAAAGTTCTTCTGATCTCTGGCTAACTTTGGGATTCTTCAAAGGGACACTGAAATATCTCAAAGAGAGATACTAAATTAGTTAGGTTTATTTGGTATGTTAAATTACATGGGAAACATTGTCAAATAAGTGGTGATAAAACCTTCTTAGGTTATATGTGTGGATTAATGTCTTTAATATAGATATTCCAAAATTTATTTGAAATTCCTAAAATTCTGATGTCCTGGTATAATGTTATAAGTCATAATTCCAGTTATTATCTTAAAATGTTGTATGTCACAGAAATAACCAAGTTTCTTGTCAATTGCATTGTAATCAGGTCTTTAACCATGCTATTTTAAGTCTTTTGTTATTTATAGACAATCATTGTTTTATTCTGATGCTTTTACAAAATGAAGATCTTCAAGAAGATTCATAAAAAGGACTTTTTGGCAAATATGTTTCTGATGACTTTTAGATCATACCACTGAACTGCATAAGAAATTTAAAACTCTAATGGAAAACCTGATGACTTCATACAGATCAACAGAAATTGATTACATGGGACTGAATAAACTGATAAATATTATATAGTTTTAGACATTTTGCTGAAAAATACTGGCTTTCAATCTTTGTTTTCCAGAAAACTGTTCCTCTTACACTATGATAAGTTATAAAGTAACCTTTGTAAAGTTTTTTACCTTTGTAAACAAAAATAAAACATTTATCTTTTTCTCTCTACCTGATCCTTTCAGAATTTGGTTTCTCTAGCTGGCTCTCCTGTGGATTTGATGGCTTATTTTCACCAGATTACAACTTATACTAATCATTGTTTTAATTTGTTCTCTCTTGTTGTTTACAAATTATTGATGCCTTGTGCCTCTCTCTGCTATACTATGATTTTATTAATGTTACTACCTGTATTACTTATATCCTATCTATTTTACAAGATTACTGTTTCTTACTTTACCCAATGTGTAACCAGACCTCAGACAAAATTAATGATGGCTAAATGTCTTGAGGAAATCCATCATAAATATAACTCTATATAGAATAATTGTGGTGGTGCAACTCTACATATGGGAAGAAGCAACAAGGAAAAACATTTCCTGGATCATAATAGACTAGTAAAACAGGTGATCCAAAGAATTTTAGATTATCAACAAGGCTTAATCCAAAAATTATCACATTTAATGGCCTATCAACAGAATCCTCCACTGGTCTAGGATTGAGCCTTCGTAGTGCAGTAGGACAAAATTGGTCATGAAATGCCTCCCAAACATTGGTCGAATTTATGGTGAAGAGGAGAGACTGTGGACAATAAATATTGCCTGCTATTTCAGTAAACAAAGGACGTTGCTGTCATCAAGACATCAGCCACTGCGCTGACCCTCTCAGTACTCCCTGAGGGGAATTCAGGATGGAGAAAAATAGGATAGTGGTCCTAGATAGTTAAGGTACATATCAAAGGAATGATTTCAATAAGCCCAGACTCTTGCATCTTCCCATACATAGAAAAGCATTAAAATCATTAACTTGAGATGTAGTCTGCTAAATAAAACATAATTCTCAATGTTTAGGTTGTGCATTTTTTTCAGTCAACATGCCTTAAACCTGTTGTTAAAAAGAAGCAAGCCCAAAATGGAATCACTCCTGCTAAGCCTCACCAAGAATTAACACTTAAACTAATTGCAGTTTCAACCTCTCCCAGGTGTTGAATTTTAAACCAATCAGTCTGGAATTTCCAGGTCAGCTCTAGTGAGGTAATCTGCATAATTATAAACCTCCTGCCCTTCCCCCTAAAGGAAAGTAACTTAACCTGAAACAACCCTTTCTTTTCTTTTGCTAATAACTTCCTTGTCCTACCTAGTTTCTGCCTATAAAATCCTTTCATTTTTATATCTCCTCAGAGTGCCTTTGCTATCTACTAGATGGGATGCTGCCAGATTCATGAATTGTTGAAAGAGCCAATTAGATCTTCAGATTTACTCTGTTGAAGTTTACTTTTTAACACTATAGATCATCTGGGTAGAATTGGTATGTTTAGTATGTTGAATCTTTCAATCCATGACAATGGTATGTATTTCCATTTACTTCTCTTTGGTTTTTTTCATCAACATTTTGTAATTTTCAGCGTATAGATTTTAAGTGATTTTTTAAAGCTTATATCTAAGTGTTTAATTTTCTTTGGAGTGATTGTACCTGATATGATGTGGTTAAATATATATGACATAAAATGTACCCTTTTAACCATTTTGAAATGTACAATTCAGTGACATTAACTATATTCACAAAGTGGTGCAATCATCACCAATATACATTTCCAGAACTTTTTCAGCATCCCAAACAGAAACACTGAACACATTAAACAATATTTTTTGTACACCCTTCTTCCAGTCCCTGGTGTTCCTGGTGAATTTAAGGTTCTTTCTTCATCTTGAAAGAATTTGGAGATGAGGCATGGAGGTCAAGAAAGTAAAGTGAGAGTTTATTTAAGCAAGAATACGCTCTCAGAGGGAGAGCGGGCAGACAGGTGAGGAGCTGCTGCCCTGGGCTTCTTTGGCAAACCGGTTATGATGGGCATACAAATGAATGGGTGGAATATTCACTACAAAAGGAGGAGTTTGGGGGTCATATTCCCTGATTTTCATCCCAGCTCCATCTTCCCAACGGGAGGAGGGATTTTGCCCTTATTTAGCTTAGATCAGAAGTGTTATGATTTCGGTGAATGATGGGTACTTTTATCTGTAAGGCTAATTTTATTGTAATGAGAGCATAACAAGCAACAGGTTACATTCAGACTCAGGAGATTCCCGCCTTTCCCCACCTTTCTTTGTGTGTTTCCAGGACACTTATCACCCAGAATGCATGGTTTCCTGTCAGTCTGGATGTTCCTGCTTTTCTTTGCTGCCCATGGACCCCCGCTGTTTACGGGATGCTTCATTTCCTGCCACATATCACCTGCCCCCATTTCTCTGCTCATACCTAGCTACCTGCCTGCTGTAACACTGGTTACTTCTATTCTACTTTCTGTCTCTAAGAATTTTAGGTACCTCATGTAACTGGAATCATATAATATTTATCTTTTGGTTTCTGGCTTATTTCATTTATTGTAAGGTTTTCAAGATTCATCTGTCATAGTAAAAGGATGCAGAACTATCTCATCAGCCAGATGGTCATTTTTGATTATTATGTGTAGATTCACCCATGTCATAGCATGTATCACAATTTCAATTTTTAAGGCTGAATAACATTCCATTATAATAATATACTACATTTTGTTTATTCATCTGTTGGTGGATGTTTGAATTGGTTACACATTTTGGTTCATGTGAATATGGCTGCTATGAACATTAATGTACAAGTATCTGCTTGAGTCCTTGCTTTCAGTTTTTTGGACATACACCTAGGAGTAGAATTGCTGGATAATATGGTAATTCTATGTTTAACTTTTTGAGAATCCACCAAATGGTTTTCCATAGCACTGTACCATTTACATTTCCACCAACAATGCATGAGAATTCCAATGTCTCCACATTCTTGTCAACACATTATTTTCTGTTTTGTTTTGTTTGACATATTACTTTATATATTCTAGGTATTAATCCTTTATCAGATAAGTGATTTTTAATAATTTTCTTCCTTTCTGTGGATTTTCTTTTTACTCTCTCAATAATGTCCTTTCATGCAGAAAAGTTTTAAATTTTGGTGATGTCCAAATTACCTATATTTTGTTGCTGTTGTTACCCATACTTTTGGTGTCATATCAAAGAAATAGTGCCAAATATAATGTAATGAAGATTTACCCCTGTGTTTTCTACTACAAATTGTATAATTTTAGCTCTTATTTTTAGATCTTTCATCCATTTTGAGTTAATTTTGTACATGGTGTAAAGAAAGGGTCTAACTTTATTCTTTTGCACATGTATATCCAGTTTTCCCAGCACCAATTATTGAAAAGGCTTTGCTTTTTCCTATTGAATAACCTTGGCATACTTGTCAAAAATCAGATGACCATATATGCAAGGGTTTATTTCTGGAGTCTCTATTCTACTCCATTTGTCTATTTGTCTGTCCTTATGCCACTTGCACACTTGGTATAAATGTCTGTTTTTCAGTTTTTGCATTTACATTGTCTATAGATATAAATGTGATGATTTGTGTGTTTATTTTGTATTCTGCAGCCTTGCTGAATTCACTTATTCTGGGAGTTTTTTTGTAGGTGTCTCAGAATATTATATGTAGACACTCATGTCATCTTTAAATAGAGATCTGTCTCTTTCTTCCCTTTTACAAAGTATGGTTTTTATTTCTTTTTCCTGTTATATTGCAGTGGCTAGAAATTTCAGTACTACGTTGAATAAAAGAAGTATAGCAGACATCCCAATGTTAGGGGAAAAGCATTCAGTTTTCACTACTACATATAATGTAAGTAGTAGTGTTTTGGTAGATGTTCTTTATCAAGTTGAGGAGATTGCCCTCTATTTCTAGTTTGCTGAGGTTTAAAAAATATTTTTATGAATATGGTAAAAAAATCATTGGTTGCTGGGGGTGGGGGAAAGAATGAATAGACAGACAGAGCATAGAGGATTTTTAGGGCAGTGAAAATACTTTGTATGATACCATAATGATGGATAAATGTCATTTTACATTTGTCCAAACCCATAGAATGTACAACACCAAGAGTGAACCCTTGTGTAAACTTTGGACTTTGGGTGATTATGGTGTGTCAATATAGGTTTGTCAATTGTAACAAATGTACAACTCTGGTGGGGGATATTCATAATGGGGCAGGCTATGCATATATGGGGGAAGTGAGTATATGGGGAATCTCCCTTCTTTCTCAATTTTGCTGTGAACCTAAAAGTGATCTAAAACAATAAGGTCTTAAAAAAGAGAACCTCCCTCCATGTCAGCTTTGCTAGGAATAGGGGAAGGAGGAAGCTCGGCAAAAGGCTTTTTTTTTCCTAATTTTAAAATTATGTAATCATTCTCATTTAATATTATTGATATAGTTTCTTTACCTCTGCTATTTCACTTTTTGTTTTATATTTTCTCATATCTTTTCTCTCTATTCCTCCTGCTTTATTTTGCATTAAGTAGATATTTTGTAATGTAGCATTTTAATTTATTTAAATTTTTTTTAAGTATAATGTTTAGTTATTTCCTTCATGGTTGCTCTAGGGTTTACCATATGCATCTTCACTTATCAGAATTAGCACCAGATTTACACTAACTTAATTCCAGTGAGATATGGAAATGTTACTCCTATTTCTATGGATATATATCTTCTTTCTCCATTTTGTGCTATCATTGTTATACATATTATGTCTATATATGTTAAAACTCAACAGTAAATTGTTATAATTATTAGTTTATATAATTTTATGTCTTTTAAATAAGCTGAGAAAAAAAAGAAGAGCAAGTATATATGTAAGCATTTGTTATATTAAACTTTTTTATTTTTTATTGATGTACAGTTTAATCACAATGTTGTGTTAATTACTGCTGTACAGCAAAGTGACTCAGTTATACATATACATATTCTTTTTTATATTCTTTTCCATTATCGTTTATCATAGGATATTGAATATAGTTCCCTGTGCTATACAATAAGACCTTGTTGTTTATCCATCCTATATACACCAGTTTTCATCTGCTAATCCCAAACTCCCACTCTTACCCTCTCCCACCCCCCAGCCCTTGGCAACCATCAGTCTATTCTCTATGTCCCTGATTTTGTTTCTGTTTCATAGATAGGTTCATTTGTGTCATATGTTTGATTCCACAGATAAGTGATACCATATGTTATTTGTCTTAACCTTCTTATTTGTCATTTTGTGTTGTCTTCATTTGTTCCTATGGATTCAATTTACTATCAGGAATCATTTCATAAGCTCAGTACAGCTTTTCTCCAACTTAAGATCTTTTGTGTTGTTATTGACAAATATATTTCTATATGTTAAAGGCTCCAAAGTGCATTTTATACATATTTGTTTATAAAATTGCTTTTTAAATTAGTTTAGAGAAGAAAGAGGAAGAAATATGCATTTATATTGATTTATAATTATGTAATTTCCTTTTCCCTTGCTCTTTGTTTTTTTCATATAGAATCAAATTACTGTCTTGAGTTAGTTGCTTTTAGCCTGAAGAACATTCTTTAGCATTTCTTATAAGGTGAGCCACAAAGCAACACATTTTCTCACCTTTTGTTTATTTGGGTATATCTTTATTTCACCTTCATTTTTGAAAGATAGCTTTGATTGATATAAGATTTTTGATTGCTTCAGATTTATTTTCTTTGCCAATGATCCAAGGCTTGCCTCATATTTTTGGGAGACCTTCAGTTTGATCTGGCAGAGAAATAAACCTACCTGGGCTGCTTTCCATTGCTGGGTTGGTGGTTCAGAAATGCTGGGTTTGCAGTGTGGTGTTAGATTCCCTGCCCATTCTTAAATCCTGGGATATCCCAAACCAGTTCACATTATTTTTAACTACATTTCAGAGTTTTATTTTGGTTGCCTTTTGAACTATTTCCAAGGTTTAGTTGTACATAGTAGCAAAGAGCCACCCCACTTGGGATAATGAGTTTATGCCATCTTATTCCAACTAGAAGTGTCCTGATGAGAATTTCAGAAACATAAAATTACATGGGTAGAATGTAGGTAGATTATGAAGGAGCTACACACACCACAAGCACTTAGACTTGAAGCTATAAGCATTTAGGGGCTCATTGTAGGTTTTTAATCAGAGCAGTGATGTGATAGAAGTGGTAGTTTTAGAAGATTAGTCTGTTCACACTGTGCAGAATAAATTAGAGGTTTAAATTGCTTTTAGTTGATTGTATTCTAGTTAATTGCCACTGATGCATCTAATACTACCATAAGTTGTGCTGTTGATGAAAATATTAAACCTACACAGGCTCTGTGTTCAGCTCTATGAACACACCATTTATTATGTTGTCTCTCAGATTTAAGGGTTTATATAACCCTGTATTTAAGATCTCAAATTAGGGCTGTGAATAATAAGCTTGTTCTTAAACCAAAGCTTACTGCAGATCAATATCAGGCAGTGGGTACCACTGAACCATGGAAATTTTCTCAATGTCTAAAGCTATGAACTAGATCCCTGATACAAGGTAAAAACTCTGACTCTTGCACGTCGTGACCATTTGCTCTTCTAGTCAACAGACTCATTAGAATGTAGTTTAAATAAACTAAGCGATTATACCCAATTTATCTAGGGATATTATCTCAACAAGGATAAGAAGCTATTCCAAGAAAATTGAGGAGAGAGATGTGGACAACACATGACAGAGCTATCAGGGATAGGGAACAAAAGATGGCATATGCACGAACTTGTCAGGGATCTGGGAGAGTTTAAAGGGAAACTACCCCTAGTTGGTTTTGATCAAAGTCTGTGTCTTGGCTGACATACAGTCACTGTATGGTCTCAGAATTGGAAATCAATAATCCATCTTATAAGAAGTTGAAAAACAAGCTATTAATTAAGCAGAATCAGGAAGTGAGGGAAGAATGAGAGATTATATCAGTTTAGCCTATAATTTCTGCCTCAGCCTTTCCCGGATCCTCACAGCTGGGTCACCTACAAGCACAATATCTCATCCCCCTCACCCCTCCCAATTTCTGGGCCAAGCAAGCTTGGTCCCATCTCTCTATATCCCAAAGGTGACTCCTATCACAGGATGTACCTTCTACAAAGCCTTCAAACACATTAAAAAAAAAAAAGTCATTCCTCCTTATCCTATCCACAACCAAATAAAATAACCTAAATTCCTTTATGTTCTCAGAGAAATTATTTTCTACTCTTTACATCATGTCTATTTTTTTTCCTGGACTATGTTCACTTATTCTTTGGACAACTTGGGTACCAAAACTAGATACAACATACTTACAGAACTTTGACTATATATATATGTATATATATATATATATATATATATACATATATATACATACATATATATATATATATATACATACATACACTAAAGGAATTATCTGGTTTAATGAAACAAACAAAGGTTAGAGAGTTAGAAAATCAGGATCTAGGTTTGACTCCATTGCTACATTACTTTTAGTCCTTAAACAAGTCTCCTTACACCTCTGGTCTTCAGTTTTCCAAATCTATAAATGGTTCCTTCCAGTTTTCTCATTTTAAGATTTTGCTTCTGTTTGCTGCCTGCCCAATCATTTTCCAAATCCCAGCATCCTTTTGGTTCTTTTAATAACCACACTGTGTTGCTGTCTCACATTCTGCTTGTGGTCCACCACTCCTAGATATTTCTCTTATTGATTAATATTTCTTTAATTTGATTTTGGAATTTTGTTTCTTATATACTTAGGAGCCCATGCAATAGACCGGAATAGTTGCTACCTTTCCTATTTTATTTTATTTTTTATTTATTTTTATTTTATTTTATTTTATTTTATTAACATCTTTATTGGAGTATAATTGCTTTACAATAGTGTGTTAGTTTCTCCTTTACAACAAAGTGAATCAGTTATACATATTTTTTCTCTTTCTGACTTACTTCACTCTGTATGACAGGCTCTAGGTCTAACCACCTCACTACAAGAAACAATTTCGTTTCTTTTTACGGCTGAGTAATATTCCATTGTATATATGTGCCTCTCCAAATCTCCTCCCGCTTCGTCTCCCTCTCACCCTCCCTATTCCACCCCTCTAGGTGAACACGAAGCACTGAGCTGATCTCCCTGTGCTATGTGGCTGCTTCCCACTAGCTTTTGCTTTCACATTTGGGAGCGTATATATATATATACATGCCACACTCTCACTTCGTCCCAGCTTACAGTTCCCCCTCCGCGTGTACTCAAGTCCATTCTCGACATCTGCGACTTTACTTCTGTCCTGCCCCGAGGTTCGTCAGAACCAATTTTTTTTTTTAGACTCCATATATATGTGTTAGCATAAAATAATTGTTTTTCTCTTTCTGACTTACTTCACTCTGTATGACAGGCTCTAGGTCTAACCACCTCACTACAAGAAACAATTTCGTTTCTTTTTACGGCTGAGTAATATTCCATTGTATATATGTGCCACATCTTTTTTATCTATTCATCTGTTGATGGACATTTAGGTTGCTTCCATGTCCTGGTTATTGTAAATAAGTCTGCAATGAACATTGTTGTACATGACTCTTTTTGAATTATGGTTTTCTCAGAGTATATGCCCAGTAGTAGGATTGCTGGGTCGTATGGTAGTTTTATTTTTAGC
This sequence comes from Physeter macrocephalus, assembly GCF_002837175.3. Lineage (NCBI taxonomy): Eukaryota > Metazoa > Chordata > Mammalia > Artiodactyla > Physeteridae > Physeter > Physeter macrocephalus. The sequence continues at coordinate 43,407,877 of NC_041234.1, read as the reverse complement.
TTTTTAAGGAACCTCCATAATGTTCTCCATAGTGGCTCTATCAAGTTACATTCCCACCACCAGTGTATGAGGGTTCCCTTTCCCTCACACCCTCTCCAGCGGTTATTGTTTGTAGATGTGTTTGATGGGAATTCTGACCGGTGTGAGATGATATCACATTGTAGTTTTGATTTGCATTTCTCTAATGATTAATGATGTTGAGCATTCTTTCATGTGTTTGTTGGCAATCTGTATATCTTCTTTGGAGAAATGTCTATTTAGGTCTTCTGCCCATTTTTGGATTGGGTTGTTTGTTTTTTAGATATTGAGCTGCATGAGCTGCTTGTAAATTTTGGAGATTAATCTTTTGTCAGTTGCTTCATTAGCAAATATTTTCTCTCATTCTGAGGGTTGTCTTTTCGTCTTTTTTATGGTTTCCTTTGCAGTGCAAAACCTTTTAAGTTTCATTAGGTCCCATTTGTTTATTTTTGGTTTTATTTCCATTTCTCTAGGAGGTGGGTCAAAAAGGATCTTGCTGTGATTTCTGTCATAGAGTTTTCTGCCTATGTTTTCCTCTAAGAGTTGTATAGTGTCTGGCCTTACATTTCACTCTTTAATCATTTTGAGTTTATTTTTGTGTATGCTGTTATGGAGTGTTCTAAACTCATTCTTTTATATGTACCTGTCCAGTTTTCCCAACACCACTTATTGAAGAGGCTGTCTTTTCTCCATTGTATGTTCTTGCCCCCTTTATTAAAGATATGTTGACCGTATGCGCGTGGGTTTATCTCTGGACTTTATATCCTGTTCCATTGATCTATATGTCTGTTTTTGTGCCATTACCATATTATCTTTTTTAAAAAAATTTATTTATTTGTTTATTTATTTTTGGCTGTGTTGGGTCTTCATTGCTGTGTGCAGGCTTTCTCTGGTTGCTGCGAGTGGGGGCTACTCTTCATTGTGGTGTACGAGCTTCTCATTGTGGTGGCTTCTCTTGTTGCGGAACATGGGCTCTAGGCATGTGGGCTTCATTAGTTGTGGCACACGGGCTCAGTAGTTGCGGCTTGCCCGCTCTAGAGTGCAGGCTCAGTAGTTGTGGCACACAGGCTTAGTTGCTCCATGGCATGTGGGATCTTCCTGGACCAGGGCGTGAACCCATGTCCACTGCATTGGCAGGCAGATTCTTAACCACTGTGCCACCAGGGAAGCCCCTACCATATTGTCTTGATGACTGTAGCTTTGTAGTATAGTCTGAAGTCAGGGAGCCTGATTCCTCCAGCTCTGTTTTTCTTTCTCAAGATTGCTTTGGCTATTCACGGTCTTTTGTGTTTCCTTACAAATTGTGATTTCTTTTGTTCTAATTCTGTGAAAAATGCCACTGGTAGTGTGATAGGGATTGCATTGAATCTGTAGATTGCTCTGGGTAGTATAGTCATTTTCACAATATTGATTCTTCAAATCCAAGAACATGGTATATCTCTCCATCTATTTGTATCATCTTTAATTTCTTTCATCAGTGTCTTGTGATTTTCTGCATACAGGTCTTTTCTCTCCTTAGGTAGGTTTATTCCTAGGTATTTTATTTTTTGTTGTAATAGTAAATGGGAATGTTTTCTTAATTTCACTTTCAGATTTTTCATCATTAGTGTATAGGGATGCAAGAGATTTCTGTGGATTAATTTTGTATCCTGCTACTTTACCACATTCATTGATTAGCTCTAGTAGTTTCCTGGTAGCATATTAAGGATTCTCTATGTATAGTTTCATGTAATCTGGAAACAGTGACAAATTTATATCTTCTTTTCCAACTTGGATTCCTTTTATTTCTTTTTCTTCTCTGATTGCTGTGGCTAAAACTTCCAAAACTATGCTGAATAACAGCGGTGAGGGTGGGAAACCTTGTCTTGTTCTTGGTCTTAGTGGAAATGATTTCAGTTTTTCACCCTTGAGAATGATGGTGGCTGTGGGCTTGTCATGTATGGCCTTTACTATGTTGAGGTAAGTTCCCCTATGCCTACTTTCTGGAGGATTTTTATCATAAATAGGTGTTGAATTTTGTCAAAAGCTTTTTTGGCATCTATTGAGATGATCGTATGCCTTTTATCCTTCAATTTCTTAAATTCGTGTATCACATTGATTGATATGCATATATTGAAGAATCTTTGCATTCCTGGGAAAAACCCCACTTGATGATGGTGTATGATCCTTTTAATGTACAGTTGGATTCTGTTTGCTAGTATTTTTTTGAGGATTTTTGCATCTATGTTCATCAGTGATATTGCCCTGTAGTTTTCTTTCTTTGTGACATCTTTGTCTGGTTTTGGTATCAGGGTGATGGTGGCCTCATAGAATGAGTTTGAGAGTGGTTCTCCCTCTACTATATTTTGGAAGAGTTTGAGAAGAATAGGTGTTACCTCTTCTCTAAATTTTTGATTTAATTCGCCTGTGAAGCCTTCTAGTCCTGGGCATTTGTTTGTTGGAAGATTTTTAATCACAGTCTTACTTTCAGTGCTTGTGATTGGTTTGTTTATATTTTCTATTTCTTTCTGGTTCAGTATCGGAAGTTTTTGCTTTTCTAAGGATTTGTCCATTTCTTCCAGGTTGTCCAGTTTATGGGCATATAGGTGCTTGTAGTAATCTCTCATGATCCTTTTTGTTTTTCTGCAGTATCAGTTGTAACTTCTCCTTTTTCATTTATAATTCTATTGATTTGAGTCTTCTCCCTTTTTTAAATTATGAGTGTGGCTAATGGTTTTTCAATTTTGTTTATCTCCTCAAAGAAACATATTTAAGTTTTATTGATCTTTGCTATTTTTTCCTTCATTTCCTTTTTCATTTATCTCTGATCTGATCTTTATGATTTCTTTTCTTCTGCTAACTTTGTGATTTTTTTTGTTCTTCTTTCTCAAATTGTTGTAGGTATAGGATTAGTTTGTTTATTTGAGATGTTTCTTGTTTCTTGAGGTAGGATTGTATTGCTATAAACTTCCCTCTTAGAACTGCTTTTGCTGCATCCCATAGGTTTTGGGTCGTCGTGTTTTCATTGCCTCTTTTTTCTAGGTATTTTTGGATTTCCTCTTTGATTTCTTCAGTGATCTATTGTTTATTAAGTGGTGTATTGTTTATCCTCCATGTGTTTGTATTTTCTACAGATTTTTTCCTGTAATTGATATCTAGTCTCATAGTGTTGTGGTCGGAAAAGATATTTGAAACAATTTCAATTTTCTTAAATTTACCAAGGAGTGATTTGTGACCTACAATATGATCTATTGTGGAAAATGTTCCATGGGCACTTGAGAAGAAAGTGTACTCTGTTGTTTTTGGATGGAATGTCCTATAAATATCAATTAGGTCCATGTTGTTTAACGTATTGTTTAAAGGTTGTGTTGAGTTATTTATTTTCATTTTGGTTGAACTGTCAATTGGTGAAAGTGGGGTGTTAAAGTGCCCTACTATGTTTGTGTTACTGTTGATTTCCCCCTTTATGGCTGTTAGCATTTGCCTTATGTATGGAGGTGCTCATATGATAGGTGCATAAATATTTACAATTGTTCTATCTTCTTCTTGGATTGATCCCTTGATCATTATGTAGTGTCCTTCTTTGTCTCTTGTATTAGTCTTTGTTTTAAAGTCTATTTTGTCTCATATGAGAAATGCTGTTCCAGCTTTCTTTTGATTTCCATTTGCATGGAATATCTTTTTCCATCCCCTCACTTTCAGTTTGTATGTGTACCTAGGTCTGAAGTGGGTCTCTTGTAGACAGCATATATATGGGTTTGTTTTTGTATCCATTCAGCCAGTCTATGTCTTTTGGTTGGAGCATTTAATCCCTTTACCTTTAAGGTAATTACCCATATGTATGTTACTGTTACCATTTTCTTAATTGTTTGGGGTTTGTTATTGTAGGTCTTTTCCTTCTCTTGTGTTTCCTGCCTAGAGAAGTTCCTTTAGCATTTGTTGTAAGGCTGGTTTGGTGCTCCTGAATTCTCTTTGCTTTGCTTGTCTCTAAAGGTTTTAAATTCTAGGTCGAATCTGAATGAGATCCTTGCTGGGTAGAGTAATCATGGTTGCAGGTTTTTCCCTTTCATCACTTTAAATATGTCCTGCTACTCCCTTCTGGCTTGCAGAGTTTCTGCTGAAAGGTCAGCTGTTAACCTTATGGGGATTCCCCTGTATGTTATTTGTGTTCTTCCCTTGCTGCTTTTAATATTTTTTCTTTGTATTTAGTTTTGATAGTTTGATAAATATGTGACTTGGTGTGTGTCTCCTTTTATTTATCCTGTATGGGACTCTCTGTGCTTCCTGGAGTTGATTGACTATGTCCTTTCCCATATTAGGGAAGTTTTGAACTATTATCTCTTCAAATATTTTCTCAGTCCCTTTCTTTTTCTCTTCTTCTTTTGGGATCCCTGTCATTCGTATGTTGGTGCCTTTAATGTTATCCCAGAGGTCTCTACTACTGTCCTCAATTCTTTTTTATTTATTCTGTTCTGCAGTAGTTATTTCCACTATTTTATCTTCCAGGTCACTTATCCCTTCTTCTGCCTCAGTTATTCTGATATTGATTCCTTCTAGAGAATTTTTAATTTTATTTATTGTGTTGTTCATCATTGTTTATTTGCTCTTTAGTTCTAGGTCTTTGTTAAATGTTTCTTGTATTTTCTCAATTCTATTTCCAAGATTTTGGATCATCTTTACTATCATTACTCTGAATTCTTTTTCAGGTAGATTTCCTATTTCCTCTTCATTTGTTTGGTCTGGTGTGTTTTTACCTTGCTCATTCATCTGCTCTGTTCTTCTCTGTTTTCTCATTTTGCTTAACTTACTGTGTTTGGGATCTCCTTTTTGCAGGCTGCAGGTTCGCAGTTCCCATTGTTTTTGGTTTCTCCCCTCAGTGGCTAAGGTTGGTTCAGCAGGTTGTGTAGGCTTCCTGGTGGAAGGGAATAGTGCCTGTGCTTTGATGGATGAGGTTGGATCTTGTCTTTCTGATGGCCAGGTGTATGTCTGGTGGTGTGTTTTGGGGTGTCTGTGACCTTATTATGATTTTAGGCAGCCTCTCTTCTAGTGGGTGGGGTTGTGTTTCTCTTTTGTTTGTCTTTTGGCATAGGATTCCAACACTGTCGCTTGCTGGTCATTGAGTGGAGCTGGTCTTGGCATTGAGATGGAGATCTCTGGGAGATTTATGGCATCTGATATTATGAGAAGCTGTGAGTTCTCTGGACCAATGTCCTCAACTGAACTCTCCTTCCTCAATAGCACAGGCCTGACATGTGGCCAGAGTAGCAAGACCCTGTTAGTCACACGGCTCAGAATAAAACTGAGAAAAAAGAAAGAAGGATAAAAATAATAAAATAAAGTTATGTAAATAAAAAATAAAAAAATTATTAAAATTAAAAAATTACAAAGTAGTAAAAAAAAGAAAAGAAAAAAAGAAGAGAGCAATGAAACCAAGAAACACATCCACCAATAATAAGCACTAAAAACTATACTAAAAAGAACAACAAAAAAACACACAAAAAAGTGGGCAGACAGAACCCTAGGACAAATGTTAAAAGGAAAGCTATATAGACAAAATTACACACAGAAGCATACGCATACACACTCACAAAAATGGAAAAAGGAAAAAATGTATATATATCATTGCTCCCAACGTCCACCACCTGTATTTGGGATGATTTGTTGTCTCTTCAGGTATTCAACACATGCAGGGTACATTAAGTTGATTGTGGAGATTTAATTTGCTGCTCCTTAGGCTGCTGGGAAAGATTTCCCTTTCTCTTCTTTCTTCACACACCTCCTGGGTTTCACCTTTGGACTTGGCACTGCTTCTGTGTGTGGGTTGCCTGAGGGTGTCTGTTCTTCACTCAGACAGGACAGGGTTAAAGGAGCAGCTGATATTGGTGCCCTGGCTCACTCAGGCTGTGTGGAGGGAGGGATATGGAATACAGGGTGAACTTGTGGTGGCAGAGGCCAGCGTGATGTTGCACCAGCCTGAGGCATGCCGTGGGTTCTCCTGGGGAATTTGTCTCTGGGTCTTGGGACCCTGTCAGTGGTGGGCTGCACAGGCTCCTGGGAGGGGAGGTGTGGATAGTGACCTGTGCCTGCACTCATGCTTCTTGCGGGCTGCAGCAGCAGCCTTAACATCTCATGCCCATCTCTGGGATCCATGCTGATAGCTGCGGCTCACATCCATCTCTGGAGCTCATTTAGGCAGTACTCTTAATCCTCTCTCCTCATGCACTGTGAAACAAAAAGGCAAAAAAAATGTCTCTTGCCTCTTTGGCTGTTCAAAACATTTTCCCGAACTCCCTCCTTGCTAGCTGTGTCACACTAACCCCCTTCAAGCTGTGTTTATGCAGCCAACCCCAGTCCTCTCCCTGGGGTCTGACCTCCGAAGCCTGAGCCTCAGCTCCCAGCACCCACCCGTCCTGGCAGCTGAGCAGACAAGCCTCTCGTCTTGGTGAGTGCTGGCTGGCACTGATGCTGTGTGCGGAATCTGTCCCCTTTGCTCTCTGCACCGCTGTTGCTGTGCTCTCCTCCATGGCTCGGAAGCTTCCCCCTACAATCCCCCCGTCTCTGCCAGTGAATGGGCTTCCTAGTGTTTGGAAACTTTTCCTCCTTCACGCTCCCTCCCAGTGGTGCAGGTCCCGCCCCTATTCTTTTGTCTCTGTTTTTTCTTTTGCCCTACCCAGGTACCTGGGGGGTTTCTTGCCTTTTGGGAATTCTGAGGTCTTCTGCCAGTGTTCAGTAGGTGTTCTGTAGGAGTTGTTCCACATGTAGATGTGTTTGTGATGTATTTGTGGGGAGGAAGGTGATCTCCACATCTTACTCTTCCTCCATCTTGAAGGTCTCTCCTGGATATAAAATTCTTGATGGACACATTTTTTTGTGTCCATACTTTTTATGTGGCATCCCATTGCCTTTTGGATTCCACTGTTTCTGATGAGAAGTCAGTTGTTGATCTGACTGTAATTTGTTGTAGATGACTCCTTTTTCTCTTGCTATTTGCAAAATTCTCTTTATCTTTGCCATTCAGCACTTTTGCTGTGATATTTCTGGGTATGGGTTTCTTTGGGTTCATACTACTTGGGTTAAAAAAAATCAGATGACTGGATTAATGCATTTGGGGAGTTTGAATGCATGTTTTTTCCATTTTTTCTACCACTTTTTGTCTTCTCTTTCTTGTAGCATCTTTAATGATGTCCCACATTTCTGTGAGTTGGTACTTATGTTTTAATTTACTGTTTTCTCACTGTTCTTCAGATTACTTAGTATTTTTTGACTTATCTTTAAGTTTTCTGATTTTCTTCTGCCAGCAACTTAATTCCACTATTGAATCATACTAGTGATTATTCATTTTTATTATTGTAATTTTCAACTCCATAATTTAAATTCTTTCTTTTAAGCTAATTTCTGTCTCTTTATTGAAATTCTCTATTTGATGTGACATTGTTATGTTTTCCTTTACTTCATTAAGCTTTACTTCCTTTAATTCTTTTAACATATTTAAAATACCTGATTTAAAATCTCTATCTGCCAAGCTCAACACCTGGGCCCCTCCAAAGGCAGTTCCCATAGCTTCCTCTTTTTTTTCCTTTGTATGGGTCAACCTTTTAGATTTCTTTTTATGTCTTGGGATTTTCATTGAAAAGTGGACATTTTAGGTAATATGATGTTACAACTCTAGATACGGATTCCCCTCTACCCTCTACATGTTTGCTTGTTTATTTCTTTTTGTTTGTTTATCTTTTTAGTGACTTCACCAAACCATTTTAAACAAGTCTATTTCTTCTAATAATGTGAAAGGTCTGTTTCACTCCTTGAAGACCTCTGCCTTCAGTATGTACACACTCACCCTGGTATGATAGTGGTTAGCCAAGTTCTCTTTGTCTCTTTCCCTGATATTTCCATTAAACTGTCTGCCTCTTTTGATATCACACTTATCTTTTAGTTTCCATTAATTGCCAAATACTTGCTTTATTGTTTTCAATAATTTCCTGGGGTGTAAATGGTTCCATAGTATAATCAAATTAAATTCAAGTGGCATTTTTTAAAAAGACTGGTCTTTAAGGTTTATTTTGACGAATATATCATAGTCAGAATAAACCTCAAAGACCATTCTTTAAAAAAAAAGAAAACTGCTAGGTAAAAAATATTGATAGGTTAAAAAAAACTTTTTTGCCTTTGTAAGGTAAAATGTATATAGTTTTGAGGTATATTCTGACCTCTACCTTAGCAGGACTCCTCTTAGCTGTTTCTTTCCCTGGTTCACTTCTTATTTATTTATTTATTTATTTATTTATTTATTTATTTTTTATGGTACGCAGGCCTCTCACTGTTGTGGCCTCTCCCATTGCCAAGCACAGGCTCAGCGACCATGGCTCACGGGCCCAGCCGCTCCACTGCATGTGGGATCTTCCCAGACTGGGGCATGAACCCGTGTCCCCTGCATCGGCAGGCAGACTCACAACCACTGCACCACCAGGGAAGCCCTCCCTGGTTCACTTTTTCAAACTTCTAGCTGGCCTACAACTTAAGCTGTTGTTCTTCCCTACACTCTGTTTTTTTTTTTTTTTTTTTTTTTTTTCTGTGGCATGCGGGCCTCCCTCTGTTGCGGCCTCTCCCGTTGCGGAGCACAGGCTCTGGACGCGCAGGCTCAGCGGCCATGGCCCACGGGCCCAGCCGCTCTGCGGCATGTGGGATCCTCCCAGACCGGGGCGCGAACCCGGTTCCCCTGCATCGGCAGGCGGACGCGCAACCACTGCACCACCAGGGAAGCCCTACACTCTGTTTTTAAAAAATTATCCTAAGGACAGCTTTAGAGTTCTCTGTTCTTTTGCACTACCTATCTCCATGGGCAAATTATCTGAGGAACTGTTCCAGGCACTCAGTATAGTGGTCAGTAACCTCTGATCCTCTTAGCTTACCACTCTTGGCATGGAATTCCCACCCTATGAGCAAGCTGAGGTCACCAGAGTTAGAACCCTGGTATTTTCAGCCCATCACACCTGGGACAAGGGCTGGTTTGGTGCTTGGTTGAAGAAGGGGCTTTATGAACTCTCAGCTTTGCACACCAGGAATTTAACCTCTACAACTCAAAGTTGAATGGAGTGACATATCCTGGTAGCTTGCTCCACACATTGAGATGTCAAATCTCTTGACTGATATCTGAGGGAACAGGTATCCCTGACGTCTTGGGCATATCTGCCTGGATTGTACCCTATATCAAATTGAGGTGGAGGTGGTGAGAGTGAGTGGGTCATAATTCAAGTGCCACAAACTCTTGCTGGTCTCCATAAATTTTAGTAGGACTCCCTCCTTGCTAGCTGTGTCACACTAGCCCCCTTCAAGCTGTGTTTACGCAGCCAACTTCAGTCCTCTCCCTGGGGTCTGAGCTCCAAAGCCTGAGTCTCAGCTCCCAGCACCCACCCATCCTGGCAGCTGAGCAGACAAGCCTCTCAGCCTGGTGAGTGCTGGTCGGCACCGATGCTGTGTGCGGGAATCCTTCCCCTTTGCTCTCTGCAGCACTGTTGCTGTGCTTTCCTCCGTGGCTCAGAAGCTTCCTCCCGCCATCCCCCTATCTCTGCCAGTGAACGGGCTTCCTAGTGTTGGGAAACTTTTCCTCCTTCACGCTCCCTCCCAGTGGTGCAGGTCCCGCCCCTATTCTTTTGTCTCTGTTTTTTTCTTTTGCCCTACCCAGGTACCTGGGGGGTTTCTTTCCTTTTGGGAATTCTGAGGTCTTCTGCCAGTGTTCAGTAGGTGTTCTGTAGGAGTTGTTCCACATGTAGATGTATTTGTGATGTATTTGTGGGGAGGAAGGTGATCTCCACACCTTACTCTTCCGCCATCTTGAAGGTTTCTCCTGGATATAAAATTCTTGATGGACACATTTTTTTGTATCCATACTTTTCATGTGGCATCCCATTGCCTTCTGGATTCCACTGTTTTCTTAAATAAATGTTATTCTATTCACTATGTGCCCTTTAGACAATTTGTGAAGAGTTTAAATCGTTTTTTTTTTTCTTTTAATATACTTCATCAGCTGTTCTTGTCTTGCTGGGATGCAGTTCCACATACTGTGATTCCGTTTGTATAATTGATTAAAACTGCATGTGAATCTACAATTACTTCAAAAAAATATGTTCCATATGAATATTAAGGTCCTGTGAAGATACCACCATGAGCTAGATTAAAGGCAATTTGGAAAAGATTTCCACATGGAAAACGTGTTTGTAAAGACAACAATTTTGTACGGGGGTTTTGTGAAAAGAACATTCTCTCCTTTTATAAGATGGGGACACCTAGGTTTGAGAGTCCTGAGGCAGATTTTAATTAGTGTTAGGTGGGGAAAAAATGACATGTCATGAGAACAGTAGAGTAGTAGAAACCCATGAATGGAGTTTTATCTTAGCTTTGATATTAATAAGCTGCACCAATTTTAAAAAGCCCTATCTATCAGGGTTATAATCTGAAAAATAGACTATCATGAAAGGTATTTTCCAGCTCTGACATTCTATATTCAAGAAAAGGTGAAATGTAAATGGATAAAAAACAAAGAAATGTATATACAACTTCACTAATTTCCAAAAAGTTTTTAAATTCTATGTTTAACATAAGAAATAAAATGTTTTAAAAAGATAAATTCTAGTACTGGCAAAGGTGTAATCACATATGCTATTGGTGAGATTATTTATAATCTATTTACTTTTTCTTTTCTTTTTTTTTTTGCAGTACGTGGGCCTCTCACTGTTGTGGCCTCTCCCATTGCAGAGCACAGGCTCCGGATGCGCAGGCTCAGCGGCCATGTCTCATGGGCCTACCTGCTCCGCGGCATGTGGGATCTTCCCGGACCAGGGCACAAACCCGTGTCCCCTGCATTGGCAGGAAGATTCTCAACCACTGCACCACGAAGGAAGCCCTCTATTTACTATTTTAATAGTAAATTTCTTCTGGCAATCTCTTTATCAAAATATGTAGATCACAAAATGTGTTCATTAATTTTGACCCAATAATCTCCATATTATTATTCTATCCTAAGTAAATACATGACTATAAAAACTTTATCAAAAACATATTCATGTTAATGTTATTTATCATAGAATAAAAATAATATCTCTGACAACAATAGGAAAATCATTAAGTAATTATCCATTTGTGCAGCCATTAAAAATGTTTACCTCAGGGTGATGGTAACAAGATGGTAGATTAAGACACTCCAGACTATCATTCCTTCATGAAACCAACTAGAGAGTGGCTAAAAAAATTTATAGGAGCTTGGGGAAACTGTCAAAAGCCTACAGCAACCAAGTAAATGACCAATCAAGAAAAAGCCACACTCAAAAGAGTTTGAAACTTTGTGGCATCTTTATTCACCCTTGTCCCATTCCCTCCTGAGTGTGACATGCCAAGGTTAAGAGGAAGCATTCCAGTTCCAGGTTCCATACTCAGGCTGGAAGGAGCAGAATGGATCTTATTAGCAATGTTCTAACCTTTCTATGGGCTGCCTGAGGTACTGGTTTCTTCTTTACCCAACTCAGAGCTCACAAGAAGAAATGTGGCATAGCTTGAATCTCAGGCTGGAAAACTACATAGAATGCAGTGGTGGACATTGTTTATAAAAGCTGCAGGAAGTCTGGAGACCCTCAGATACGTTTTCCAAGAGGTTATGGGCAGAGGAATACTATATGACATCCCAAACAGAAGCTGCGATGATACTTTGGGAAATGAAGACATTTAAAAGCAGCTGCATATTTAGGGGGATTGGAAAAAGCACACACACAGGTCCATGTAAGACACATGTTCAAAAACCGCTAAGAATTTTAAAATCATGTTATGATAGTGAGTCTGAGCAGCAAACTCATCTTCAGTTCCCACCTAGAAGAAGTATATGGTACTCTGATTCCCTCAGAGAGTACTATTTGGGGGCCAGATAGGGAATTTATCTCTCTTCCCCTGACCAGAGGAAGTAGGAAGTGATGATATGATACTGTTGTCTGAATAATGTAGACAAGATGAAGAGGATAGCTAGATGGAATATTAGCTATTAGCTAGGTGGGGTAATATCTCCCACATAGTGGTTTGATTCCCCTGGTGGGTTACTGTTGGCAGGGTTCAGCAGAGAGCAGAGTCTCAGCCCCAGGCATGCATCGTTGAAACTGAAAATTGAGCAAACTGGAGATAGTAAGCACTCCAATTTCTCCCTAACCCTATCATTGCAACGGCATGGTGAAGAGTTCAGCCACAACATACACCTGCCATCAAGGAAGTGAAACAAGTTGATGCAAGCAGGGTAGTCAAAAATGCTTCCTCTCTCCCATGAATTCTGAGGGATCCAAGGTAATCTGAGTCCCTACTCCACCAGACATCAAGCAGGTAGAATGAGGTAGTTCAGGAGTGGGTGATGGATGTTAAGCTATCCCCATCCAGTGCAATGAGGGTCAACCATAAGCTGAGCTTATGCCTTCACCCTGAAGCAAGAAGGCAGTACAAGATAGGATGACTAAAGATGGCAGAGTAGAAAGTCGTGAGCTTACCCTTTTATGAGACCAAAAAATCACAACTAACTCTGAACAACCGTCAACAAAAAATGCTGGAACCTACCAAAAAAGATACCCTGTATCCAAAGACAAAGAAGAAGCTACAATGATATAGTATGAATGGTCCAACTGTGATAAAATCAAATCCCATACCCACTGGGTGGGCGACCCAAGGACTGGAGAGAAATTGTACCACAGAGCCCCTCCCAGAGGACTGAAACTTCTGAGCCCCACATCAGGCTTCCCAGCCTGGGGCTCTGTCAATGGGAGGAGAAGGCCTCAGAGAATCTGGCTTTGAAAGCCAGTATGGTTTGATCACAGGAATTCCACAGGACTGGGGGAAATGTAAACTCCACTCCTGGAGGGTGCACACAGGTTCTCGTGCACACCAGGACTCAGGGAAAAAAGCAGTGACCCCATAAGGGACTGGGCCAGACCTACCTGCTAGTAGTGGAGTGTCTCCTGCAGAAGTGGGGGGCGGCCGTGGCTCACTGTGGGGACAAAGACACTGGCAGCAGAAGTTCTGGGGAGAGCTCATTGGCATGAGCCCTCCCAGAGGCCATCACTAGCCCCACCCAACAGATTGTAGACTCCAGTGCTGGGACACCTCAGGCCAAACAACCAACAGGGCCGGAACAGAGCCACACCCACAGCAGACAAGCAGCTTAAAGACTTCCTGAGCAAGGCTCTGTCCACCAAGGGACAAGACCCAGCTCCACCCACCACTGGGCAGGAACAAGTCCCTTCCATCAAGAAGCCTGCACAAGCCTCTTAGATAGCCTCAGCCATGAGAGGGCAGACAGGAGAAGCAAGAACTACAATCCTGAAGCCTGCAGAACAGAAACTGCCATCACAGGAAGTTAGACAAATGAGTTGACAGAGGAATATGTCCAAGCTGAAGGAACAAGATAAAACTGCAGAAGAACAACTAAGTGAAGTGGAGCTAGGCAACCTACTGGAAAAATAATTCAGAATTATGATAATGAAGATGATCTAGGATCTCAGAAAAAGAATGGAGGCAAGGATAGAAAAGATGCAAGGAATGTTTAACAAAGACCTTGAAGAACTAAAGAAAAACAAACAGAGATGAATAATACAATAACAGAAATGAGAAACACACTAGAAGAAATCGATAGCAGAATGACTGAGGCAGAAGAAAAATAAATGAGCTGGAAGATAGAATGGGGGAAATACTGCCACAGAACAGAATAAAGAAAAAAGAATGAAAATAAATGAGGACAGTCTAAGAGACCTATGGGACAATATTAAACACACCAACATTTGCATTACAGGGGTCCCAGAAGGGGAACAGAGAGAGAAAAAGACCTGAGAAAATATTTGAAGAGATAATAGCTGAAAACTTCCTTAACATGGGAAAGGAAACAGTCACCCAAGTCCAGGAAGCACAGAGAGTCCCAGGCAGGATAAACCCAAGGAGGAACATGCCAAGACAGACAGTAATCAAATTGACAAAAATAAGAGACAAAGGAAAAATATTAAAAGCAACAAGGGAAAAACAGCAAATAACACACAAGGGAACTCCCATAAGGTTATCAGCTGATTTATCAGCAAAAACTCTGCAAGCCAGAAAGGAGTGGCATGATATATTTAAAGTGATGAAAGGAAAGAAGCTACAGCGAAGAATATCCTACCCAGCATGGATCTTATTCAGATTCAGTGGAGAAATCAAAAGCTTTACAGAAAAGTGAAAGCTAAGAGAATACAGCACCACCAGTCTAGCTTTGTAACAAATGCTAAGAGAACTTCTATTGGTGTAAAAGAAAAGGCCATGCTAGAAACAAGAAAATTATGAATGGAAAAGTTCACCAGTAAAGGCAAACATAGAGTAAATGTAGGAAATCATCTGCACGCAAATATTGTGTGCAGCAATTGTGAGAAGAGGAGAGTGCAAATGCAGGATATTGGAAATGCATTTGAAATTAAAAGACTAGCAACTTAAAACAATCTTGTCTATCTATAGTCTGCTATATCAAAACCTCATGGTAACCACAAACCAAAATCTACAATAGATACACACAAAAAAGAAAAAGTAATCTGGACACAACACTAAATTTAGTCATTGAATCAAAAGAGAATAGAACAAAAGAGGACATAAACAGATGGAAAGTTACCATGTTCTTGGATTCAAAGATATCAATCTTGTCAAAATGACTATACTACCCAAGGCAATCTACAGATTCAATGCAATCCCTGTCAAATTACCAATGGCAATTTTCACAGAACTGGATAAAAAGATCTTAAAATTTGTATGGAGGCATAAAAGACCCCCAATAGTCAAAGCAATATTGAGAAAGAAAAATGGATCTAGGGGAATCAGGCTCTCTGACTTCAGACTATACTACAAAGCTACAGTCATGAAAACAGTATGGTACTTGCACAAAAACAGAAATATAGATAATTGTAACAGAATAGAAAGCCCAGAAATAAGCCCATGCACCCATGGTCACCTAATCTATGACAAAGGAGGCCAGAATATACAGTGGAGAAAAGACAGCCTCTTCAGTAAGTGGTGCTGGGAAAACTGGACAGCTACATGTAAAAGAATGAAATTAGAACACTCCCTAACACCAAAACACAAAAATGAACTCAAAATGGAGTAATGACCTAAATGTAAGACTGGACACTATAAATCTCTTAGAGGATATCTTAGGCAGAACACTCTCTGACATAAATTGCAGAAACATGTTTTTGATCCATCTCTCATAGTAATGGAAATAAAAACCAAAATTCAAAAAAGGGACCTAATTATGCTCAAAAGCTTTTGCACAGCGAAGGAAACCATAAACAAAACAAAAAGACAACCAACATAATGGGATAAAATATTTGCAAATGATGGGACTGACAAGAGCTTGATTAGCCTCCAAATTTACAAACAGTTCATGTGGCTAAATATCATAAAAAGAAAAAACCCAATCCAAAAATGGGCAGGAGACCTAAATACACATTTCTCCAAGGAAGACATACAGATGGCCAACAGGCACATGAAAAGATGCTCATCATCGCTAACTATTAGAAAAATGCAAATCAAAACTACAATGAGATTATCACCTCACACCAGTCAGAATGACCATCATCAAAAAATCTACAAACAATAAATGCTGGAAAGGATGTGGAGAAAAGGGATCCCTCCTACACTGTTGGTGGGAATGTAAATAGGTACAGCTACTATGGAGAACATTATGGAGGTTCCATAAAAAACTAAAAATAGAGCTACCATATGATACAGCAATCCCACTCCTGGGCATATATCTGAAGAAAAACATGATTTGAAAGGTTACATGCACCACAATGTTCATTGCAGCACTGTTTACAATACCCAAGACATGAAAGCAACCTAAATGTCCATCAACAGAGGAATGGATAAAGATGTGGTACATATATACAATGGAATATTACTCAGTCATTAAAAAGAATGAAATAATGTCATTTGCAACAACATGGATGGACCTGGAGATTATGATACTAAGTGAAGTAAATCAGACAGAGAAAGACAAATATATAATATCGCTTATATGTGGAATGTTAAAAAATGATACAAATGAACTTATTTACAAAACAGAAACAGACTCACAGACTTAGAGAACAAACTTATGGTTACCAGCGGGGAAGGGAGGGTGGGAGGGGTAGACTGGGAGTTTGGGAGTGACATGTACTCACTGCTATACTTAAAATAGATAATCAACAAAGACCTACTGTATAGCACAGGGAACTCTGCTCAATATTCTGTAATAGCCTAAATGGGAAAAAATTGAAAAAGAATAGATACATGGATATGTATAACTGAATCACTTTGCTGTACACTTGAAAATAACACAACATTGTTAATCAACTATACTCCAATATAAAATAAATTTTTTAAAAAAATTATAAGAAAAAAAGAGAAAGCAGTACAAGTAAGCCCTTGGTTTCTCCTTCCCATGGTGTTAGCAAGGTCCAGTGATGATGTAATATTACACACCAACTTGGTAGCCATGAAGATGTAGAAGACTGTGCTCTCCTTTCCCCAGGAAGATGTTGGGGAACTGATAGTGGATCTGAACTTTCAACTCACTCATGTGCAAAGAAAGAGGTAGTGTGAGTTGATGCTTTGCTTTTGCTAGAGAGGAGTTAGACCAGCAGGAACCTGAACATACAGAACGATCTAAACCTCAGACTATATCCCAACAAGATTACTGTCAGCTGTAAATAAAATTAAATATGATTCAAAGTTTCATAATATAATATCCAAAATGTCAATAATAAAATTGAAAAATAATCTTTATTCCAAGAACTAGGAAAATCCCAATACAAATTTAAAAAGATAATCAACGGATGCAAATGTAGAGATGAATCAGATATTGAATTATCTAACTTCTACAAAAATTTATGTATTCTCTTATAATAGAGAAACAAGAGAAAATCGTAGCAAAATTTTAGCAAAGAAATATGTTATAAAATGGGAGCAAATGGAAATTTTAGAAAACTACAATAACAGAAATATAGTACTTGCTGGATGGACTAAATAGCAGAGTGGTGATGACAAAGGAAGGAATCAGTTCACTTTTGGATAGACTAACAGTATTTACCCAACCTGATCAAGAGGAACAGATTTTAAAAATAAACAGAAACTCAGAAAACATTGAGACAATAACAAAAGAGCTAATATCCAAGAAGATGAGAGAATGAGAGGAATCGGAAAAGTATTTGAAGAAATAGTGGCTGAAATCATCCCAAATTCATTGAATGACATAAACGTACAGACTCAAGAAGCTGAGTCCCCAGAAAAATAAATGCAAGCAAATCTACCCCTCAACATATCATAATTGCCTCCTGAAAAAAACTGTTGAAAGTAGTCATAAACACTTTTCTTATTCTGGAATACCAATTAGAATAATAGCAGAATTCTCAACTGAAATCATAAACACCAAAATAAAGTGACACACTTTTCAAGTTTTGAAAAAAATAACCTGTGAATTTCAAATTTTATTTGAAGTGAAAGACATGCTCCTATGAAGAAAAACTAAGGGAATCTGTTGCTTGTAAATCTACCCTTAAGAAGTCAGTAACGAAATATCTCTAAAAGGACAAAAAATAAGAAGAAGACCTGAAAATTCAGAAAGAGAAGAATTTCAAAATGGTTAAAAATACAGGTAAATAAAAAAAATATATAGGTAAATAAAATAAAGTATCTTACTTCTCATGAATTTTTAAATCATATTTAATAGTAGAAGCAAATATAACACTATCAGATGTGGGGTAAAATTTATATAAAGGAAATAATTTAAAGTATTGAATTTTTAAGATGTGATCATTAATTTTATGTCTCAACATAATTGAGTTATGGGGTGCCTGGATATTTGGCCAAATACAGTAAGTTCCCTACATACGAACCTTCAAATCGCAAACTTTCAAAGATGTGAACGTGTGTTCGCATGTCCAATCACATGTTAGTTCACGTGTCTGGAGTTCATTGTCACGTGCATGCATCCTCTGCAAGTGGTTGTGCTTTTGTGTACTTTACTTACAGTACTATATAGAGTACAGTATCTTTATTTCAAGCCCAGGATGTCCAGAAGCAAACGTAAAAGAAGTGGTGATGTAGCTGGTACTGCTAAAGTACCAAGGGATAATGGTGCGAAAAAAAGTGAAAATAAATGGGAGAGTGGAGCGAGGTGAAAAGATGGTAGACGTTGCTTGTTCTTATAACATGAATCATTCTACCATCAGCATGATTCTAAAGAACAAGGACAAGATCATTGGAATATGTGAGGTCTGCTGTGCCGATGATGTCAACAATAATATCGAAGAAGCATGGAAAAGTGATGGGGCATATGGAGAAACTTCTCAGTGTGGATGCAGGATCAGCATCAACATCAAGTCATGCTCAGCTTAATGCTGATTCAAGAGAAAGCTAAAAGCAAAAATTCTCAACAAAATACCACAACAAAATCCAACAGCATATTAGATGGTATTATACACTATGATCAGATGGGATTTATCCCAGGAATGCAAGGGTGATTCAACATAAGAAAATCAATCAATGTAATACACCACATTAATATAATGAATGAAAAGAGAAAAAATACATGATCTTCACAATCAATGTAGAAAAAGCATTTGAAAAAATCCAGTCTTTTCAGGATTTAAGAAAAAAGACATTCAGAAAACTAGGATTAGAAGGCAACTTCTTCAACATGATAAAGAGCATTTATGAAAAATCTACCACTAACATCATTCTCAGCAGTGAAAGACTGAAAATCTCTCTTCCTAAAATCACAAACAAGACAAAGATGTTCATTTTTACCACTTCTATTTAGCCATTTATTGGAAGTTCTGGCCAGAGAAACTAGGCAAGAAAAAATAAATAAAGAAAGAAAAATCCCCAAATTGGAAATGAAGAAGGAAAATGGTCTATTTGCAGATAAGATAATTCTACACAGAAAATCCAAAATGATGTACAAAAAACTTACTAGAGCTACTGAACAAATTCACTGAAATTGCAGATTATAAGATCAATACACTAAAATGTTTTGTTTCTATAAAATAGCAATGAGCAATCTGTAAAAGAAATTAGGAAAACAATTCTGTTTACAGTACCATCCAAACAAATAAAGTACCTAGGAATAAATTTAATCAAGAAGGTAAAAGGGGACTTCCCTGGTGGTCCAGTGGCTAAGGCTCCGAGCTCCCAATGCAGGGGGCCCGGGTTCGATCCTTGGTCAGGGAACTAGATCCCACATGCCACAACTAACAGTTTGCATGCCACAACTAAAGATTCTGTGTGTTGCAACTAAAAGATCCCACGTGCCGCAACTAAGACCTGGCACAGTTAAATAAGTAAGTATATAAATATATTTTTTAAATGTTAAAAAGAAGGTAAAAGACTTGTACACTTCAAAATACAAAATACTACTGAAAGAAATTAAAGAAGACATAAATAAATGGAAACACATCCCATGTTCAGAGACTGAAAGACAACATCTTCAAAATGATTTAAAGATGAAATGCAACGCCTATCAAATTTCCAATGACTTTCTTTATAGAAATGGAAAAGTCAGTCCTAAAATTCATATGGAATTGCAAGGAAGCATAAATAGACAAAACAATCTTGAAAACGCTGAAAAAAGTTGGAGGATTCAAACTTCTGAATTTAAAACTTACTGCAAAGCTACAGTAATGAAAACCCATGAAAAGATGCTTAACTTCACTTTTCATTAGGTAAATGTAAATCAAAACCACAATTAGATACCACTTCATGTCCAGTGCAGTGGGTATAATAAAAAACAGGGAAAATCAATTGTTGGTGATGATGTGGGGAAATTGGAACCCTCATACACTGCTCATGTGAACATAAAATAGTGCATCTACTGCTGAAAACAGTTTGTGGTGTTATGAGTTGTATGTCTCCCTCAACATAGATATGTTGAAATCCTAACCTCCAGCACCTCAGAATGTGACCTTATTTGGAAATAGAGTCATTGCAGATGTAATTAGTTAAACTAGGATAAGGATATGCTGGAGAAGGGTGAGCTCTAATTCAATCCGACCTGCATCCTTATAAAAAGAATACCATATGTGAAAAGACAGAGATATGAGTAAGCCATGCAAATATGAAGGCAGAGATCAAAGTGATGCATCTACAAGTCAAGGAATGTCAAAGGTTGCCAGCAAACCACCAGAAGCTAGGAAAGAGGCATGTAACAGATTCTCTCTCAGAACCCTGAGAAGGAACCAACCCTGCCAACATTTTTTATGTGTAACTTCTAGACTCCAGAACTGTAAAACAATAAATTTCTGTTATTTAAGCCACCCCATCTGTGATGCTTCTTTTATACAGCAGCCCTAGCAAACTAATACAAGTGGTTCCTCAACAGATTAAACATAAAATTACCACATGACCTTGTAATTCTATTCTTAGGTATGTACACTTAAGAACTGAAAACAAGTGTTGAAACAATAACTTGTAGACAGATGTTCATAGCAGCACAGTAAACAAAAGGTGGAAGCAATCTGAATATCCATTAGCTGAGGAGTAGATTTAAAAATGTGGTATATCTGTATGATAGAATATTATTCAGCCATAAAAAGAATGCTATGGACTTCCTCAGCAGTCCAGTGGTTAAGACTCCATGCTTCCACTGCAGGGGGCAGAGGTTTGATCCCTGGTCGGGGAACAAAGTTCGCACATGCTGCATAGTGCAGCCAAAAAGAAAAAAGTAAAATGCGTTAAAAAAAAAAGAATGCTACAACATGGAAAAACCTTGAAAACATTATGCTAATTAAAAGAAGCCCAACATAAAATGCCATATATTATATGATTCCATTTATATTAAATATCCAGAATAGGTGAATCCCTTAAGCCAGAAAGGAGATTAGTGGTTATCAAGGCTGGAGGAATAAGAGAATGGGGAGTGACAGCTTAATGAGTATGGGATTTCCTTTTGTGGTGATGAAAGTTTCTGGAACTAGATAGTGGTGATGGTTGCACAACACTGTAAATGCATTAAATGCCACTGGCTTATTCACTTTAAAATGGTTAAACTGATAATTTTATTTTATGCATGTAATTTTCTAAAATTAAAAAAAAAACTATCAGGAAAGTAAAAAGATAGCCCACAGAATGGGAAAAAAAATTGCAAATCGTATATCTGATTAGGGTCTAATATCCAGAATATATAAAGAACTGTCACAACACAACGAAAAAAAAGGACAAATAACCTAATTTTTAAACTAGGCAAAGCATTTCAATAGACATTTCTCCAATGAAGCTATACAAATGGCCAATAATCACAAGAAAAGATTCTCAAATTCATTAGTCACTAAAGAAATGCAAATCAAAACCACTATGACGACTGGTGGGAAGATGACGGAAGAGTAAGATGCGGAGATCACCTTCCTCCTCACAGATACATCAGAAATACATCTACACGTGGAACTTCTCCTATAGAACACCCACTGAACGCTGGCAGAAGACCTCAGACCTTCCAAAAGGCAAGAAACCCCCAACGTACCTGGGTAGGGCAAAAGAAAAAAGAATAAACAGAGACAAAAGAATAGGGACGGGACCTGCACCAGTGGGAGGGAGCTGTGAAGGAAGAAAGGTTTCCACACACTAGAAGCCCCTTCACGGGCGGAGACTGCGGGTGGCGGAGGGGGAAGCTCCGGAGCTGCGGAGGAGAGCGCAGCAACAGGGTGCGGAGGGCAAAGTGGAGAGATTCCCGCACAGAGGATCAGTGCCGACCGGCACTCACCAGCCCGAGAGGCTTGTCTGCTCACCCGCCGGGGCGGACGAGGGCTGGGAGCTGAGCGTCGGGCTTCAGTCGGATCCCAGGGAAAGGTCTGGAGTTGGCAGAGTGAAAAGAGCCTGAAGGGGCTAGTGCGCCACGGCTAGCCGGGAGGGAGTCCGGTTGAAGTCTGGAGCTGCCGAAGAGGCAAGAGACCTTTTCTCCCCTCTTTGCTTCCTGGTGCACGAGGAGAGGGGTTTAAGCGCGCCGCTTAAAGGAGCTCCAGAAACGGGTGCGGAGCTACCGAAGAGACAAGAGACTTTTTCTTGCCTCTTTGCTTCCTGGGGCGCGAGGAGAGGGGATTAAGGGCACCGTGTAAAGGAGCTCCAGAAACGGGCGCGAGCCATGGCTGTCGGCGCGGACAGCAGAGACGGGTGTGGGACGCCAGGGTTGCTGCTGCCGCCACCAAGAGGCCTGTGGGCGAGCACACAGGCCACTCTCCACACCGCCCCTCCCGGGAGCTCGTGCAGCCCGCCACTGCCGGGGTCCCGGGATCCAGGGACAGCTTCCACAGGAGAACGCGCGGCGCGCCTTGGGCCGGTGCAGCGTCACGCTGGCCTCTGCCGACGCAGGCTCGCCCCGCATCCATGGCCCTCCCTCCCCCGGCCTGTGCCAGAGCCCCGGAATCAGCTGCTCCTTTAAGCCCGTCCTGTCTGAGCGAAGGGCAGACGCTCTCGGACGACCTACATGCAGAGGCAGGACCAAGTCCAAAGCTGAACCCCAGGAGCTGTGCGAACAAAGAGGAGAGGGGGAGATCTCTCCCAGCAGCCTCAGAAGCAGCGGATTAAAGTTCCACAATCAACTTGAAGTGCCCTGCATCTGTGGAAAACCTGAATAGACAGCAAAATATCCCAAGTTGAGGAGGTGGACTTTGGGAGCAAGATATACTATTATTTTCCCCTTTTTCCTTTTTGTGAGTGTGTATGTGTGTGCTGCTGTGTGAGATTTTGTCTGTATAGCTTTGCTTTCAGCATTTGTCCTAGGGTTAGACCGACCCGTTTTTTTTTTGTTTTGTTTTGTTTTTATAGAAATTTTTCTTCTTAATAATTATTTTTTTATTTTAATAACTATACTTTATGCTACTTTATTTTGTCTTCTCCGTTTCTTTCTTCCTTTCTTCCTTCCTTTCTTCCCTCCTTCCCTCCTTTCTTCCTTCCTTCCTCCCTTCTTTCCTCCCTTCCTTCCTT
>NC_041234.1:43381971-43384562 GCF_002837175.3 Physeter macrocephalus | reverse complement strand
CCTTCCTTCATTTCTTCCTTCCTTTCTTCCTTCCTTCCTTTCTTCCTACCTGCCTTCCTTTCTTTCTTCCTTCCTTCCTTCCCTCCCTCCCTCCATCCTTCCTTCCTTCCTTCCTTCCTTCCTTCCTTTTCTTTCCTTTCTATTTTTTCTCCCTTTTATTTTGAGCTGTGTGGATTAAAGGCTTTGGCGCTCCAGCCAGGCATCAGGGCTGTGTCTCTGAGGTGGGAGAACCAACCTCAGGACACTGGTCCACAAGAGGCCTCCCAGCTCAACGCAATATCAAATGGTTAAAATCTCCCAGAGATCTCCATCTCAACACCAAGACCCAGCTTCACTCAAGGACCAGCAACGAACAGTGCTGGACACCCTATCCCCAACAAAGAGCAAGACAGGTCTACAGCTCCATCCATTAGCAGAGAGGCTGCCTAAAATCATAATAAGCCTACCAACATGCCCGAACACACCACCAGACGTGGACCTGCTCACCAGAAAGACAAGATCCAGCCTCATCCACCAGAACAGAGGCACTAGTCCCCCCAACCAAGAAACCTACTCAACCCACTGAACCAACCTTAGCCACTGGGGACAGCCACCAAAACCAACGGGAACTACGAACCTGCAGCCTGCAAAAAGGAGACCCCAAACACAGTAAGATAAGCAAAATGAGAAGACATAAAAACACATAACAGATGAAGGAGCAAGATAAAAACACACCAGGCCTAAAAAATGAAGAGGAAATAGGAAGTCTACCTGATAAAGAATTCAGAATAATGATAGTAAAGATGATTCAAAATCTTGGAAATAGAAGAGACAAAGTGCAAGAAACAGTTAACAAGGACCTAGAAGAAATAAAGAGGAAGCAAGCAATGATGAGCAACACAATAAATGAAATGAAAAATACTCTAGATGGGATCAGTAGCAGAATAACTGAGGCAGAAGGACGGATAAGTGACCTGGTAGATAAAATAGTGGAAATAACTACTGCAGAGCAGAATAAAGAAAAAAGAATGAAAAGAACTGAGGACAGTCTCAGAGACCTCTGGGACAACATTAAACGCACCAACATTCGAATTATAGGGGTCCCAGAAGAAGAAGAGAAAAAGAAAGAGACTGAGAAAATATTTGAAGAGATTATAGTTAAAAACTTCCCTAATATAGGAAAGGAAATAGTCAATCAAGTCCAGGAAGCACAGAGAGTCCCATACAGGATAAACCCAAGGAGAAACACGCCAAGACACATAATAATCAAACTGTCAAAAATTAAATACAAAGAAAACATATTAAAAGCAGCAAGGGAAAAACAACAAATAACACACAAAGGAATCCCCATAAGGTTAACATCGGATCTTTCAGCAGAAACTCTCCAAGCCAGAAGGGAGTGGCAGGACATATTTAAAGTGATGAAGGAAAAAAACCTACAACCAAGATTACTCTACCCAGCAAGGATCTCATTCAGATTTGATGGAGAAATTAAAACCTTTACAGACAAGCAAAAGCTGAGAGAGTTCAGCACCACCAAACCAGCTTTACAACAAATGCTAAAGGAACTTCTCTAGGCAAGAAACACAAGAGAAGGAAAAGACATCCCCATAAGGTTAACATCTCATCTTTCAGTAGAAACTCTCCAAGCGAGAAGGGAGAGGCAGGACATATTTAAAGTGATGAAGGAAAAAAACCTACAACCAAGATTACTCTACCCAGCAAGGATCTCATTCAGATTTGATGGAGAAATTAAAACCTTTACAGACAAGCAAAAGCTGAGAGAGTTCAGCACCACCAAACCAGCTCTACAACAAATGCTAAAGGAACTTCACTAGGCAAGAAACACAAGAGAAGGAAAAGACCTACAAGAACAACCCGAAACAATTCAGTAAATGGTAATAGGACCATACATATCGATAATTACCTTAAATGTAAATGGATTAAATGCTCCCACCAAAAGACACAGACTGGCTGAATGGATACAAAAACAAGACCCATATATATGCTGTCTACAAGAGACCCACTTCAGACCTAGGGACACATACAGACTGAAAGTGAGGGGATGGAAAAAGATACTCCATGCAAATGGAAATCAGAAGAAAGCTGGAGTAGCAATTCTCATATCAGACAAAATAGACTTTAAAGTAAAAACTATAACAAGAGACAAAGAAGGACACTATATAATGATCAAGGGATCGATCCATGAAGAAGATATAACAATTGTAAATATTTATGCACCCAACATAGGAGCACCTCAATACATAAGGCAAATACTAACAGCCATAAAAGGGGAAATCGACAGTAACACAATCATAGTAGGGGACTTTAACACCCCACTTTCACCAATGGACAGATCATCCAAAATGAAAATAAATAAGGAAACACAAGCTTTAAATGATACATTACACAAGATGGACTTAATGGATATTTATAGGACATTTCATCCCAAAACAACAGAATACACATTTTTCTCAAGGGCTCATGGAATATTCTCCAGGATAGATCATATATTGGGTCACAAATCTAGCCTTGGCAAATTTAGGAAAATTGAAATCGTATCAAGTATCTTTTGCGACCACAATGCTATGAGACTAGATATCAATTACAGG
>NC_041234.1:43371497-43379283 GCF_002837175.3 Physeter macrocephalus | reverse complement strand
TGGGCATATACCCTGAGAAAACCATAATTCAAAAAGAGTCATGTACCAAAATGTTCATTGCAGCTCTATTTACAATAGGCAGGACATGGAAGCAACCTAAGTGTCCATCAACAGATGAATGGATAAAGAAGATGTGGCACATATATACAATGGAATATTACTCAGCCATAAAAAGAAATGAAACTGAGTTATTTGTAGTGAGGTGGATGGACCTGGAGTCTGTCATACAGAGTGAAGTAAGTCAGAAGGAGAAAAACAAATACTGTATGCTAACACATATATATGGAATCTAAGAAAAAAAATGTCATGAAGAGATTAGTGGTAGGACGGGAATAAAACACAGACCTACTAGAGCATGGACTTGAGGACATGGGGAGGGGGAAGTGTAAGCTGTTACGAAGTGAGAGAGTGGCAGGGACATATATACACTACCAAATGTAAAATAGAGAGCTAGTGGGAAGTAGGTGCATAGCACAGGGAGATCACCTCTGTGCTTTGTGACCACCGAGAGGGGTGGGATAGGGAGGGTGGGAGGGAGGGAGACGCAAGAGGGAAGAGATATGGGAACATATGTATATGTATAACTGATTCACTTTGTTGTGAAGGAGAAACTAACACACTATTGTAAAAGAGTTATACTCCAATAAAGATGTTAAAAAAAAACCACTAAGAGATACCATTTCATAGACACTAGAATGTACATAACTTTTTTAAAAAGAAAAAATAGTGTTGAGAGATTGGAACTCTCACACACTGCTAGTAAGAATGTAAAATGGTGCAGCTGTTGTGGAAAATATTTTCGTAGTTCCTCAAAAACTTAAGAGTTACCTGCTCTACTGTCAATGACTGAGCAATATGCTCAAGGTATATACTCAAGATAAATAAAAACATATATGTTCCCATAAAATCTTATACATGAATGTTCACAGTAGCATTATTCATGAGAGGTCAAAAGGTGGAAACAACTCAAATATCCATCAACTAATGAGTGGATAAATGAAATGTATATCAATGTAATGGAATAATATTCAGCTACAAAAAGAATCTAGTACTGATACATATTACAACATGGATGAACCTTGAAAAGTTTATGGTAAGCGAAAAAAGACACAAAATGCTACATATTGTAGGATTGCTGAATAGGCAAATCCAGAGAAATAGAAAGTATATTTATGGTGGCCAGAGGCTGAGGGGAGTGGGAAATAGGGAGTGACTGTTAACTGGTTCCATGCTTTCTTTGTGGTGATGAAAATATTCTGGGATTAGGGACTTCCCTGGTGGTCCAGTGGGTAAGACTCCGCGCTCCCAATGCAGGGTGCCAGGGTTTGATCCCTGGTAGGGGAACTAGATCCCGCGTGCATGCTACAACTAAGAGTTTGCATGCCGCAACTACGAAGTCTGCATGCCGCAACTAAATACCCTGCATGCCACAACTAAGAACTGTCACAACCAAATTTAATTAATTAATTAATATTTTAAAAAAATATAATGGGATTAGATGGTGGTGATGATTGCATAACTTTGCAAATATACTTAAAACCACTGAATTGTACACTTTAACATGGAGAATTTCATGGAATGTGAATTATATCTTAATAAAAAAATAATTAAGGCCAGATTGTAAGGACATTGTTCTAGAAAATGTTTCCAAGTATGTGGAGATTTTAGGACTTAGGTAAAAAGGACGATTACCAACATATGTGGGCAGTTTATATCAAGGAAATAGCAATAAGACACATGACACAGAAGACCTTGGTCCAGCCTTATGCCACCAATAATATAATTTATACCTTTAGGCCTCATTTTACTCATCTGGAAAATGAGGAGGATGGACATATTAGAACATATGACAGGAGAACATTAAAACTGTTCCATGGTGAGAATGTGTCTGTGAGGATATTAGATTTCCCAGGGGCCTTGAAAAAGAGGTCTCATGATGGCAATGTGTGGCTAAAAGAAAGCACCATTGAACTATGCTAATTAATTGATTATATAAACTTGGAAAAATTTCTTCCCATTTCTGAATCAGAGCCTCCTTTTTCTGTAAAGTGAATTTGTTAGACATGATAGTTTCTAGAGTCACATCAGTTCTAATATTCTCTAAATTTATCTTTGAGTCCAATCATTCATTCATTTATTCATTCACTCAACCAAAAATTACCAGTGGCTATTCTGTACCAGGCACTATACTAGAGACAAAAAAAAAAGTAATATAGTAATACATGGTCTCTGCCCTCAAGGGTTCTCTAGTCTAATAAAGAGGGAATCAGAAAAATAAATAATAATTATTCTTGCTAATGACCGAGATACATATAATTAAAATGAAGTAAAAGAAGAGAGTTATCAATTTTACTTGGGGGATTCAGAAAGTCTTTAATAGAGGAGTTGTTTCTTGAGATGTCTCATGAAATATGGGTAGCTATTTTCCAGGAACAGGCAAAGCATTTCAACAGACATTTGAAACAGAATGGTATCCAGCAGATGAAGAAGTCTGAGAAAAGTTGCACAGACATTGAAGCGGATAGCACACCACTGAAAATAGTTTAATGAGAAGGCCATCAGATGGTCAAGTAGGGGCAGGCCATGAGGTAAAGATTCCCGAAGAAGCCAGATTAGAGAGGGCATTGTATACCATACACGCACATTCAAAATTTATATTGTAGGCCATGAGAAGAGAGATTAATAAAGAGTTTTAAGCAGGATATTAATGTGGTCAGATTTGTATTTTATAGTGTTGGCTCTGATGGCAGAGTGGAAGAGTGGGGATAGGGAAGACTGGAGTCAAGAAAACTGGTTTAGGAGACTATTGAAAATTTCTAGGTAAGAGATGATGGGATCATCACTGTCCAGTGGAACTTTCTGCAGTGATGGAGATGTTGTATATCTGTCATCTTCCATGGTAGCCTCTAGCAACATGTGTATTTATTTAACACTTGGAATATGACTACTGTATCTGAGAAACAAAATTAAAAATTTTACTTCATTTTAATTTAAATTTGAATAGCCACATATACAGCTACTGGTTACCATATTGGACAGCACAGGCCAAACCTAGAGGGGTGGAAATTGAGAGGAGAGGATAGGTTAAAACAATTGTCAAGGAAGTAGAATTCACAAGACTGTGTTCTATAGAGAATGAGAGAGCAAGAGGAGTCAAATATGGCTTTCAGTTTTCTATCTTGAACAACTGAGTGAAAGTACAATTTACCAGAAATTATGGGAAATGTAATAAATTTAATTTTGGGCATGTTTACTTGGAGGTAAATGTGGAGATCCATGTAGGATATATCCAGGAAGCAACTGACAATATAGCTTTGGAACCCCAGAGATATAGATTTGGAGGACATTAGGATATAGGCCAATAATTTGGTCCTGAGCATGTATGTGATCACCTAGGGATGGGCTGTGGAATGAGAAAACAAGAGGGTTAAAAAATAACTGAGAAGTAATGTACCAAAGAATATAAACAGAACCAGGAGTAAGCAGTTTCTTAGGAACCTAGAAAAATTAGTGTTTAAAAAGAATGTGATTAACAGTTAAATATGAAGAAAGTTCAAATTAAATGAAAATTGAAAAAGCCTACTTGATTTACCAATTAGAAGGTCAATGGTAACAATTATTAGGGCAAAAATGGAGGAGGAAGCCATATTGTAGTGGGTTGAAGAGGTATTAATATAAAGACAGTGAGTGCAGATTACTATTTCATAGATCTTGGGTTTGGAAAGGAAAAGAAAGACAGCATAGAGGAGAGTCAAGATCATTTTATTGTTGTTTTATATATTTATTATTAAAATAGGAAAGCCTACAACATGTTTAAATTTGAGAGAGAAGAAGTCTATAGAGAAGGAAAAGTTGAAAACATAGAAGATTAAAACAATAAATGAAGTCAGGTTCCAGAAAAGTAAAAGGAATTCAGAAAACAGATAGAGGGATTAACTTTTACACTGGAGGATAAAAAATGTCTTCATTTGAAACTGGAGGGGAGATTAAGGGTGACAGGGAGCTTTCTTTGCCAATACATTACACATTATTTGGGTTCTCAGTTAGGGGGACATTACAATTTTTATGGGAACTTGTCTTAAAGGAATAAAAATGGTCATTACTGCCAGGTAACATGAAGTTAGAATATCCACCATCCTCGCTGATCTGCTATTACCTGGCTGTCTTTTATTGGGTAAGCCCTTAGCTTGTTTGGATTTCAAATACCTTCAGTGTAAAATGAGGCAGGAAATTAACTTGGTGATCTCTAAGTTCCTTATAGCATGGACAACACATGATTTTATTGATCTATTTATTAAGAGCATCTCTGTGGTATGGGATCTCTGTTGGATGGACATTAGTCTCCTGTGGGCTGTTTCTCCTTGCAGTATCTGTGGTTTCCAGACTGTGTCAAGGGGCATTATCACTGCTAGATATCATTAAAAATTTCTGGATCATCAGTTGGGGAATCTGAATCTGGTTCTACCTCTGCCAAGAACCAGTTGTTGAGACTTTGGTGGCTTTACTGAACTAAGGAACTTGGTTTCTTCAAGTATATAATCTAAAGTGTACCCCATATGTGTGTGCAGGATAGTCCCATGTTCTTTCCTCTTGATAAAGTGAATATTATAAAAATTTACAGGATAATATAATAGAGAAATTCTCAGTTAAAATTCATACCAAAGTGTTTATGTATGAAATGATGTTATGTCTGTGATTTCCTTTAAACATACTCCATCCAAAAAAGTAAAACAGGAGAGGGATAGGTGAAACAAAATTGGAAAACTGTTAACTATTTATTCTGTGTGAGGGAATTTCGGGGTGAAGCATATTATTCTCTCTATCTTTGTGTGTTTAAAAAATGTCTATAATAAAAAGCTTTAAAATTATGAGACAGTCATAATAGGTTACATGTAGACTTGATATATCCATGTTATTTCCCTTTACTCTGTCCATGCTCACACCAATAGCTGTGAGTTGGCTGAGACTAACAACTGAAAAAAAAAAAGCACATTTTTTGTGGCAAAACTAAGTATCGGAGGCATAACACTACTACCGCCACATGGAGACTCTCTCAAAGAGATATTGCTCTAGTTGAGGGAGTATTGCCCATCTATGTGGGCAAAGATGATTGTCAGTTGGTATGTGCTGGTCTGACAATACTAGTTATTAAAATACTAAAATACTTCTTTACTGGTTTTGTAAATATAATCTGTCCTGATACCCCTGGGTTTCCCAACCCCAGCCTCAGCCCCTAAATTACCTCATCTTCTTATAATACTGCAACTGAGATGTTTATACCAGGCATTGCAGAGGGAACTAGGACTCTGCTCCAGCGCTCACAGCCCATGATGACTGCCCTGATTGGTTAGTGACCAGACTTACTGATTAGTTAAATGTGCTGGATACCCCTGTGTAAATGCGGTTTTTGTATGGAGTTATACAGGTGGTCTCAGGTTTTGAGAGACCACAAGGTAGTCTTTCCCACACCTGTATTTTGACCAGCTTTTGTTCCGTGGATTATAGGTTGCCCTTTCTTTCTAACCATATGTAATACTAATCAATTTTCCTCTCATTTCCCCTACAGTATGATCTCTCCCCCAGGCCAGGAGTGAAAGTCTTATTCCTAGAAATGTCCATAAGTACATCAGCTGTCCATGACTTCCATGCCATTTCCCTTTGCTCAATTTCTTCTCCCAGGCACCTTCTACTCCCTTGCTCTCCCCTCCTAGGAGGTTTGCTTCCCCAGGCACCCTCTGTTAAGCCTGATACTTAGGGGAACCCCCTAGCTGCCGAAGCACTTTGTAGTCACTGCAAGTTATTTTTCAAGCAGCAAAGATCTGAGCATGCCAGTCAGAGGCTCTGGGTAATCAAGTCTCATACACAGGCTTGCTCTTCTAAAATCCATACATCCCTTGTCAGGTGGTAACAAATGCTAGTGGCTACGGAGTGACTGTTTTGGAGCCTGGAGTAGCACAAGGGTTCTGTATTGATGGAAGAAATATTTTTATCAGTTTTAGTTTAAAAGGGGTTCCTCATTAAGGTTTATTAATATTTGGACAAACAGGTACATAGTCTCAGAGAATTCACAAAAGGATATCGTTTGAAGCATTTGAAAAGTTACCCTAATTTAAGATATACTTAAGCACAAAAAGCAACTGACACAGAATAATCACAGAGTAAGTCTATTTCAATCTCTTCATCTTTTCCTTTCTGAGTAGAGCCTCTGGAGAGGGCCCTAGAGTAAGGTTTAGGTTTGGAACTCCAGACGTCATAGTTCATATTTGCTGGTTGTCAGGAAGAACAGAACAGTGGTTCAGAGGCAGTCTCTGTGTCCAGGTGAGGGCTGTCCAGCAGGTACAGCTTCCTTGGGATGCAAGGGTAACACACCATCTGAAAGTCTACCGTTGGAGTTCATTCTTTGGGAGCTTCTCAGTGTTTCATATAAACAGTCATACATAAATAAGGTTTCAGGAGAATTATGAAACATTTTATTTTATTTTTGTTTTGTTTTTGTGGGCTATTTTGACAGAGAAATAGTTAAATGTAACATCATAATATACTTTAA
Source organism: Physeter macrocephalus (assembly GCF_002837175.3). Classification (NCBI taxonomy): domain Eukaryota; kingdom Metazoa; phylum Chordata; class Mammalia; order Artiodactyla; family Physeteridae; genus Physeter; species Physeter macrocephalus. The sequence goes on along the minus strand of NC_041234.1, from coordinate 43,372,736 downwards.
GCACACTTGAGAAGAGTACTGTACATGAATATTGTTAAGACCACATTTAGTATTTTACTATACATCTAAAATATAAATTAATATGAATATATGATACAGTTATAGATAATTTAATTGAATCATAGATAAGTAGAATTCTTGGAAAGGAGGTGAGGGTTCAAAATGAGGATCCTATACTATTCCTGTACTTATGCTCTAATTGCCACCACCTAACCTCTCTCAAGTTTCCTCCTTTGATTTCCTATCTGACACCTGCTTGAGAATAGAATTGCTAAGGTACTTGAAAATTCACCTGAGGGGTTAACTCAAAAACACACAATTGTCCATTAGATGGCCTGTGCTTCTTTTGTTTGATTGTCTAATGATCTTCCTCTCAGCCAGTCTTTCTAACCCTGCCCTGGAACTCCTTGTTCTTCCTCAGTGGTGTTTCCCCACCTGAGGTGGCTTTCCAGATCTGCAAGTGTTTTGCCTTCAATCATCCAAGCAGGCAGTGGAAGCTTCCCTTATTCTCCAATAATACATCTCTATCAATATCTTGTTTTCACTACAGACTAAGAAGAATAACACTATTTAAACACCAAATAGGAGAACTAGTTTGTAGTTATTTTTCATTTATTTAAGGGTTGACATTTCTCTTATTTTTAATAATAGGGAAAATTCTATTATTATTACCCAACTCCTGGGGATAAGGGTATGGGAAAGAGAGAAATCTACTATGTTGACTTCACTTTTTTAAAAAAATAAATTTATTTATTTATTTATTTATATTTTTTTGGCTGTGCGTGGGCTTTCTCTACTTGCAGTGAGCAGGGGCTAGTCTTCGTTTTGGTGTGCGGGCTTCTCATTGTGGTGGCTTCTCTTGTTGTGGAGCATGGGCTGGAGGCACGCAGGCTTCAGTAGTTGTGGCACATGGGCTCAGTAGTTGTGGCTCATGGGCTCTAGAGCTCAGGCTCAGTAGTTGTGGCATATGGACTTAGTTGCTCTGTGGAATGTGGGATCTTCCCGGACCAGAGCTCGAACCTGTGTCCCCTACATTGGCAGGTGGATTCTTAACCACTGTGCCACCAGGGAAGTCCCTTGACTTTACTTTTTTTGTTTTTTTTTAACATCTTTATTGGAGTATAACTGTTTTACAATAGTGTGTTAGTTTCTCCTTCACAACAAAGTGAATCAGTTATACATATACATATGTTGCCATATCTCTTCCCTCTTGCGTCTCCCTCCCTCCCACCCTCCCTA
>NC_041234.1:43364796-43370131 GCF_002837175.3 Physeter macrocephalus | reverse complement strand
GCATCTTTAGTATTCTCTATGTATAGTATCATGTCATCTGCAAACAGTGACAGCTTTACTTCTTCTTTTCCTATTTGGATTCCTTTTATTTCTTTTTCTTCTCTGATTGCTGTGTCTAGTACTTCCAAAACTATGTTGAATAAGAGTGGTGAGAGTGGGCAACCTTGTCTTGTTCCTGATCTTAGTGGAAATGGTTTCAGTTTTTCACCATTGAGAACAATGCTGGCTGTGTTTTTGTCATATATGGCCTTTATTATGTTGAGGAAAGTTCCCTCTATGCCTACTTTCTGCAGGGTTTTTATCATAAATGGGTGTTGAATTTTGTCAAAAGCTTTCTCTGCATCTATTGAGATGATCATATGGTTTTTCTCCTTCAGTTTGTTGCTATGGTGTATCACGTTGTTTGATTTGTGTATATTGAAGAATCCTTGCATTCCTGGGATAAACCCCACTTGATCATGGTGTATGATCCTTTTAATGTGCTGTTGGATTCTGTTTGCTAGTATTTTGTTGAGGATTTTTGCATCTATGTTCATCAGTGATATTGGCCTGTAGTTTTCTTTCTTTGTGACGTCTTTGTCTGGTTTTGGTATCAGGGTGATGGTGGCCTCATAGAATGAGTTTGGGAGTGTCCCTCCCTCTGTTATCTTTTGGAAGAGTTTGAGAAGGATAGGTGTTAGCTCTTCTCTAAATGTTTGATAGAATTCGCCTGTGAAGCCATCTGGTCCTGGGCTTTTGTTTGTTGGAAGATTTTTAATCACAGTTTCAATTTCAGTGCTTGTGATTGGTCTGTTCATATGTTCTTTTTCTTCCTGGTTCAGTCTCGGCAGCTTGTGCATTTCTAAGAATTTGTCCATTTCTTCCAGGTTGTCCATTTTATTGGCATACAGTTGCTTGTAGTAATCTCTAATAATCTTTTGTATTTCTGCAGTGTCAGTTGTTACATCTCCTTTTTCATTTCTAATTCTATTGATTTGAGTCTTCTCCCTTTTATTCTTGATGAGTCTGGCTAATGGTTTATCAATTTTATTTATCTTCTCAAAGAACCAGCTTTTAGTTTTATTGATCTTTGCTATTGTTTTCTTCATTTCTTTTTCATTTATTTCTGATCTGATCTTTATGATTTCTTTCCTTCTGCTAAATTTTGGGTTCCTTTGTTCTTCTTTCTCTAATTACTTTAGGTGCAAAGGTAGGTTGTTTGTTCGAGATGTTTCATGTTTCTTAAGGTATTATTGAATTGCTATAAACTTCCCTCTTAGAACTGCTTTTGCTGTATCCCATAGGTTTTGGGTCGTCGTGTCTCCATTGTCATTTGTTTCTAAGTATTTTTTGATTTCCTCTTTGATTTCTTCAGTAATCACTTCGTTATTAAGTAGTGTATTGTTTAGCCTCCATGTGTTTGTATTTTTTACAGATCTTTTCCTGTAATTGATATCTAGTCTCATAGCATTGTGGTCGGAGAAGATACTTGATACGATTTCAATTTTCTTAAATTTGCCAAGACTTGATTTGTGACCCAATATATGATCTATCCTGGAGAATGTTCCATGAGCACTTGAGAAAAATGTGTATTCTGTTGTTTTTGGATGGAATGTCCTATAAATATCAATTAAGTCCATCTTGAGAACACTGACTTTTGTATGGACACATCACTGACAATCTAAGAGACTGTTTGATCATGTGACTAAAATTTAAAAATGATATATAGGTGAAAATGTTATGTGGGATTTCTGAAAATTTTCTTATATTGAATGTAGTTAGCCCTTCTTCCTCCTTTCTCCATTCTGTTCTTTGGAGTGTTGGTGTGATAGCTAGAGTCCCAGCAACTATCTTGCACCACAGAGTTGGGGACCACACATCAAGGATGATGGAGCAGAGATTCTGAAAAATCCTGGGTCTCTGCTGACCATGCAATGGCCATGTCAGCCCTGAATTACCTGCCTTTGGACTTCTGCCTCATTTATACTTTTATTTTTCAGGTTTTGTTATTCATAGGAACTTGGGGTCCGAGTCAACCACCAACTAGGTGATCACAATGCCATAATAAATTTAACAGAGGAAAAAAAATAAAGCAGGTGAAACGTCAACCTAGCCATAACAATTCTCAGTAGGACATTCATAGAACATTTAACCTCGAACAGTGAACCCTTCTTGATATGTCCTTTAAGATGCACTGAAACCATTTTTAAGGGTACTGTCCAGTAGTATTAAGTACATTCACATTGTTGTGCAAACATCACTACCATCCATCTCTCCAGAATTCTTTTTATCTTGGAAAACTGAAACTCTGTACCCATTAAAGAGTACTCTCCACTCCCCCTCTTCTCAGACCCTGGAAACCACCATTCTACTTTTTGTCTCTATGAACTATTCTAGATCTCTCATATAAGTGGAATCATAGAATATTTGTCTTTTTGTAACTGATTTATTTCACTTAGCATAATATCTTCAAGGTTTATCCGTGTTGTAACATTTGTCAGAATTTGCTTCCTTTTTAAGGTTGAATAATATTCCATTGCATGTACATACCACATTTTGTTTATCTATCATCTATTGTGTGGGTATCACACCAGTGTTATCAAGTCTTTCGCATACAATCTTTTAAAAGTCCAGGACACATCCCTGTTTATCTCACTCCATTTGAATGATGTCCATTAGACATCAGAATCACATTCCAACTCCTCCAACTCTTAGAGCAGTGAAAGGCATGTTCTGCACAAGCATCAGGAATTGGGATCAATATCAAAATCATGTAGCTTTTCTCATAAGCACTTCTTGTCCATAGAAGCTATAACAGGCACTCTCAGGTGCTTTCCTATGGCTTTGAGTTTTCTTAGGCAATAAGAAGTCTATGATAAAGTCATTTGAAAAATTCCTGGATGGCCTCCTCTGATTTATGCTTTACATGTTTCTTCCCTGTCAAGCAAGGCACCAGGAGGGTAAGTGCTATATTTGCTGGAGCAGAGTGTGAATATAATCATTTTAAGGTAATGCCAATCCATTCAGAGGAGATGAGAGGAGAAACCTCTCCTTTGAGGCATCTAAGGTTTAAAAGATTCTTTGATGGTAACAGCTCAAATAGAGCAAGAAAAACCTGGTACATTTATTGCCTGTCCCCTGATCTCCCCAGCACAATCATAAGTACAGATAGGCTCCAGGGAAGCTATGCAAAAATAAGTGAGGGGGAAAATGTATACTTTTTACTCAGACCACAGCAAAAAAAAGGGCTGGCCACAACATAAAATGTACAATATAGATAGAAATGTAAGTTCCCTGAGATTCATTCTATGTGCTACCATTCTGTACCACTGTTTTTTGAAGAAAGTACATTTGGCAAGGATTTTTTAAAAATTTAGATTAATAAATCTATCTGTGAAAGAATTGTCTATGGGAATCTACTCATTCCATAAAAACTTGAAACAAGGGCTCATTGGAATCACTGCCAATCCTGGTGTTTAGATCTCCAGAGATGTTATTTGAGCCCGGAGAATAAACACAGATTATCCTCAAAAGGAGACTGTTTGCCGTTGGTTTTGGTGGCTGTCCCCAGTGGCTAAGGTTAGTTCAGTGGGTTGAGTAGGTTTCCTGGTTGGCAGGACTAGTGCCTCTGCTCTGGTGGATGAGGCTGGATCTTGACTTTCTGGTGTGCAGGTCCACGTCTGGTGGTGTGTTTGGGGATGTTGGTAGCCTTATTATGATTTTAGGCAGCCTCTCTGCTAATGGATGCGGCTGTAGACCTGTATTGCTCTTTGCTGGGGATAGGGTGTACAGCACTGTTCGTTGCTGGTCCTTGAGTGAAGCTGGGTCTTGGTGTTGAGATGGAGATCTCTGGGAGATTTTCACCGTTTGATATTGCGTGGAACTGGGAGGTCTCTTGTGGACCAGTGTCCTGAGGTTGGTTCTCCCACCTCAGAGACACAGCCCTGACGCCTGGCTGGAGCGCCAAGAGCCTTTAATCCACACAGCTCAAAATAAAAGGGAGAAAAAATAGAAAGTAAAGAAAAGGAAGGAAGGAAGCAAGAAAGGAAGGAAGGAAGGAGGAGAGGAAGAAAGGGAGGAAGGAAGAGAGGAAGGAAGGGAGGAAGGAAGGGAGGAAGAAAGGGAGGAAGAAACGAAGGAAGGGAGGAAGGAAGGAGGGAAGGAGGGAAGAAAAGAAGGAAGAAAGAAAGGGAGAAGACAAAATAAAGTAGGAGACAAAAGCTCACACAGCAGCACACACATACACACTCACAAACAGAAAAAAGGGGAAAATAATAGTATATCTTGCTCCCAAAGTCCCCTTCCTCAACCTGGGATATTTCGCTGTCTATTCAGGTTTTCCACAGATGCAGGGCACTTCAAGTTGATTGTGGAGCTTTAATCCGCTGCTTCTGAGGCTGCTGGGAAAAACCTCCCCCTCTCCTCTTTGTTCGCACAGCTCCTGGGGTTCAGCTTTGGACTTGGCCCCGCCTCTGCGTGTAGGTCGTCCGAGGGCGTCTGCCCTTCGCTCAGACAGGACGGGGTTAAAGGAGCAGCTGATTCGGGGGCTCTGGCACAGGCCGGGGGGAGGGAGGGCCACGGATGTGGGGCGAGCCTGCGGCGGCAGAGGTCGGCGTGACGCTGCACCTGCACGAGGTGCGCCACGCGTTCTCCCGGTGAAGCTGTCGCTGGATCCCGGGACCCCAGCAGTGGCGGGCTGCACGAGCTCCTGGGAGGGGCGGTGTGGAGAGTGACCTGTGCTTGCACACAGGCCTCTTGGTGGCGGCAGCAGCAACCCTAGCCTCTCACGCCCGTCTCTGTTGTCCGCGCCAACAGCTGCGGCTCGTGCCCGTTTCTGGAGCTCCTTTACGCGGTGCCCTTAATCCCCTCTCCTCGCGCCCCAGGAAGCAAAGAGGCAAGAAAAAGTCTCCTGTCTCTTCGGCAGCTCCGCGCCCGTTTCTGGAGCTCCTTTACGTGGTGCGCTTAATCCCCTCTCCTCTCGCACCAGGAGACAAAGAGGAAAAAACGTCTCTTGTCTCTTCGGTAGCTCCGCACCCGTTTCCGGAGCTCCTTTAAGCGGCGCGCTTAAACCCCTCTCCTCGCGCACCAGGAAGCAAAGAGGGAAGAATAGGTCTCTTGTCTCTTAGGCAGCTCCAGACTTCAACCGGACTCCCGGCTGGCCGTGGCGCACTAGCCCCTTCAGGCTGTTTCCACTCTGCCAACTGCAGACCTTTCCCTGGGATCCGACTGAAGCCCGAGGCTCAGCTCCCAGCCCCGCCCGCCCCGGCGGTTGAGCAGACAAGCCTCTTGGGCTGGTGAGTGCCGGCCGGCACCGATCCTCTGTGCGGGAATCTCTCCGCTTTGCCCTCCGCACCCC
>NC_041234.1:43361098-43364476 GCF_002837175.3 Physeter macrocephalus | reverse complement strand
CCTATTCTTTGTCTCTGTTTATTCTTTTTTCTTTTGCCCTACCCAGGTACGTGGGGAGTTTCTTGCCTTTTGTGAGGTCTGAGGTCTTCTGCCAGCGTTCGGTGGGTGTTCTATAGGAGAAGTTTCACGTGTAGCTGTATTTCTGATGTATCTGTGAGGAGAAAGGTGATCTCCACGTCTTACTCTTCCGCCATCTTGCCTCGATCCCCTTGACTTTACTTTTAACCAGCGTGATGACTTAGCCCAAAGCAGTCTGCTCTTAAATACCTTTACTGCCTGCTAAGCTTGAAAGAAAGGTCAACATTTGGAGGGGGACATAGCAACATTAGTAATATCATTAACAATAATAATAGTCATAACCAAGTAGTAATATAGTAATAATCTCAGATAAATAACAAGGGAATGAAACTATTAACAATGATAATAATGCCTTGCATTTGCGAAGGTGTTATGATGCTATAACGCTTCCAAATGGGTCATCTGTTTTCACAGATAACCCGCACAACAGCCTTGTGAGGTAGGTAAGTATTATCATACCATTTTACTAATGAAAAAACTATGGCAGACTGAGGTCAACTGATTTGCCCAAGGTCATACAAATGTTTGAGTCAAGAAGGAAACTCTGGTCCCCTGACTCTGAGTCCTGTGCTTTTCCCATTATGCACCCCATCTCGACTCTACATCTAAACCAAATCACAGAAGTGCTCTCTTTAATTTTACAATTTTTTTTCTATAACAGAAATTGGACATGTAACAGATTCTTTCAGTTGGAGGGACAGGTTATGTTGGGCTATTCAGTCTCTGCTCAACTCTATTCGGTCACCAAAGACCCCATATTTGGAGTAAAGTTTGTGACCATGAGTAAAGCTGTCCTTTGTGTAAAGTAAGCTGAAATCAGTTCACAGTTCACAGTGACCATGGCTTATTACCAAGATTTATAAACAGATGTGAAACTATAACTAATCTATAAGCAGATACTAGGCAAAAAGCCCTCTTTAGCTAAGAAAGAACAATCTCATTAAGGAAGAATGAGATCTCAAGTAAACTGTCACACCCTCTGTCCTCATTTATATTCTTTTGCACGGTGCCCTCTGATGGATGTTCTAGGCAAGATAATTCATGAAAGCACAGACATTTAACCATCTAAAGAATAAGAAGAAAAGATCTGTCACTAGCAAAATGCTTGAAACAGAAATTGCATCATATTTTTCATTCTCTTTGTCACTTCAATGTCATCATAAAGACTGGCTTCCTTGAAGACCCAGTATGTCACATTACCCCATGGACCCTCTCAGTCCCCAGCTGATGGAAGGCCGCAGGTTCTTCAAGGAGCTCTTACAATGTGTCCTGGCTCTGCCACCCTGTGCCTGTTCTGCTTCAGAGGCAATTCTGCTTCAATACAGAATTGGTGGCATAAAGGGTAAAGAAATGCTCAGGTGTATGATTGGATGCATGTGTGCACATAAGTTTGTATATGTGGGTGATTGTGGCTGAAAGAAGGAGGTCTATGTACAGGGAAAAATAGAGAACAGGAATACTGAAGTAAGATTAGATGTAGCTCAACACCAAAAAGGCAGTTAATTCTCAGGAGGTAAGCAGGGGACAATGAATTTAAAAGAAGAAAGGGGGCAGGACAGGAATAAAGACCCACATGTAGAGAATAGACTTGAGGACATGGGGAGGCGGAAGGGTAAGCTGAAAAGAAGTGAGAGAATGGCATGGACATATATATACTACCAAATGTAAAATAGATAGCTAGTGGGAAGCAGCCGCATAGCACAGGGAGATCAGCTTGGTGCTTTGTGACCACCTAGAGGGGTAGGATAGGGAGGCTGGGAGGGAGATAGAAGAGGGAGGAAATATGGGGATATATTTATATGTATAGTGATTCACTTTGTTATACAGCAGAAACTAACACACCATTGTAAAGCAATTATACTCCAATAAAGAAGTTTAAAAAAAAGGAAACAAAAAAAGCATACAAAACAGAAAAGGAAAGGGAAAGAACCTAAAGAGTAGACAAAAGCACCAGAAATGAGGAGACCTTGATTACTGAGGAAATGACAAGGCTCAGCCCAGGAGATTGTGAACCTCTGGTTAAGTCAGTAACTAAAACCCAAGATTTAGTAGCCAGGAGCAAACATGTATGGAAATGTGAGCACATGAGTAAAATGTGGAAAGGAGAGAGAAGTAGTTATTTATGGCACGTCTGGGGAGTGTGTGACAGCAGTGGTGCAAAATGAGGAGACGAAGCTGGAAAAATTCAAGAAATGTGTGACAGGGTATTTAGGGTCTGAATTGAAGTGAGTTGAGTTGAAGAGGATGTGAGAAAAAGGTAAAAATATTAGAAATATTATAGACAGGGCAGGCAGGGTTGAACTGGGTGGATTTGCTGCCTGTACATCGGCACCCTCTTATCAGGGGTGCACGCCCAAACTTGGGGTGCGGGCCGCCCACCCGAGAACTTCAGTCTGGAAGAACCTTCGCTTTTCGGAACAGCACCAGAAACGCTAAGGCACTTGCGCCCCAAGCATGCCCCAGCGAATTAGGAGACTATAGAACCTGGTTTTTGATTGGGAAAACTGAAGCCCGGAAAAATTAATAATAGTAGGGACAGAGATTGAATGGTACTGGGCAGAATCAGAACTTGGGTTCACAATTACAGCCCAGAAATATGCCGTAGGGCTTCTGTATTCTTCGGGCAAGAAAAGTCATCCAAAAACCTCGAGGCCTCATGAGGACAGCTCAGAGAACCGTCCAGAGTGAAGGAGGACCATCTTGCTTCCTGAGTCCCTTCAGGGAAAACCCGGTGTGGAGAAAGGCTGGCCTGTATCTTACCTCTGTCATTTTGCCGTGTGGATTAAAGGCTCTTGGCGCTCCAGCCAGGCATCAGGGATGTGTCTCTGAGGTGGGAGAACAAACTTCAAGACACTGGTACATAAGAGACCTCTCAGGTCCACGTAATGTCAAACGGTGAAAATCTCCCAGAGATCTCCATCTCAGCACCAAGACCCAGCTTCACTCAACGACCCGCAAGCTACAGTGCAGGACACCCTATGCCATACAACTAGCAAGACTGGAACACAGCCCCATCCATTAGCAGAGAGGCTGCCTATGATCATAATAAGGCTACCGACATCCCAAAACACACCACCAGACGTGGACCTGCCCACCAGAAAGACAAGATCCAGCCTTATCCACCAGAACATAGGCACTAGTCCCCCCAACCAGGAAACCTACTCAAACCACTGAACTAACTTTAGCCACTGGGTACAGTCACCAAAAACAATGGGAACTACGAACCTGAAGCCTGCAAAAAGGAGACCCCAAACACAGTTAGCAAAATGGAAAGACAGAAAAACACACAGCAGATGAAGG
>NC_041234.1:43359174-43359837 GCF_002837175.3 Physeter macrocephalus | reverse complement strand
TTCTCAAGTGCTCATGGAACATTCTCCAGGATAGATCATGTCTTGGGTCACAAATCTAGCCTTGGTAAATTTAAAAAAATTGAAATTGTATCAAGTATCTTTTCCGACCACAATGCTGTGAGACTAGATATCAATTACAGGAAAAGATATGTAAAAAACACAAGCACATGGAGGCTAAACAATACAACACTTAATAACGAAGTGATCACAGAAGAATTCAAAGAGGAAAACAAAAAATACTTAGAAACAAATGACAATGGAGACACGACAACCCAAAACCTATGGGATGCAGCAAAATCAGTTCTAAGAGGGAAGTTTATAGCAATACAATCATACCTTAAGAAACAGGAAACATATCGAATAAACAAAACGGAGATGTAACAACTGACACTGCAGAAATACAAAAGATTATTAGAGATTACTACAAACAACTGTATGCCAATAAAATGAACAACGTGGAAGAAATGGACAAATTCTTAGAACTTCACAACCTGCCGAGACTGAACCAGGAAGAAATAGAAAATATGAACAGACCAAACACAAGCACTGAAATTGAAACTGGGATCAAATATCTTCCAACAAACAAAAGCCCAGGACCAGATGGCTTCACAGGTGAATTCTATCAAACATTTAGAGAACAGCTAACACCTATCCTTCTCAAAC
>NC_041234.1:43339231-43358476 GCF_002837175.3 Physeter macrocephalus | reverse complement strand
AGGAATCTCTGGCATTCTTATACACTAATGATGAAAAATCTGAGAGTGAAATTAAGAAAACACTCCCATTTACCATTGCAACAAAAAGAATAAAATATCTAGGAATAAACCTACCTAAGGAGACAAATGACCTGTATGCAGAAAATTATAAGACACTGATGAAAGAAATTAAAGATGATACAAATAGATGGAGAGGTACACCACGTTCTTGGATTGGAAGAATCAACATTGTGAAAATGACTCTCCTACCCAAAGCAATCTACAGATTCAATGCAATCCCTATCAAACTACCACTGGCATTTTTTACAGAACTAGAACAAAAAATTTCACAGTTTCTATGGAAACACAAAAGACCACGAATAGCCAAAGCAATCTTGACAACGAGAAATGGAGCTGGAGGAATCAGTCTCCCTGACTTCAGACTATACTACAAAGCTACAGTAATCAAGGCAGTATGGTACTGGCACTAGAACAGAAATATAGATCAATGGAACAGGATAGAAAGCCCAGAGATAAACCCATAGACATATGGTCACCTTATCTTTGATAAAGGAGACAAGAATATACAGTGGAGAAAAGACAGCCTCTTCAATAACTGGTGGTCGGAAAACTGGACAGCTACATGTAAAAGTCTGAAATTATAACACTCCCTAACACCATACACAAAAATCAACTCAAAATGGGTTAAAGACCTACATGTAAGTTCAGACACTATCAAACTCTTAGCGGAAAAAATAGGCAGAACACTCTATGACATAAATCACAGCAAGATCCTTTTTGACTAACACCATACACAAAAATCAACTCAAAATGGGTTAAAGACCTACATGTAAGTTCAGACACTATCAAACTCTTAGCGGAAAACATAGGCAGAACACTCTATGACATAAATCACAGCAAGATCCTTTTTGACCCACCTCCTAGAGAAATGGAATTGAAAACAGAAATAAACAAATGGGACCTAATGAAACTTAAAAGATTTTGTGCAGCAAAGGATACCATAAACAACACCAAAAGACAACCCTCAGAATGGGAGAGATATCACCTCACACCTTTCAGAATGGCCATCATCCGAAAATGTAGAAACAATAAATGCTGGAGAGGGTGTGGAGAAAAGGGAACACTCTTGCACTGCTGGTGGGAATGTAAATTGATACAGCCACTATGAAGAACAGTATGGAGGTTCCTTAAAAAATTTCAAATAGAACTACCATATGACCCAGCCATCCCACTATTGGCCATATACCCTGAGAAAACCATAATTCAAAAAGAGTCATGTACCAAAATGTTCATTGCAGCTCTATTTACAACAGCCAAGACATGGAAGCAACCTAAGTGTCCAACAACAGATGAATGGATAAAGAAGATGTGGCACATATATACAATGGAATATTACTCAGCCATAAAAAGAAGTGAAACTGAGTTATTTGTAATGAGGTGGATAGACCTGGAGTCTGTCATACAGAGTGAAGTAAGTCAGAAGGAGAAAAACTAATACCATATCCTAACACATATATATGGAATCTAAGGGAAAAAAATGTCATGAAGAGACTAGGGGTAGGACGGGAGTAAAACACAGACCTACTAGAGCATGGACTTGAGGATATGGGGAGCGAGAATGGTAAGCTGTGATGAAGTGAGTGAGTGGCATGGACATATATTCACTACCAAATGTAAAACAGATAGCTAGTGGGAAGCAGTCGCATAGCACAGGGAGATCAGCTCGGTGCTTTGTGACCCCCTAGAGGGGTGGGATAGGGAGGGTGGGAGGGAGGGAGACGCAAGAGGCAAGAGTTATGGGAACATGTGTATATGTATAACTGATTCACTTTGTTATAAACCAGAAACTAACACACCATTGTAAAGCAATTATAATCCAATAAAGATGTTAAAAAAATAGAAATATTATAGACAAATTAGAGTGGAGCTATATACATTTAATATAGAGATAACTGCGGTGGAAACAGAATTAGCACAGGAAGAAAATTAGTGCAGAAAAGCACAGGAGTTTGGGTTACAGATTGATAGAATTGTCACAGGGAAGTACACAATATCATGGAAAGTAAAGCCAGGAGAAGAGAAAGTGAATCACCATCAGTAAAGAAACCCTGATTCCTGAGGTAAGAATTTGTCACAATCTGAGAGATTCCAAGTCTTCACTTTAAGGCCTGAAATCATATCCAGGCTCAGTTAGCATGGAAATTACAGTTTGAAATAAGTGCAAATAATATGCAGGAGGATAACAAGAGAGGTCACAAGAGGCTTGTACCTGTGTGAATATAAGTGTGTATGAGTGTGTGTGCATACATGCACCTGATTGTGTCAAAGTTCCCATTTAGGATGCAACAAATTATAGTCGATAAGGAGTGGTTAGGGTTGGGAAGCTGATTTAATTTTCATGAAAGCATTGAGAGAAAAGTGTTACTGTGAGTCACTACAAGAGACAACTGGGATCAGGGATTTCAGATGGGAAAAATCAATATAATTCACGAGCGACAAGATGTGCTAGTATACACACTAGTAAAATACAATTGCCAGTGTGTTCCTCCAAGTGAGAGAATCCATGGTTCTGGATAATAAGGTGGGAAATGTGAAACCTAGGAAATAATTCAGCAACCGGAACTGCAAAAACTTTAAGATGGGGGTAATAGAAGTCCTGGGCCATTCACAAGTAGGTCTTCCTCCTTGAGATGACCTTTTGCTTTTTGAGATGACCAGGCTAGGTTGAGGCAGAAAGCAAATACATGGGAGTACCAAGCTGGTGCTCAGGGGTACAGTGAAGAAAAAGAAGGTGTTCCTATTGGGGAGGAGGAGCTATTAAAGTCTTCCCTGTGATGCTTCACTCATGCACTCCCTCACCCACCATTCTTCCACCTTACTAATAACAACTACTAATGGTAATCACAGATCAAAACTGGAGTCACAGTAGGTCTCAATCAGGGAATCCAGTTCTCACCCCTCCTACTTCTGAAGCAAGGTAGGTGAGAGTCGACAGACTCCTGCAGGACATCTCATGGTGCCAGTTGCCCCATCAGATATAGTGTGATCACCTCTCAGGTTCTAGGACTCAGAGCCATCAACCAGAGAGGGGACTGGCACTGTACCTGCTGGGATGTCCATGATTGGAGAACATTGGCTTAAAAGCTATACCATCTGGCTGATTTGTTGTTATCATGCTGACTATGAACATCTAACCTGTGCTAAGGGGGTAGGCCAAATTTCCTTGGGAGGAGAACGGAATTGTCATGGCCTGAGCCATGGAGATGTGGAGGGAGTTGAATTGGCTGACATGACACATGATTCTGCCAAATATCCACTGCCTGCTCAGGAGTTGGGCCTGGGGCAGGGGAGCAGAGGCGAGGTTGGCTTGTCTCTCAAATAATCCCTTCAGGCCTTGCAGGAAGGCAAGTTTAAGAATGGGGGATTGAGGTGGGTTTATATCTCATCTTCCTCCTAGTCCCATCACCCATCCTTGGACTGGAGCAGCATTTACCCTATGTGCTAGAACCAACCCTATATAGTCACTCACCAGGGCAAATGGACTGCTGAGCAGAAGTATCAAAATGTTAGATATTGCCAGATTAAAGATAAGAAGGTCTGCTGATTTGTTGATTTTCTTGTGCTTGATGAAAACTTGGCAAACGAGGGAGTTGCTGAAGAGAAATATGATGATGACTGAATATGTCAAGGACAACACTATTTTCACTGTGATGTCGGGTTTGCTGCCCAGCCATTACCTGGTTATTTCTGTCAGCCCTTTCCATTCTGGGCTGTGGATACTGTTTGCATTTAGACTTGTGAGATTCCAGCTGTGAACCTCAATTGGTGGAACAAATTAAGCAGGCCTGAAGGGGCTACAGAAGACATAGATATGGGAGCCCTTCTCCATAGTCTAACAAACAGAAACTCCTGAATCTGCCTTAGATGTGAAGAATCACGACTTAACTGCTTCACAGAAGAGTGGATCAGCTTTTCAAAGCTTGTTATAAAGTGGGATCCTGAGGAGCCAAAAACCAAGTCTTTACCTCTCCAGTAGGAGAAGGGAAGCCAGGGGTCCTGCTGATTAGCTTACTTTTACTGGGATGATGGACTCCTATGGGGCCAATTAGAGCAACCATTTACCCATGGGACTGAATTATCCTTCCCCTTTCCTCATCTCCTTCAATAAGTATGAACTTCTTTCCAGTCATTTGCAGGCAAAAGCTATCAAGCATATTTGAAGTATATTTAATTCATTCCCAATTATTACTGTGGGAGGGAGCAAATGATAGCCTTAGTACCTTATACCAAACCTCTCTCAAATAGGTTTAAAGGAACTAAAGAGTAAGTCTTTCATACTGTCATTAGGGGTTCAAATCTGACTGAGAGTGAATTCACTTTGTCATCCTTTAGTCAGAAAAGAGCTATAGTCCAGGTTCAGGGCCAGAGACCCTGCACTCTCCCTAGGTCCCCTAATTCAGTCTCCATATCAGGTCTGTAGAGTGGGAGAGGAGTGGTGTACCTTGTTAAATTCGACACACTGGTAAATTAAAATTCTGGATGCACTTCACATTTATTTATTTGAATACTATTCAATTCCATTTTCATCTTTGAGATATATTTTATCTTCATTTCTGACTAATCTCCAATTAGCAGTGACTAGGGAATTGCTAAAGGAACCCTTTAGTGAATTATTTTTAAAAGCAAATAATCACCTGTCTAATTTAATTGGTCTGTTTTTTCTTTCCTATTTTTTTTAACGAGATTTTTAAAGAAAGGTACACGTATATAAAAAATTTAAAAATTTTCCTTGCTCCAGGTAGAGCCAGGGATGATCCTTCATTAGTAAATGTGAATGACACCCAGACAAACACCATGTTAACAACCAGTCTGAACATATAGTCTCAATGAATATTGCCACTAATTTTAATGTTATGAGAGGGAAGAAGCGCATATTAATTCATTTCCAAGGCTCTTGGGTTAAAACCATTTTAGTTTACACCTCCCCCTTCTACTAGAGACTTAGTCCCAGACAGCAGGTTGTGATTTTGAAATACTTTGCATTAGACATCATAAGTATCATCCACTCTGTGTTACTTCCTGGCCAGGTGATACCTAGCAAATGCATTCAGATAATCCCTACATACTGCCTCTTTTCTGACTAACTTAATAGTTTTGAGGTATTACTCATCTCATTCCATTAAGAGTTATCTGTACATGTTTACAATCAATCAATCCATCAGCAATATTTACCAGAAACCTCTGAAACTCAGTAGGCCAGCTACCTTTAAGGATGACCAAAGAAGTTGCTCACTGACAAGCCTAACAAACCAAATAATTAGAGAATGATTCAAGTTGGAAAACTAATATAGTGCAAAATGCAGATGATTTAAGTGTCTAGGTGTTGAGAAAAGAAAGCTTTTGATGAGAGTTGAAATAGAGGAGGTCTAAGAGAGGGTAGATAGAATCAGATCTAGATTTTGATGTACACTTACAGACAGACACACAAGCCTGGATTCTCACCATCATATTGTTCATCAAACCATGCCCCAGGGCTGCCCTAGAGGTACCACTGCCTTCTAATGCATACTGCATGAATTAATTAATTAGTAAATAAATGAACCCCTAATAAGAGTTGCTATCAAGGCCTATCAGGCTAGATACCTCTGGTTTCTGGCCTTGGAGCCATCCTGGGTGCTCTAGGGTGGGATGAGGGGACTGGGGTCTTTCTACCTTATCTTAATAAAGTAAAGGGCAGTTCTGGGTTGCACTTCTTTGTGCTGGGTGACATAAATAAAAAGATCAAGCCAGAAGAATAGGGTCTCTGAATAGCTGACTAGTCTCTAATCCTAGGGGATGACTGCTAGTTAATAAAGTGGGGTAAGTAATGTGTATTCATGTGGTAGGGTGGAGTGATGTCAGAGTATTTTAGGCTTAAGAGCTTTGGTTTCCATTCCTATTCCATGCCCCTGTTCTGTCACCAACTTGCAGTATGACTTCGGGCAAATCAATTTTCTGTACCTTGGTTTCCTCAACTATCAGATGGAGATGATATATACCTCACAAAGTGGTGTTGAAGATTAAATGAGATCATGATGGGGTATGCATGAAAATGTATGCTATTCAAAAGAAAGGCTTTATCATAAATTTATTGATTATTTTTCTTTCTTGACATCCCCACCTTACCTCCTTCACTGTGATAAACTTCTCTGTTGTGGAAAATCCTTCAGTCCTTCTCTAAGACTACCTACTTTTTGTTGTTTTTAAACCAATGAGCTCAGGTTGAAAGGGAGCAAAGGGAATATGTGTGGGTATGTATATATGGATTGTGTATGCGGTGGATATGAGTTTGTGGTGCGTATTTTGTGTGTGATGTGTGTTTGAGAGGTGTGTTTTTCTTGTTGCATGTATCTGTGTGGAGGATGCTTGTTGTGTTTGCATGGTGTAAGTTTGTGTGGTGTATATTTGTCTCCTAAACAGCAGATGTATGATGTATGTTTGTGTGTAATATGTTTTCATGGCATGTGTTTATGTGTAGGTTTGTGTAGATATATTTGCATGATACATGTTTATGTGGCATGTGCTTATGTTGCATATGTTGGGCAGAGTTGCAGACTTTCCTCATTTCCTTTTTATTCTCCATCTTTTCCTCCTACTTCTACCTACCCCCCCCACACCACCTCAGAAATAAATTTGCCAAGGGGCAAACAAGAATGGTCAGATCCTGGGCTAAGATCCAGGATCCCTCAGGGCCAATGAACTCACCATTTTTCCTAGCTTTGCATATTCCCCTGTCTCTGGTGACTCCTCTTATGTTGCAAAATGCCATCATTCCTGATTGAAACACCTCACAGTAGCTGCCCATGCTACAGGGGAGTATGTGTGATTGGGAGAGGGTGGGGTTGCTGTCTAGTGCCAGGAATTGACCTTGATTGTTTGGTCCAGGGGAGGCTATGTTGTTTCCTCATCTAATCTGGATGGGGGAGGATTTGGAGGCTCACCCCAATGATACAGTTACAGATCTGGCCTCAGTGTTCCCCAACTGGAGCACTGGAAAGACCCCTTCACTGCCTGCAGAAGAGTGGGCAGATAAAGGAATGCAAACCAAATTTCCAGCTAATACACCTTCCCAAATGTCCAAGTCCGGGTGAGGCTGGGGGTAAGGTTAGAATTTGAGACTCCTTCACTAGTATGCTGGGGCAGAATAGTAATATACAGTGTGGAGGGGTACATCCTCTTTTCCTGATCTTACCCTTGTCCCAATTCCCCTGTCCCAGGCGGGGGGCGGAGTGGGGGGTGGTTCCTTTGAGAGACGACCACCTCCCCTCAGAGGGGAGGCGGGACACAAGTGGGCGGTGAAGGTATGAGCCACCGCCCCTCCCCCTATTGCTACGGGGTTTGGGTAAGGAGAAGCGGCACAGCGCCGTTTCTGGTGTTTCCGTAGAGCTGGAGATGGGGAAGGGGCTCGAGAACTTAAGTTTAGCCAGTTTGTAAAGACCCGCTCCTCATCAATAGGACTTCTCTTCCAGCCAAACAGGCAGTAGGGAGCAGTAAGCCCCTTCCCCCAAATTTCGGGAGGGTGAGGCTTTAAAGAAGCCAAGTCACGGTAAGACCTCCTAGCACCGCGCAGGTGAGGGTCGCAGCGTCGTGTGCCCGTACCCCAACCTCCAGCTATGCTTGGGAGCTGGGTACGATGGGAGGAAGCTCTAATTACCGAGATTCGCTTTTTTCCACCTCGCGGCCAAGAGCCTCTCCCCCAATTCCTGAGTTGATGATTCCGGTGGCGGCGGCTCCCTTGAAAGAAACCTTACCTGGGATAAGTGCCCTTTTCTACCCGGCGTGACTGAAGACAGAGTTGGGGAGAAGACTGAGAAGACTCGGGCATGGGAGGAGGTAAGGAAAGGGTGTGGAGGCGGCAGCTCCAGAGCTGGCTGCAGGCTTTCCAAGACCAGCGGGTGGGGTCAATCTAATAGTTTGTGTGTACTTTGATGAAAAACAAGCAAACCAGAAAAACAGTTCTCGAGCTTGGAAACATCTAGGGAAGGGGAAGGGGGCCAAAGCAGCCAAAAGAATCAGCTGCTGGACGCTGGGAGGAGGGTAGGATACAGGTAATGGGATAGTAGGCTTTCCGGGGGCCTTTGGGACAGACATCCTAAATTTTCAGGAGTGCCACCATCGACATGGACCATGAGTGGACAAAAACAGGAAGGAACTCACATTGGAGCGCTTTAGCCCAAGCACAATCAGGAAGCCAGGCACCTTTAGTCTCAGTTTGTCAGTGGGGGAAAAAAAGGGAGGTGAAGACTCGCTATCTTCTTCCTCTAGCTGGAACTGCTTCACCCCGGGGGCTGTCTCCTGGGCGCAGCACACCAGAGTCTAATGCAGCCACGGAGGCGGTGCACGCGCTCGCGGGGGTGCTGGGGTCTTGGGCACCGCCCTTCAACGGTGAGGGCCGGGCACCGGGCGGGCGGGCTGGCCCGCAGAGCTTGGCGCAAGACTTGGGCTTCAGCATCTGCGAGGAGGTGCTGTTGTGTGGGTCTGCAACTCAGGGGGACACAGATGGCTCCTGCGGGAGGGAGGGCGAGCCGATTTTCCAGATGCCAAGTGGAGTTCCTTTCACCCCTATCAAAGGCGCAGGCATTTGCGGGCCAAATCAGAGTATTTGAATGGGGGAGGGGGAGTGTTTGTCTCCAGCAGGGCGCATTCTTCACTTTTTAACCTCTTTCTTCTAAATGTAACCAATTCAGTTTAACAATCAGCAGGCAATTAACATGTATCCCCCGCGGGTCCCTTTCTTTTATCCTGGATCTCCAGCTCCCTCCTCCCTAAGGCATCTGGCTTCCAGATTCGTTTTTCTAAGAGAGGAGCCCCTCGGGCGCCCTGCCTGCTCTGTGGAGCCTCCGGGTGGCCGGAGCTTGGAGAGGAGATATTGGGAGTGCCAAGTGGAGGGGAAAGAGGCAGTTTGTGAAAGGGGCTTTTTTGAAAAGCTGCACGCGACCAACTTTCCAGTGATGCAAAACAGCTGATGTGGAATCACAAGAGCATGGGTCAACTTTTGCAAAAACAATGAGGTCAGTACTTAATCTTTGTAAGAAAGTTGAGGGGGGGCAACCTAACAAAACATGAGGAAGGAAGAGAGGAAAGAAAAAACCAGGAAAGCAGGCGATTTCCTACTTTAAAAGGCACAGCAAAGAGTTTTATTTCTTGAAACTCCTGAGGTTTGGTTATTTTATTACTTTTTTTTTCCTTTTTTAGTCCCCACCCACCCCCCGGTGTGTGTGAGTGTGTGTGTGTGAGTGTATGTGTCCTTCTGGAGAAAATAATCTTCCAGTGTGTCTTTTATTTTCTAGAAAGATTTCCTTATTTTCCCTACACCCCAATTCTTCTCGAAAGGAAACATAAACACTCCAAAAACTCCTGTGCGCACTAACTCAGTAATTTCCTCCGGGGCAGTGTGGGGCACCGTCAGTCTTTGTTGGCACATCTAATTTTCCCCAATAATAGGAGAGCATTGTGGATTTCTTCCATAAATCCCCTTCCATAAACTTCCCCTGAACAGTGTGAGAACCTTATTTTACACTAGTACCCCACATCTCTCACCAGAGTGTGTGTTAACACCTCACCTCTGCCACAGTAACCAGATATCCCCCTCCCCCGTCCCCGTTGAAGAACAACTGATTTATTTCCCATACACCCTGTATTTCCTTTGGAGAGTGCAGGGTCCTGCCCCCCAGATTGTTCTGGGTTTGTGATAGTTCCCACGTTATCTCCTGCGTACCTCAAAATTATTTATATTTGGAGTGAGAATACCATAACTTTACCTAACGCCAACGTTTTTTCTGGACCATTTGGAAATATTTTAAAATCTCCATTGGGACTTCCCTGGTCTTCCAGTGGTTAAGACTCCGCGCTTGCAATGCAGGGGGCGGAGGTTCCATCCCTGGTTGGGGAACTAAGATCCCACATGCCCCGCGGCGCAGCCAAAACAAATTAAACAAATAAAATAAAAATGTAAAAAAATCTCTATTGAACATGAAATTTTGCGGCATCACCATGTATTTACCTCAGTGTGGGTAAGAGCATGCAAATCTTTCCAGCACCCGGCGTCCCCGTCCCCCTTCCCCCCTGCTGCACCCCGCAAAGGAGCAACATTGCGCTGTCTACCACACACATTAAATTTACCACAGACAGGGCCGGGGGGGATGCTGTGTCTCCCATGGGCCTCAAAATTTTCTCGACAGCCAGAGGACATCCCGTATCTCTCCTACACCAAAATTTACCCTCAGGCATATTTCCCCCTTTCCCCTTTCTCTCACGTTCCTTAACCCCCAATCTCCTCTTTAAAAGAGCCCAGAGAGTCTGCTCCACACCCAAAGGGTGGCCAAGAGCTCTGGAGACATTGTCAATTGTCTCTCCATTTTGCTAGATCTCAATATCACCTCCTCTGCCAGACCTGACAGCCATTATCAGACGCTCACAGGCACACAGCTCCTCTGGTAGTCAGCGAGTCCCCCAACAGACAATGCAAGATCCTTGCTCTGTCAACAGAAGTGCATGGGCTGACCCTCAGCAGCTTAACACATCTGCAGAATGAAATGTTATGTTATACTGCGAGTGTCAGGGGGCAAAAAAATTCCAATTCCATACCTGAGAATGCAGAGTTTTGGATAAGCGCAGCGAACAGCACAATAACCTCGAAGCAAGTGTCTTCATGCAGTCTTCACTGAGTTCCCGAAGTTCATCTCAATCTAGCCAGTGTGCCACCAGTAAGACCTTTCCCCCCTCTCTCACCCTCTCACCTTTACCCTCCACCCCCCCGCCCTCCCTAATCTAAGGGTGATCTGCTCTGGCTCTGGGACTAGACAATCTGTAGCACTTGGAATTCTTCCAAAGTCGCCTTCTCTCCTCAGAGTCTCAGTCCCTGGAGAGTTAGCCCAAGCCAGGCAATCGGGGCCAGGCAAGGTAGCAGCAGCTTTTGACCAAAGGTCAAAGCCTCCTGATAACAAATTTATAGGATTCCACAGTGAGGGAGGGACAGGGTGGCACTGTAGCTGAATTGGCGCAGAGGGCAGTGAGAGTTCTGGGCTGTGGGTTTTGTATCCCCTCCTCCTTGAGCTGTCACTTAGTTTTCCAATCCATTTTTTCCCAAAGTACAGCTTCTAAGCATGTCAAAGTTTCTGTGTCCCTGCAACCAGCCCCAGCCTATTGAAATAGATGTAAAGTGGTTGTCTTGGTCGCCCAGGAGGGCACTCTAACCACCTAATCTCATGGTGATTGAGACCTAAAGGAAAATTCAGCTGGTGACCGTGATAAGAAAAAAAGGGAATGAGAAGGATGTGTGTATGTCTAGACAGGTTTTTTCATGGTGAAGACGTTCCTTTGAATAAACTCCCTCCCTCCCTCCCTCCCTCCTTCCCTTCCTTTTCTTTATCTTTGAGTCCTACAACACCAGTTTGAATTCGTTTTTAGATGGTCAGTATTTTCTTTTTCAGGTGGGAAAACAGAGGCAAGTCACTTGTTTGAGATAGAAATATTAGTGTAAGAGCCAGGTCTTCATTCCAATCTTCTGACTCCAGGTATTTCCATGGTGCCTCAACATAACTCTCGGACATGAGACTGTGCAGTTAAGTGTGCTCATTTTGTTTTTGTGCTGTTATGCTAATCACACAGAGCTGTGCATTTGGAGACTCAGATGCAATGTGTTCAAGACAATTTTGTAAGTTGTGTTTTGGTCAATAAATAGATAATATATAGGTTACTGAAGAGATAATATGGCAAGTTGACGTCTCTGATGATCTCTTTTTGGTCGTTGTCCAATAGCTTTGGTCTTGTTGTTACCTAATCAATCACCCTGTCAATTTTTTCCTCCACAAATGTCTCTTCCTTTGTATTTACGATAGCACCTTCTCAAACTCTTCAGACTGCTATTTTAAATGCCTCCTAACTCACCTCTCTGACTACCCCTCCCTGTGTCCCCAGATATCCATGACTCTGGTTTACCAAGGGCAGATTAATCTAAATGAAAGTTTTATCATGTTATGATCACTACATAAGAAGCTGAAATGATTGCCTAGATCACAAACTCCTCTATCTATTGAGAATCTGCTGAAATTTGCCCCCACACCTCCCCAACCAGTTTCCTCATCCTCTTGCCAAATTCTACCTATTTTCAATTTCCAGCTCTAATTCCACTTCCCATTAAAGTGTTCTTTGACTTCTTTTTTAGCAACTTGTTGAGCTATAGTTCATAGATCATACAATTTATATATTTAAACTGTACAATTCAGTGGTTCTATACTATTCACAGAATTGTGCACCCATCACTGGTTGCACAATTTTAAAACATTTTCATCACTATGAAAAGAAATTTTGTATATCAAACTTTCAGTAGTAAGACCAAGTTCTGGAGATCTAATGTACAGCATGGTGATTATAGTTAATAATGCTGTATTATATGTCTGAACATTGCTAACAGTAAATTTTAAATGTTCTCACCACACACACACACACACACACACACACACACACACACAAATGGTAAGTATGTGACATGATGGAAATGGTGTATTATGTGTCAGAATATTTCTAACAATAAATTATAAATGTTCTCAACACACACACACACACACACACACACACACACACACAAATGGTAAGTATGTGACATGATGGAGGTATTAGCTAATGCTATGGTGATAATCATTTTGTAACGTAGGTGTATCAAATCAATATGTTGTGCACTTTAAACTTACACAGTGTTATATGTTAATTATATCTCAATAAATCTGGAAAAAAAAAAGAAACTGTACTCATTTGCAGTTTTTCCCATTTCTCCCCAAGTACTCTGTTCCCCCATACCCCTTTCCCCAGCCCTAGGAAGCCACTAATGCACCTCTGTATCCATGGATTTTTCTATTCTGGTCATTTTTTATAAATGGAAACATACATATATAGTTTTTGTGACTGGCTTCTTTCATGTAGTTTAATATTTTCAGGTAGATCCATGTTGCACTGTGTATATGCTTCATTCCTTTCTATTCCAAATATTGCAAATATGTATACAGATATACCACATATTGTTTATCCATTCATCAGTTTATGGAAATCTGGATTGTTTCCACCTTTTGGCTATCATGGGTGATGCTGCTATAAACATTCACGTATATTTTTGTATGGAATATGTTTTAATTTATCTTAGGTAATTCAACTGAGAGTTGAATTACTGGGTACAATGGTAATCTATGTTAAACTTTTGTGAGGAACTGCCAAAGTGTTTTCCAAAGTTGTTACACCATTTCACCTTTCTTCACATGCTCATTAACAACTGTTATTCATCTATAGCCATCCTAGTGGGTGTGAAGTGATATCTAGTGGTGGTTTTGATCTGCATTTCCCTACTAAATAATGGTGTTGAGCATCTTTTCATGTCCTTATTTGGCTGTTTGTATATCTCCTTTGGAGAAGTGTCTATTCAATGATATTGCCCATTTTCATTGATTAGTTTGAATTTTTTATTATTCAATAGTTACAGATGTTATTTATATATGCTGAGTACCAGTTCCTCATTGGATATGAGATTAAAGAATGTTTCATCACATTCTTTGGAATGGCTTTTCACTTTTTTTACTTTTAATTTAACTATAGTTGATTTACAATATTATGTTAGTTTCAGGTGTACAGCTTCAGATTCTTTTTCATTATAGGTTATTACAAGATATTGACTATATTTCCCTGTGCTATACAGTAAATTATTGTTTATCTATTTTATATATAGTGGTGTGTATCTGTTAATCCTGTATTCTTAATTTATCCCTCCCCCTTCCCTTTCCCCTTTGGGAAGCATAAGTTTGTTTTCTATATCTGTGAGTCTGTTTCTGTTTTGTAATTAAGTTGAGTTGTATTTTCTTTAGATTCCACAAATAAGTGGTATCATATAATATGTCTTTCTCTGCCTGACTTACTTTACTTAGTATGATAATCTCTAGGTCCATCCATGTTGCTACAAATGACATTTTTTCTTTCATTTCTATGGCTCAGTAATATTCCATTGTATATATACCACGTCTTCTTTACCCATTCATCCGTTGATGGAAATTTAGGTTGCTTCTATGTCTTGGCTATTATGAATAGTGATGCTATGAACATTGGTGTGCATGTATCATTTTGAATTAGAGTTTTCCCTTATTTTTTAAATACGCCCAGGAGTGGGATCTTATGGTAACTCTATTTTTAGTTTTTTAAGGAGCCTCCATACTGTTCTCCATAGTGGCTGCACCAATGTACATTCCCACCAACAATGTAGGAGGGTTCCCTTTTTCTCCACACCTTTTCCAGCATTTATTATTTGTAGACATTTGGTGATGGCCATTCTTACTGGTGTGAGGTGATACCTCATTGTAGTTTTGATTTGCATTTCTCTAATAATTAGTGATGTTGAGCATCTTTTCATGTACCTGTTGGCCATCTGTATGTCTTCTTAGGAAAAATGTCTGTTTAGGTCTTCCGCCCATTTTTTTGATTTTTTTTTTCATATTGAGTTGTGTGAACTGTCTGTATGTTTTTGAAATTAAGCCCTTGTTGGTCGCATTGTTTGCAAATATTTTCTCTCATTCCTTAGGTTGTATTTTCATTTTGTTTATGGTTTCCTTTGCAGTGCAAAAGCTTTTAAGTTTGATTAGGTCCCATTTGTTTATTTTTGCATTTATTTCTTTTGTCTTGGCAGACTGAATCTAAGAAAATATTACTAAGATTTGTATCAGAGAATGTTTTGCCTATGTTCTCTTCTAGGAATTCTATAGTATCTGGTCTTACATTTAGGTCTTTAATGAATTTTGAGTTTATTTTTGTGTATGGTGTGAGCGAGTGTTCTAACTTCATTGATTTACATGTGGCTGTCCAGCTTTCCCAACACTACTTGATGAAGAGACTGTCTTTTCTCCATTGTATATTCTTGCCTCCTTTGTGGAAGATTAATTGACCATAGGTGCATAGGTTTATTTCTGGGCTCTATTCTGTTCCATTGCTACAAATGTCTGTTTTTGTGTCAATGCCATGATGTTTTGATTACCATAGCTTTGTAGTACTGTCTGAAATCTGGGAGGGTTATGCCTCCAGCTTTGTTCTTTTTCCTCAGAATTGCTTTAGCAATTCTGGGTCTTTTGTGATTCCATATAAATTTTAGGAGTATTTTTTCTAGCTCTGTGAAAAATATCATGGATAATTTGATAGAGATCACATTAAATCTGTAGATTGCTTTGGGTGGTAGTGCCATTTTTTACAGTATTAATTCTTCCAATCCAAGAGTATGGGACAACTTTCCATTTCTGTGTATCATCATGAGTTTCCTTTATCAGTGTTTTATAGTTCTCAGTGTATAGGTCATTTACCTCCTTGGTTAGGTTTATTATTAGTTTTTTCTTTTTTTCCGATTTTAAAGGGGATTTTTTTTTACTTTCTCTTTCTGACATTTCATTGTTAGTGTAAAGGAATGCAACAGATTTCTGTATATTGATCTTGTATCCTATCCTGCTAGCTTTTTTAGTTCTAACATGTTTTTGTGGAGTCTTTAGGGTTTTTCTATAGTCATCTGCATACAATGACAATTTTACCTCTTCCCTTCCAATTTGGATATTTTTATTTCTTTTCCTTGTCTGATTGCTGTGGCTAGGACTTCCGATACTATGTTGAATAGAAGTGGCAAGAGTGGGCATCCTTATCATGTTCCAGAATTTATCGGGAAGGTGTTTAGCTTTTCACCATAGCGTATGATGTTAGTTGCGGGTTCGTCATAAAAGGCTTTTATTATGTTGAGATATGTTCCTTTTATACCCTCTTTGGTGAGAGCTTTTATCATGAATGGATGTTAAGTTTTTTTTTTTTTTTTTTTCTGTACGCGGGCCTCTCACTGTTGTGGCCTCTCCCATTGTGGAGCACAGGCTCCGGACGCGCAGGCTCAGCGGCCATGGCTCACGTGCCCAGCCGCTCCACGGCATATGGGATCTTCCTGGACCGGGACACGAACCTGTGTCCCCTGCATTGGCAGGCGGATTCTCAACCACTGCGCCACCAGGGAAGCCCGGATGTTAAGTTTTATTTAATGATTTTTCTGCATCTATTGAGGGATATGTGGTTTTTGTCTTTTCCTTTGTTGAAATGGTATATCACATTCATTGATTTGCATATGTTGAACCATCCTTGTGACCCTGGAATAAATCCAACTCGATCATGGTGTATGATCTTTTCATGTGTTGTATTCTGTATGCTAAGAATTTGTTGAAGATTTTTACATCTATATTTATCAAAGATATTGGTCTGTACATTTCTTTTTTGTATAGTAAGTCCCCTACATACGAACCTTCAAGTTGCAAACTTTTGAAGATGTGAATGTGCATTTGCACATCCAATCACGTAAGTTAGTTTATGTGTCTGGCATACATTGCCACATGGGTGCATTCTCTACAAGTGGTTGCACTTTTGTGTACTTTACAGTACAGTACTGTATAGAGTACATTAGCACAGTATTGTTATTTCAAGCCCAGGATGTCCAGAAGGAAGCAGAAAAGCAGAGGTGATGTAGCTGGTACTGCTAAGAAGTGCCAGCTTTTGTGCTGTACTACTGTACTTTTCAAGGTACTGTACTGTAACATTAGAAATGTTTATTTTTTGTGTTTGTTTTTTATGTATTATTTGTGTGAAAAGTGTTATGAACCTAATGCAGTACAGTACTATATAGCCAATTGTGTTAGTTGAGTATCTAGGCTAAATTTTTTGGACTTACGAACAAATTGGACTTACGAATGCACTCTCATAATGGAACTCATTCACATGTAGGGGACTTACTGTAGTGTCTTTTTTTGGTTTTGGTATAAGGGTGATGGTGGCTTCATAGAATGACTTTGGGAGTGTTCCCGCCTCCTCAGTCTTTTGGAATAGTTTATGAAGAATAGGTATGAGTTTTTCTTTGTATGTTTGGTAGAATTCCCCAGTGAAGCCATCTGCTCCTGGACTTTGGTTTGCAGGGAGTTTTCTGGGTTTCTTTTTTGTTTTGATTACAGATTCTATTTCACTACTAGTGATTGGTCTGTTCAAATTATCTGTTTCTTCTTGATTTAGTTTTGGCGGGCTGTATATTTCTAGAAACTTGTCCATATATTCAAGGTTGTCCATTTTGTTTGCATACAAATTTCCATAGTATTTCTTATGATTTTTTTGTATTTCTGCAGTATTGGTTGTTATTTCTCCTCTTTCATTTCTTATTTTGTTTATTGGGGTCCTCTCTCTTTTCTTGGTGAGCCTGGCTAGAGGTTTGTTGATTTTGTTTATCCTGTCAAAAAACTAACTCTTGGTTTTATAGATTTTTTTCTATATTTTTAAAAAATCTCTATTTCCTCTCTAATCTTTATTATTTCCTTCTTTCTGCTGACTTTAAGTTTTGTTTGTTCTTTTCTAATTATTTTAGGTGGTAGTTGAGGTTGCTTATTTGAGATTTTTCTTGCTTTTGGAGGAAGGCCTGTATCACTATGAACTTCCATCGCAGGATTACTTTGGCTGCATCCCATAAATATTGTATGGTTATTTTTTCATTATCATTTGTCTCAAGGTATTTTTTGATTTCCTCTTTGATTAAATCATTCACCCATTGGTTTTTTAGTAGCATGTTTTTTAGTCTCCATGTAGTTGCTTTTTTCTCATTTTTCCTTCTGTGATTGATTTCTAGTTTCATGCTGTTGTGGTCAGAGAAGATGCTTAAAATAATTTCTATCCTCCTCAATTTATTGAGGCATTTTTTGTGTCCTAGTATGTGGTCTATTGTAGAGAATGTTCCCTGTGTATTTGAAAAGAACGTATATTCTGGGTTTTGTGGTTGTTGTTGTTTGTTTGTTTGTTTTGTTTTTGGATGTAGTGTCCTATAGATGTCAGTTAAGTCTTAACTTTTTTATTATGTCATTTAGTGTTTCTGTTGCTTCATTGATTATCAGTCTGGAAGATCGGTCCATCGATGTCAGTGAGGTGTTAAAAATCTCCTTCTATTATTCTATTCCCATCAATTTCTCCTTTTATATCTATTAGTATTTGTTTTATGTATTTAGGTGCTCTTATTTGGGGTGTATATATGTTAACGAGAGTAATATCCTCTTGTAATGATTCCTTTATCATTATATAATGTCTTTCTTTGTTCTTCTTAACGGCCTTTGTTTTAAAGTCTATTTTGTTTGGTATGAGTATTGCTACCCTGGCTTTCTTGTTATTTCCATTTGCATGAAATATCTTTTTCCATCCCCAAATTTTCAATCTATGTGTGTCTTTTGCCCTAAAGTGAATCGCTTGTAGACAGCATACTGTAAGTTCTTCTTTTATTATAAAACCTGTCACTCACTTTGTCTTTTGATCAAAGCATTTAATCCATTGATATTTAAAGCAATTATTGTTAAGTATGTATTTAATGCTATTTTAAACCTTGTTTTCAAGTTGATTTGTATTTCTTTGTTGTTCCTTTCTTTTTGTTTTTCCTTTTGTGGTTTGGTGGTTTTCTGTTGTGTTACGCTTGAGTTCCTTTCTTTTTGGTTTTTGTGAATCTTTTGTATGTTTTCTTTAAACATCTTTATTGGAGTATAATTGCTTTACAATGGTGTGTTAGTTTCTGCTTTACAACAATGTGAATCAGTTATACATATATATATGTTCCCATATATCTTCCCTCTTGCGTCTCCCTCCCTCCCACTCTCCCTATCCCACCCATCCTGGGGGTCACAAACCACCTAGCAGATCTCCCTGTGCCATGCAGCTGCTTCCCACTAGCTATCCACCCTACATTTGGTAGAGTATATATGTCCATGCCACTCTCTCACTTCGTCACAGCTTACCCTTCCCCCTCACCATATCCCCAGCTCCATGCTCTAGTAGGTCTGTGTTTTATTCCCGTCCTACCCCTAGACTCTTCGTGACATTTTTTTTTCTTAGATTCCACATGTATGTGTTAGCATATGGTATTTGTTTTTCTCCTTTTGACTTACTTCACTCTGTATGACAGACTCCAGGTCCATCCACCTCACTACAAATAACTCAATTTCGTTTCTTTTTATGGCTGAGTAATATTCCATTGTATATATGGGTCACATCTTCTTTATCCAGTCGTCTGTTGATGGAGTCTTAGGTTGCTTCCATGTCCTGGCTATAGTAAGTAGAGCTGCAATGAACATTTTGGTACATGACTCTTTTCGAATTATGGTTTTCTCAGGGTATATGCCCAGTAGTGGGATTGCTGGG
>NC_041234.1:43337352-43339015 GCF_002837175.3 Physeter macrocephalus | reverse complement strand
CTTTTAAGTTTCATTAGGTCCCATTAGTTTATTTTTGTTTTTATTTCCATTTCTCTAGGAGGTGGGTCAAAAAGAATCTTGCTGTGATTTATGTCATAGAGTGTTCTGCCTATGTTTTCCTTTAAGAGTTTGATAATGTCTGGCCTTACATTTAGGTCTTTAACACATTTTGAGTTTATTTTTGTGTATGCTGTTAGGGAGTGTTCTAATTTCATACTTTTAAATGTACCTGCCCAGTTTTCCCAGCACCACTTATTGAAGAGGCTGTCTTTTCTCCACTGTATATACTTGTCTTTTTATCAAAGATAAGGTGACCATATGTGTATGGGTTTATCTCTGAGCTTTCTATTGTTCCATTGATCTATATTTCTGTTCTTGTGCCAGTACCATACTGTCTTGATTACTGTAGCTTTGTAGTATAGTCTGAAGTCAGGGAGCCTGATTCCTCCAGCTCCGTTTTTTGTTCACAAGATTGCTTTGGCTATTCGGGGTCTTTTATGTTTCCATATAAATTGTGAAATTTTTTGTTCTAGTTCTATAAAAAATGCCAGTGGTAGTTTGATAGGGATTGCATTGTATCTGTAGATTGCTTTGGGTAGGAGAGTCATTTTCACCATGTTGATTCTTCCAATCTAGGAACATGGTATATCGCTTCATCTCTTTGTATCATCTTTAATTTCTTTCATCAGTGCCTTATAATTTTCAGCATAGAGGTATTTTGTATCCTTAGGTAGGTTTATTCCTAGATATTTTATTCTTTTTGTTGCAATGGTAAATGTGAGTGTTTTCTTATTTTCTCCTTCAGATTTTTCATCACTAGTGTATAACAACGCCAGAGCTTTCTGTGCATTAATTTTGTATCCTGCTACTTTACCAAATTCATTGAGTAGCTCTAGTAGTTTTCTGGTAGCATCTTTAGGATTCTCTATATATAGTATCATGTAACCTGCCAAAAGTGACAACTTTACTTCTTATTTTCTGATTTGGATTCTTTTTATTTCTTTTTTTTCTCTGATTGCTGTGGCTAGAACTTCCAAAACTATGTTGAATAAGAGTGGTGAGAGTGGCCAACCTTGTCTTGTTCTGGACCTTAGAGGAAATGTTTTCAGATTTTCACCATTGTGGATGATGTTGGCTGTGGGTTTGTCATATATGGCCTTTATTATGTTGCGGAAAGTTCCCTCTATGCCTATTTTCTTAAAGGGTTTTTATCATAAATGGGTGTTGAATTTTGCATTGAGTAGCTCTAGTAGTTTTCTGGTAGCATCTTTAGGATTCTCTATATATAGTATCATGTAACCTGCCAAAAGTGACAACTTTACTTCTTATTTTCTGATTTGGATTCTTTTTATTTCTTTTTTTTCTCTGATTGCTGTGGCTAGAACTTCCAAAACTATGTTGAATAAGAGTGGTGAGAGTGGCCAACCTTGTCTTGTTCTGGACCTTAGAGGAAATGTTTTCAGATTTTCACCATTGTGGATGATGTTGGCTGTGGGTTTGTCATATATGGCCTTTATTATGTTGCGGAAAGTTCCCTCTATGCCTATTTTCTTAAAGGGTTTTTATCATAAATGGGTGTTGAATTTTGTCAAAAGCTTTCTCTGCATCTATTGAGATGATCATATGGTTTTTCTCCTTCAGTTTGTTGGTATGGTGTATCACG
>NC_041234.1:43309049-43337117 GCF_002837175.3 Physeter macrocephalus | reverse complement strand
ATCAATTTTGTTTATCTTCTCAAAGAACCAGCTTTTAGTTTTATTGATCTTTGCTATCATTTCCTACATTTCTTTTTCATTCATTTCTGATCTGTACTTTATGATTTCTTTCCTTTTGTTAAAGTTGGGTTTTTTTTTTTTGTTCTTCTTTCTCTAATTGCTTTGGTTCAAGGTTAGGTTGTTTATATTTGAGATGTTTCCTGTTTCTTAAGGTAGGATTGTATTGCTATAAATTTCCCTCTTAGAACTGCTTTTGCTGCATCCCATAGGTTTGAGGTCATCGTGTCTCCATTGTCATTTGTTTCTAGGTATTTTTTCATTCCTTCAGTGATCACTTCGTTATTAAGTAGTGTATTGTTTAGCCTCCATGTGAGTCTATTTCTTCCAGGTTTTCCATTTTATTTGCATAGAGTTGCTTGTAGTGATCTCTCATAATCTTTTGTATTTTTGCAGTGTCAGTTGTTACTTCTCCTTTTTAATTTCTAATTCTATTGATTTGAGTCTTCTCCCTTTTTTTTCTTGATGAATC
The DNA here is from genome assembly GCF_002837175.3 of Physeter macrocephalus. Taxonomy (NCBI): domain Eukaryota; kingdom Metazoa; phylum Chordata; class Mammalia; order Artiodactyla; family Physeteridae; genus Physeter; species Physeter macrocephalus. Next base: position 43,336,588 of record NC_041234.1, on the reverse strand, counting down.
TGGCTAATGGTTTATCAATTTTGTTTATCTTCTCAGATTGATATCTAGTCTCATAGAGTTGTTTTTGGATAAGGTACTTGATACGATTTCAATTTTCTTAAATTTACCAAGGCTAGATTTGTGACCCAAGATATGATCTATCATGGATAATGTTCTATGAGCTCTTGAGAAAAATGTGTATTCTGTTATTTTTGGATGGAATGTCATATAAATATCAATTAAGTCCGTCTTGTTTAATGTATCATTTAAAACTTGTGTTTCCTTATTTATTTTCATTTTGGATGATCTGTCCATTGGTGAAAGTGGGGTGTTAAAGTCCCCTACTCTGATTGTGTTACTGTCTATCTCTCCTTTTATGGCTGTTACACTTTGCCTTATGTATTGAGGTGCTACTATGTTGGGTGCATAAATATTTACAATTGTTATATCTTCTTCATGGATCGATCCCTTGATCATTATGTAGTGTCCTTCTTTGTCTCTTGTAATAGTCTTTATTTTAAAGTCTGTTTTGTCTGATATGAGAATTGCTACTCCAGCTTTCTTCTGATTTCCATCTGCATGGAATATCTTTATGCAACCCCTCACTTTCAGTTTGTATGTGTCCCTAGGTCTGAAGTGGGTCTCTTGTAGACAGCATGTATATCGGTCTTGTTTTTGTATGCATGCAGCTAGTCTTTTTCTTTTGGTGGGAGCATTTAATCCATTTACATTTAAGGTTATTATCGATATGTGTGTTCCTATTACCATTTGCTTAATTGTTTTGGGTTTGTTCTTGTAGGTCTTTTCCTTCTCTTGTGTTTCTTGCCTAGAGAAGTTCCTTTAGCATATGTTGTAAAGCTGGTTTGGTGGTGTTGCACTCTGTCAGCTTTTGCTTGTCTGTAAAGGTTTTAATTTCTCCATCAAATCTGAATGAGATCATTGCTCGGTAGAGTAATCTTGGTTGTAGGTTTTTCTCCTTCATCACTTTAAATATGTCCTGCCAATCCCTCTGGCTTGCAGAGTTTCTGCTGAAAGATCAGCTGTTAGCCATATGGGGATTCCCTTGTGTGTTATTTGCTGTTTTTTCCTTGCTGTTTTTAATATGTTTTCTTTGTACTTAATTTTTGATAGTTTGATTAATATGTGTCTTGGCATGTTTCTCCTTGGATTTATCCTGTGTAGGACTGTCTGTGCTTCCTGCACTTGATTAACTATTTCCTTTCCCATATTAGGGAAGATTTCAACTATAACCTCTTCAAATATTTTCTCAGCCCCTTTCTTTTTCTGTTATTCTTCTGGGACCCCTATAATTCGAATGTTGGTGTGTTTAATGTTGTCCTAGAGGTCTCTGAGTCTGTCCTCAGTTCTTTTCATTCTTTTTTTCTTTATTCTGCTCTGCAGTAGTTACTTCCACTATTTTATCTGCCAGGTCACTTATCCGTTCTTCTGCCTCAGTTATTCTGCTATTGATGCCATCTAGAGTAGTTTTAATTAATTTATTGTGTTGTTCATCGTTGCTTGCTTCCTCTTTAGTTCTTCTAGGTCCTTTTTAAATGTTTCTTGCATTTTGTCTTCTGTTTCCAAGATTTTGGGTCATCTTTACTCTCATTATTCTGAATTCTTTTTCAGGTTGACTGCCTATTTCCTCTTCATTTGTTAGGTCTGGTGGGTTTTTAGAGTAGTTTTAATTAATTTATTGTGTTGTTCATCGTTGCTTGCTTCCTCTTTAGTTCTTCTAGGTCCTTTTTAAATGTTTCTTGCATTTTGTCTTCTGTTTCCAAGATTTTGGGTCATCTTTACTCTCATTATTCTGAATTCTTTTTCAGGTTGTCTGCCTATTTCCTCTTCATTTGTTAGGTCTGGTGGGTTTTTACCTTGCTCCTTCATCTGCTGTGTGTTTTTTTGTCTTTTCATTTTGCTTATCTTACTGTGTTTGTGGTCTCCTTTTTGCAGTCTGCTGGTTCGTAGTTCCTGTTGTTTTTGGTATCTGTCCCCAGTGGCTAAGGTTGTTTCAGTGGGTTGAGTAGGTTTCCTGGTTTAAGGGACTAGTGCCTGTGTTCTGGTGGATGAGACAGGATCTTGTCTTTCTGGTGGGAAGGTCCACATTTGTTGGTGTGTTTTGGGGTGTGTGTAGCCTTATTCTGCTTTTAAGCTGCCTCTCTGCTAATGGATGGGTTTGTGTTCCTGTCTTGCTAGTTGTTGGGCATAGGGTGTACAGCACTGTATCTTGCTGGTCGTTGAGTGAAGCTGGGTCTTGGTGTTGAGATGGAGATCTCTGGGAGATTTTTGCTGTTTGATATTACATGGAGCTGGGAGGCCTCTTGTGGACCAGTGTCCTGATGTTGGTTCTCCTACCTCAGAGACACAGCCCTGACGCCTGGCTGGAGCACCAAGAGCCAACAAGACATCGCTCTCCTACGTTTGTCTTCCACAATATTGTGACATGATGAGAATATATATATTGATGATTGGTTGATGTTGGGAAAACTCCCACATTATTTGTTGTCAGAAGTATTTGTCTTCACTCTTTTGTCTCTGAAGTTCTCCACGGCAGAGTCTGTGGGATTCATCTCCAAATGGACTAGAGGAGATGTGACATGGTGATGGATGAAGAGGTGGCCAAGAGAGAGACTCCAGCCAACACAGGTGCTTTTATTCCCCCAGAGAGGTGACGCTCATGCAAAGCTGAGCCCAGAGAAGGTAAAGGACTTATACGAGGTCATATAGCCACACAGCAGCAGAGGTGCGACTTTGCTCTAGACGTCCTGCAGCACATGCCACTTCTTTCCCACTCAGGACTGACTGAATTATTTCTGGAGGCAGTGGCAGGCTAAATTATTTCTAATACGCTAAGGGTAACAGCTGAGAAAAAAGTATGCAGACTCAGTCCATTTCCCAACGACCTAAGTACACACGACGTTCCTCCTGACGTGATGTGATAGGAAGCTCCCAGCACCACAAAGTACTGGCTTTTCCCTCAAAATTCTGTATGTTTTTTGATGTGTAGTTATCCTGGTTTTCAAGCATGTTAACCCAAAACTATATCTACTTGCTTTAGACTGATAGTCATGTAAGCAGCAACACATTCTAAAAGATCTACATTTTCTTCCTCCCCTCCCCCACATTTTGATGTCCTATTTCACAACTTTATGTTTATCCTTTTGCTGTTTTTTGTAGTTATAATTGTTTTCACAAATTTTTTAATTGTTTTTTAATCTATGTACTGCCTTATTTAAATTATTTTCAATTGTTTTATATATCTGCCTTTCCTATTGTGATTTTCCCTATCCTATAGATTCTTGCTTCTATAAAATCAAGAAGATGTTAGAGAAGGCCTTAGAGAAGAGCTTTCAGTATTTCTTTTAGGATACATTTAGTATTGCTGTATTCTTTTAGTTTTTGCTAGTCTAAGAAATTATTTACTTCTCCTTCTATTTTTAAATGATAATCCTGTTGTGTTAGAGTATCCTAGGTTATAGGTTTTTCCCTTTCAGGACTTTGAATATATCTTTTTTTTTTTTTTTTGTGGTATGTGGGCCTCTCACTGTTGTGGCCTCTCCCATTGCGGAGCACAGGCTCCAGACACGCAGCCTCTGTGGCCATGGCTCACGGGCCTAGCCCCTCCGTGGCGTGTGGGATCTTCCCGGACCGGGGCACGAACCCGTGTCCCCTGCATCAGCAGGCAGATTCTCAACCACTGCGCCACCAGGGAAGCCCTGAATATATCTTGCCACTCTCTTTTGTCCTGCAAAGTTTCTGTAGAGAAAACAGCTTATAGCCTTATTGGGTTCCTTTGTAGCTGACTTTTGTTTTTCCTTTTTTTCCCTTTCCTTTTGTTTTTCTCTTGCTGCCTTTAGAATTCTCAGTTTATATTTAACTCTTACCATTTTAATTATGCTATGTCTTGGTGTGGGTCTGTGTTCATCTTGTTTGGAACCCTCTGTGCTGCCTGTACCTAGGTATATGTTTCCTTCTTTTGATTTGGGAAGTTTTCTGCCATAATTTCTTCTCCCATTGCGGAGCACAGGCTCCAGACACGCAGCCTCTGTGGCCATGGCTCACGGGCCTAGCCCCTCCGTGGCGTGTGGGATCTTCCCGGACCGGGGCACGAACCCGTGTCCCCTGCATCAGCAGGCAGATTCTCAACCACTGCGCCACCAGGGAAGCCCTGAATATATCTTGCCACTCTCTTTTGTCCTGCAAAGTTTCTGTAGAGAAAACAGCTTATAGCCTTATTGGGTTCCTTTGTAGCTGACTTTTGTTTTTCCTTTTTTTCCCTTTCCTTTTGTTTTTCTCTTGCTGCCTTTAGAATTCTCAGTTTATATTTAACTCTTACCATTTTAATTATGCTATGTCTTGGTGTGGGTCTGTGTTCATCTTGTTTGGAACCCTCTGTGCTGCCTGTACCTAGGTATATGTTTCCTTCTTTTGATTTGGGAAGTTTTCTGCCATAATTTCTTCAAATACATTTTTGACACCCTTTCTTTCTCTTCTCCTTTTGGAATCTCTATTATGCATAGGTTGGCACACTTTATATTGTCCCATAGATCTCATATTTTGCTTTCATTTTTTTCACTTGTCTCTGTCTGCTGCTCTGATTGGGTCATTTCTATTATACTATCTTCCAGATCACTTATTTGTTCTGCATTATTTAGTCTGCTACTTATTTCCTTTAGCTCAGTTTTTATCTTGGCAATTGAGTTGTATAATTTTGATTGACTCCTCTTTATGGTTTCTAGTTCCTTGTTACAGTGATCTGGATTTCTATTAATAGTCTTTCTTAGTTCCTTTAGCATTTTTATTCCCTCCTTTTTGAACTCAGGGTCTAGTAGAATGGTGAGGTTTGTTTCACTGTTCCTTTAAGGGTTTTCTTTCGTTCTTTTATTTGGGAGTAGTTTCCCTGCTTTTTCTTTTTTTAAAAAAATTTATTTATTTATTTATTTATGGCTGTGTTGGGTCTTCATTTCTGTGCCAGGGCTTTCTCTAGTTGTGGCAAGCGGGGGCCACTCTTCATCGCGGTGCACGGGCCTCTCACTATCGCGGCCTCTCTTGTTGTGGAGCACAGGCTCCAGACACGCAGGCTCAGTAGGTTTGGCTCACAGGCCCAGTTGCTCCATGGCATGTGGGATCTTCCCAGACCAGGGCTCGAAACCGTGTCCCCTGCATTGGCAGGCAGACTCTCAACTGCTGTGCCACCAGGGAAGCCCTACCTCCGTCTTTTTACTTTCTTGATGATGTCCTTTGAAGCACAGAAGTTTTTAATTTTTTTTTTTTTTTTTTGCGGTACGCGGGCCTCTCACTGTTGTGGCCTCTCCCATTGTGGAGCACAGGCTCTGAAAGCGCAGGCTCAGCGGCCATGGCTCACGGGCCCAGCTGCTCTGCAGCATGTGTGATCCTCCTGCACCAGGGCTCGAACCCGTATCCCCTCTGGCTCACGGGCCCAGCTGCTCTGCAGCATGTGTGATCCTCCCAGACCGGGGCATGAACCCGCATCCCCTGCATTGGCAGGCGGACTCTCAACCACTGCACCACCAGGGAAGCCCCAGAAGTTTTTAATTTTGATGATATTCATTTTATCTCTTTTTCTTTTGCTGCTTATGCTTTTGGTATCATATCTAAGAAACCATGGCCTAATCCAAGATCATGAAGATTTACTCCTATTTTCTTTTAAGAATTTTATAATTTTTACTCTGGTATTTATATGTTTACTCCTTTTGAGTTAATTTTGTATATGGTGTGAGGTATGGGTCTAATTTATTTATTTTCATGTCGATATCCAGTTCTCCCAACATCATTTGTTGAAATAACTGTTCTTTTCCACTGAATGGTCTTGGCACCCTTGTTGAAAACCAATTTACCATAAATAAGAGGATTTATTTCTGAACTCTCAATTCTGTTCCATTAATATATATGTCTGTGTTTATGCCATTACCACATTGGCTAGATCACCATAGCTGGTAGTAAGTTTTGAAATTGGGATCTGTGTGTCCTCTAACTTTTTTTCTTGTTTTTCAAGTATGTTTTAGATATTCAGGATTACTTGCATTATCAGATGAAATTTAGGATAAGCTTGCCAATTTTTTTTTTCAAAATAAAGCCAACTTGAATTTTGATAGGGATTGTGTTTATTGTGTAGGTAAATTTGGGTAGTATTATTATCCTAACAATTTTAAGTGTTCTAATCATGAACATGAGATGCATGTGATGTCTTTCCATTTATTTGGATCTTCTTTAATTTTTCAACAATTATTTGTAGCTGTTAAGAGTACAATTTTGCACTTATTTTGTTAAGTTTATTCCTAGGTATTTCATTTTTATCATGCTACTGTAAATGGAATTGCATTTTTAGTTTTATTTTCAGATTGCTTATTGCAATCCATATAAATACAATTTATTTGTGTACATTGTTTTCATATCCTATATCTATGCTGAGATAGTTTACTAGCTCTACTATTTTGTTATTGAATTCCTTAGGATTTTCTATATACAAGATCATACCATTTGCAGAGAGACATAGTTTTACTTAATTTTGTCCAATTTGAATGGCTTTTGTTTCTTTTTCTTGCTTTTTGCCCTGCCTAGATCCTCTAATATAATTTTGAATAGAAGTTGTGAAAGTGGGCATCCTTGTCTTGTTCCTGATCAAGGGGAAAATATTTTAGCCTTTCTCCATTAAGTATGACATTAGCTGTGGATTCTTATAAATACTCTTTATCAGTTTGATGAAATTCCTTTCTGTTCTTAGTTTATTACATGTTTTTATTTTGAAAGTGTGTTTGAATTTGTCAAATATATTTTCTGCATCTGTTGAGATGATCCCATGATATTTGCCTTTTATTCTACTAGTGTGGTGTATTACATTAATTAATATTCAGATGCTAAACCAACCTTGCATTTCGGGAATGAATCACATTTGGTTGTGGTGTTTAGTCCTTTACATCTGTTGCTGGCCTCTGACATAATTTGGCTTATATTTTTCCATGTGTATTCCAATAGCATATTGTTCTGTAGTTTTCTTATGATGTCATTTTCTGGTTTTAGTATCAGGATAATAATGACTTCAGAGTGATTTGAGAAGTTTTCCCTCTTTACCTAGTTTTTGGAAGAATTTGTGAACAGTTGATATTAATTATTATATAATTTGTAGAATTCAAAAGTAAAGCTATATGGGCCTCATGTTTTTCTTTGTTGGAAGAAAACTTATAAATAAAATATATTTACTTATGTAAATTAGTAATGTTATGTTATGTATCTTCAGATTTTCTATTCTTCTTGAGTCATTGTTCATAATTTGTGTCTTTTAAAGAATATTCCCATTTCATCTAAGTTACATAGTTTTTTGCATACAGTTGTCCATAGTATTTCCTTATAGTCTTTTTACTTATGAAATGTCAGTAGTCACGACCCCTTTCATTACTGATTTTAGTACTTTGGGTTATTTTCTTAATGGTTGTTCTAAGCTTTGCAATATACATCTTAACTTATAAAAATATTCTTAAGATTTATACTAACTTATTTTCAGTGAGATATAGAAATGTTTACTTCTATATAGCTCTATTTCTTCTTTCTCTTTTATGTGTTATTGTTTTTCATATTACATCTTATATGTTACAGACCCATGATTACATTGCCATAATTATCACTTTATAGAATTATATGTCTTTTAAGGAAGCTGAGTGAAAACAGGAAAGCAAGTAAATTTATAGAGTTGGTTATATTAATCTTCTAAATTACCATTTCTGGTTCTCTTTATTTGTTCTCAAGACTTTGATTCACCACATACTGTCATTTCCTTACTCTTACGGCTTTTTTCTCCCCATCTCCTTTTATTGTAAAATATGTTACATTAGTATATGTCAGGGGGCCAAAATAAAGTCACACTCACACACAAACACACACACATACACAATTGGTTTTTAAATTGGATAACAGAAGAAAGGAGAAGAAAGATACAATTATATTTTCTTTTTTACATAATCACTTTTATATGTGTTCTTTGTTTTTTTAATGTGTATTTGAATTACTGCCTTGGGTCACTTGCTTTCAGCCTAAATAACTTCCTTTACTATCTCTTGTAAAATGGGTCTGCTAGCAATGAATTCTCTCAATTTTTGTTTATATGGGAATGTCTTTATTTCACCTTTAGTTTTGAAATATTGTTTTGCTGTATGTAAGATTCTTGGTTGGCAAGTTTTAGCGCTTTAAATATATTTGCCTTCAGTCTTCTGGCTTCCATTTTTTCTGATGAACTACCAACTGTTAATCTCTTTGGGGGCCCCCTTGTACATGGAGAACTGTTTTTCTCTTGCAGCTTTCAAGATATTCTCTTTTTCTTTGGCTTTCAACATTTTGACTATGATGTGTTTGGGTATGGATCTCTTTAAGTTTATTTTACTTTGAATTTATCAACGGTGTCTCACATTTCTATAAAACTCTTTTCATTTTTCTTCATTTTTTCCCTCTCTTCTTCAGATTGCATAATCTCTATCAATCTGTCTTCATGTATATTTATTCTTCTGCTAGTTCAAGTTTACTGTTGATCCCCTCTAGTGAAAATTTCATTTCTTTTATTTTACTTTTACCTTCAGAATTTCTATTTTATTCCTTTTGTAATGTCTAGTTTTTAATTGGTAGTCTCTACTTGATAGAGTATTGTCATCATGCCTCCCTTTACTTCTTTAAGTATGGCTTCCTTTAGTTATTCAAACATACTTGAAATGGCTGATTTAAAATCTCTCTTTGCTAAGTTCAACATCTGTGTTTCTCAAAAGAAGTTTCCATTGCTTGCTTTTTTTTTCCTTTGAGTGTGTCACACTTTCTGTTTCTTTGTATATCTCACGATTTTTTGTTGAAAACTAGATATTTAGATGATTTATTGCAGCAACTCTGTAGCAGCACCCAAAGCTTGTTGTTGTTTCCTTGTTTAATTTTTTTTTAGTGACTGGACTGTATCATTTCAATGAAGTCTATTTCCCCTACAATATGCAGCCTCTGATGTTGCTTTTTGAGCTCAGCCTTGGGTATCACAGTCACCTTAGGATAATAGTAGTTTTGTCAGGGATCTCTTTGTCTCTTTCACTTATCCCTCTGTTAAGCTATCTGCCCCGTTGATATTACACCCAAATGTTAGCCACCAGTAATTGCTAGCTTCTTGCTATATTGTTTCCAAAAATGCCCTGGAATATGAGTTGCTCCATACTGATCCAATTAAATTTGGACTCCTTTGGAGGGATAGTCTTTTGGGCCAGTTTTTGAGGCTTTCACTAACCCCAGGTAGACTTTTCTTAGCTGTCTCTTTCCCTGCTTCTTGGTGTTAAACTTCTAGCTAAGCTAAGTTTTAGATTTTTGTTCTCGTGGAACTACCATCCTCCTTTTCATTGTTTACTGCCCAGATATCTATTGTTTTCAACAGCACTCTTAAGCTTGAACTTTCCCATTTTCTGTCCCCCCAAATCAGTTACCTTTGGGTTATTTTCTGAACTCATTGTTCTTATGTATTACCTTTTGTCTTAGGTAAATCCTCTGTGCCACTGCTCCAGAGCTTTAGGCAGGGACAGTGGCCTTCTACTCTCAGAGAGACACTTCTGCTTTATAAACAGCACTAGACAGTGGCTGTAACCATTGGTCTTCTATGCTTGCCTCTTCTGGTTTGGAACCTCTCTTCCTTATAAGAACACTGGGATGAGGAAGATCAGAGCTCAGTATTCTCAGCCTGCCATGACTGGGGTATAGCTTGCACCATATGTGTGGAGGCTGGGTGGAACAAGGGAGCCCAAGACCTTTCAGCTGCTCCTTCCTGGGCTAGAGCTTCTGAAAGCCAGATCTGAGAGGGATGAGAAATGTTATAAGCTTACGCCATCTGTGAAGTTACCACTCTAGACTGATATAAGGGGAAAGAGACGTCTGTGTTCTTGGCTGCACCTGTCCCATGTAGAGCTTCTGTAACACTGAGCTCGGGGTGTTAAAAAGGAGCAGGCCATTGCTCAAATTTCTAATGAACTCTCACTGTTCTTATCAAGATTTGGTAGAACTTACTGAATGAATGCTTATTTGCTGTATGTCCTTAGAATAATTTCCAGCAACTTTAATTGGTTGCTCGTTTGTTTCTAATTTTCACCAGTTATGGTTGTTTGACTAGGGTAAGGGTCCATGGACGTCCATATGTCATTAATCCAAAGGTCATTTTATTTTCCTTAACTTCTTAAATACATACTCAACAGAATGTAGTCTGTAATTATATATGTTTTAGGTTGGTTGTTTCCTTTCTCTTTTAATCGTAGTTCTGTCAACTGAAAAAAATGCACAACCTAAAAGTTGAGAGTTATGTTTTTTTCGGTGGACATTCTAAGGACTTCAATACTGGGAAACAGCATCTCAGATAACTCTGAGAAACTGCTCCAAAGAGGCAAAGGAGGAGCCGGGATATATAGGAGTTTTTGCAACAAAAGACCAGGTAGTCCAAACATCAAAGATTTCTGTTAATAAAAGAAAACCAGATATCTCACGTTAAGGAACTTAGCACTTTTCTATGTATGGGAATATGCAAGATTCTGGGCTCACTGAAATCATTCCTTTGATATGCACCTCAGCTACCTGGGCTCAGTATCCTGAGTTTCCTCAGGGTGCACCATCAGGTGTGGCTCTAGTGGCTGATGGCTTGATGGCTGCAACATCCCTGTGTACTGATCAGGTGGCATTTTTAGTCCAAAGTTCCTACCTTGACAAAAACGTAGGTATTCTCCTACTACCTCTTCTGTTAAATTAATACAATAGCTGTTTACTGAGTGCCTACTCTGTGCTGAGCTTAAAGATGGGAGTGAGCAGAAGGATGCAGTGATGAGTCAAACCTATCCCCTACCCTCTGATATATAAAAGGAAACAAGTATGGATATGACTTTAAAACAAGGCAGAGAATGATCAATGCCACAAGAAAGGCATAAGCAAAATTCCTCTGGAAGCAATATAGCTTTTTTCCTTTTTATTTATTTATTGGTAGGGGGAAGGTCTCTGCATTATTTAATATTTTGATTCCAGAAGGTGGCATTTAATCTTGCCCTTGATGGATGGGAAAGATTCTGATCGGTGAATATGTGAGATGGATCATTCTAAGCAGAGAAAAATGAGCCCAGTTATGAATATATTAGACAGCAAAATATGTACTTTCAGTATCTGAATCAGGCAGGTTAGAAAAAAGGGCCTAGGCCAAATTACGAAAGGCCTTGAAAACCAGGCTGTGGAGTTGGGACTTCATTTTGAGACAGTGGGGCATTATAACATGTTTTTGAACAAGGCAGTGATGATGAGTTGAGAAAGAGAAGATGCCTCATTGCAGAATGAAGGATGGTTTTTCTGGAGTGAGATTGGAAGCAAGGAGACCAGTGACAAAGGAAGCTATTGCTACCTTCTAAGGAAAAAGTGACAAGGGCCTGTTCTTGGGCAGTGACAAACAGGGAAAAAAAGGTGAAGGACTCAAGTGATCTTTAGGAAGTGGGCACTAGAGGTTTTGGAAACTGATCAGATGACTCATTTGTAAACATGGAGTAATGGTTCAAATTTCAGGTTTTTCTGAGCGATAATAGAGATGTCCACAGCTTAAAATGGTTAAGAGCCCATTCATGCTGGACTGTTAACTTAAGTACCACTTAGCCTGTATATACTTGGCACTTCCTGGGAGGGTTCCAAGGTTGTAGAGATGGGTGTCTAGTTATGATCCTTTGTGTGGCATAGAGAGGTAGATAATTATGTAAGGCTTAGCTCCTGCTTTTAGGAAACTTAGAGTTTTGGAGAAAGAAGCTTATAAAGCAGTTCAAAAACTTAAGACTAGCCATCTTCCCCTTACTCCAGGGTATAGCAATAAAATGGTCTTCGTGAAATGCTTCACAAATACTTGCTAAATTGAATACAACCTGAATATAATATTCAGTATGGGCTCACGAAAAATATGGGTCAGTAGATTAAAGAAGCCAGAGAAAGCTTCCTGGAGGAGGTAAGGTTTAAACATAGCTTTGAATAAACATAGAATTCAGGTAGCCCTAGTGGAGGGCAGAAGTGATGGAGTAGGGTTGGAACTAGGGAAGAGAAAGGGGGCTTGGTATGAGCAAAGACTAGGATTAGGTTTATAAATCCAGAGAGATGTCATGCCTTTCTAGAGTAGATATTGTGGTGGAATTAGGGGGCAGGATAGTGTAAAGATGAGAATGAGATCACTGTTAACATGACAAATGACATCTCATTAATTCATTCACTCAATCACTCAACAAATATCACTTAACCACTCTACAATAATCACTGAACACCTACTATGCACTAGGCATTGTACTAGATATGTATGAGACCACCTGAAGAAGAAGAAAGCCAATAGAAAGAAAGCCAGAGAGCATCCTTGATGGACTAGGGTGCCAGATTTTGATATCTGGACATGGGCAACCAGAAGAAGGGAAGGGGAATGACTGCGCATGAGGATGAGTCAAATTCATAGATCTCAGAATCCTCCTATTGCCCATCTGTCACTTGGAGATTGACTGGTGCTTTTAATCTAAGGCCCTCATGGTCTCGGTAATCCCTTAGTGAAGTCAGGGAGAACAAAGCCACTACAAACCAGCTCCTTCCATGGGCTAGCTTGAAAGCGTTTATCACCAAAGGATGTTGAATTTTCTCACATAATTTATTTGCATTAATTCTGAGGATAATATGATTTTATCTTTCATCATATTAATTTGGAAAATATTTATCAATTTGTGTATATTGAGCCATGCTTACAATATCTATATAAATCCCTGTTGATCATTATATATGATTTCTTTAACTTGCTGTTGAATTTGGTTTGATAGCATTTTGTTCAGCATCTTGGCATCCATGCCAATCAGAGATATTGGTCTCTCATATTCTTCTCTTTTACTGTCCTTAAGTAAATTGTTGTCAGGGTAATGCTGTTCTCATACAATTAGTTCAGAAGTGTTCCCTCCTGTTCATTATTTTTGTAATTTTTTTCAGAAGTATTGGCATTAATTCTCCTTTAAATGTTTGGTAGAATTTATCAGTGAAACCACCTGGTCCTGGACTTTTCATTGTTAAGAATTTTGTTTTGCTTTGTTTATACTGCTTAACTCTCCTTAATCTTTATTGATCTGTTCAGATTCAGTCTTTATAGGATGTATGTTTCTAGTAATTTATTTTAGGTTATATAATTATGCACCAAAGAGCACGGGCTCTTTGGTGCATAATTGTTCATAATAGCCTCAAATATTCTTTTGTATTTCTGTGGTGTTGTGTCTCTTGTAATATCTCCTCTTTTATTTATAATTTTGTGTATTTGAACTCTCTCTTTTTTTTGTTAGTCTAGCTATAGTTTTGTCAATTTTGTTTATCTTGTCAAAACACTAAATCATAGTTTCATTGAGTTTTAAAAAATTGTCTTTATAGTCCCTTTGTCATTTATTTCTGCTATAATCTTCATTACTTTCTTCCTTCTGCTAGCTGTGAGCTTTGTTTTTTCTTCCTTTTCTAATTACTTGAGGTGTAAATCTAGTTTATTTCTTTGAAATCTTTATTTTTTCTTAATGTGGGCATTTATCACTGTAATCTTCCTTCTCAGAACAGCTTTTGCTGCATTCTATCAGTTTTGGTATGTTATGATTTTATTTTCCTTTCTTCCACAATACTTTCTGATTTTTCTTTTGATTTTTTTATTTGACTCATTGGTAGTTTGGGAATGTGTTTTTAAATTTCCACTTATTTGTAAATTTTCTACATTTTCTCCTCTTACTGATTTTTAGTTCACACTATTGTGGTTGGAAAAGATATTTGGTATGATTTCAGTCTTAACTTTGTTAAGGCTTGTTTTGTGGTCCAAAATATGATCTCTACCTTGAAGAATGTTCCATGTGCACTTGAGAAGAATGTGTACTCTGGTGCTGCTGGAGGGCATGCTCTGTATGTGTTTATTAGGTCTATTTTTTGCATAGTTTTGTTTATCCCACTGTTTTCTTATTGATTTCCTACCTGGATGAACAATCCACTGTTGATAGTGGGGTATTAACATCCTCATCTATTATTGTGTTCTTCTTTACTTTTGCTTTTAGTTCTGTTAATATTTTCTTAATATATTAAATAATCTAAAGTTGCATGCATAAATATTAACACTTGTCATGTATTTTTAATGAATTGACCCCTTTATCATTATATAATGATTTTCTTTTTCTCCTGTGACCATTTTAACTTAATGCTTATTTTGCCTGATTATAAGTGTAGCCACTCACATTCATTTTGCTTACCATTTACTTGAAATATCTTTCTCCATCCCTTTATTCTTAGCCTGTGTTATGACCTTAGCTGAAATCTCTTGTAGACAGCATGTGGTTAGTTCTTTTAATTAGTTTTGTATTTTGATAGGAGTATTTAATCCATTTGCATTAAACTATTTATTAATATGTGAGGACATATAGCACCAGTTTGTTAATCTTTTGACTATAGTTATTTTATTTTTTCTTCCTCTCTTGCTCTCTTCCTTTGTGATTTGATGACATTGCAATGATATCTGTCATATGATTAGTAGTATATTCTTTATCTTATTCTTTGGTGGATCTATTATAGTTTTTTTAAAATTTTATTCTCTTGGTTACCATGAGAGTTTCATAAAACATTTTTCAGTTATATCATCCTATTATAACCTGATAAAAATGTAACTTTGATAGCATACAGAAACTCTATAATTTTACTTCTTTTCCCTCACATTTTATGTTATTAGGTTACTATTTACATACTTTTATATTGTGCATTCAAAACAAATTATTCTCATTAGTTATTTTGTTACTTTAAAAAACTTCAGAGTTGGAATGATTTAAATACCATCATTACAATATTAGAGAATCTGACTTAGGCTAAATATTTACTTTTACCAGTGAGTTTTAGTTACACATTCAACAGTTTTTACATTTTTAATTAGTATCCTTCCATTTCAACTTGAAGAGCTTTCTTTTCTTATAAGGCATTTCTTATAAAGCAGGTCTAGTGGTGATAAACCCCATCAACTTTTGTTTGTTCAAAAAGTATTTATCTCTCTTTTCTCAATAAATGCTTTGCCATGTAAATATTTTTGATTGGCAGTTTTTTTATTTCAGCACTTTAAATAAATCACCCCAACCTCACCTAGCCTTCTAGGCTTATGCTGATAAATTTTCTGATAGTGTATGGGGATTCCATCCTGTGTGATGATTTGCTTTTCTCTTGCTGCTTTCAAAATTCTTTCTATTCTTTGACTTTTGACAGTTTAATTATAATGTGCCTTGGTGTAGCTCTTTTGGGGATCAATGATTTGTAAACCTTTGTGCATCATAAATCTAGTTTTCCATTTCTCTTCATAAATTTGCAATTTTCAGTCATTATTTCGTTAGATAGACTTTATTTCGTTTTCTTTCTTTCTCTCTCTCTCTCCCTTTTTAAATTCTTTTAGTATACACCTTTTTTATTTTGATGTTGTCCCATAAATCCTGCAGAACTTTTTCAATTTTTTTTTCCTATCAGGCAATATTTACATTTTTATTTTCTCTTCCTGTTGTCTACAAACATAATTCCACATAGCTTCAATATATTTTGCCATTCTTTCCTATTAAATTTAAATTGTATGATTCATAGTTATACTTTTAATATTGTATTCACAAAGTTTCATTGTTGGTCAATTGCTTGTTTTTTTAAACATTTTTATTGGAGTATAATTGCTTTACAATGGTGTGTTAGTTTCTGCTTCCCTTCCCAGGGGAGCTGAAGGATATGCTCTTTTGTTTCCTGACACCTTTTGCCAGGCATCCTGGTGAGATAGGACTGGAGGTTATGTTCATCAGTTGGGTGTTACTGCTGACTCTTTCTTGCCCAAATGGGGTTATAAAATGTGCTTCATAGCTGGTGTGACATTGGCTGAGGACTCAAACCAAGCTGCCCTGCCTGCTGAAATTCTTGGCTAGATGGAACCACTGTCTCAGTTTGTAAATGTGCACAGCTACTGGCTGTGGTCTCTGCCTGTATTCTACCACCAGCAGTACCATGGCTTTCCAAGGTCTACACACTGGTTGCTATGACTCCTGCCTCCCTTCCCTGTCTCTATCTGATCCTCTGTGATCCATCCCAGCCGATTCCCCCAGTGATCCCCATGAGGTGAAACCCACTTGGGCCTCCCAAGAAGTGTCCTCCAATGCTGGGGAAGGTGCATGTCCACTTTGGTCTCTTTTTTTTTTAACCACTGGAGAAACCATAGGCACTCTTCTTGCCTGCAGGAGGAGTGATGTAGTCAAAGTGAAACCATTATTCTTGCCCTTCTAATGTACTTCTTAGACTTCTAATGTTGTCCAAAGGGCTGCTTCAGCCTCACCCCTGGATTTTGGGATTTTCACAAATGCATTTTGTCTATGGATGGTTACTATTTGGTCTTTTGGTGAGTGGAATTGAAGTTGGGAACCACCTATACCACTATATTGCTGATGTTACTTTGGTAATTAGGTTTAAATGAGGTCACTAGAGTGGGGTCCCCATGATGGGATCTGTGCCCTTTCAAGAGACACCAGAGCATGCTCTCTCTCTTTTTATCTTTTCCCCATATGAGAACACAGTGAGAAGGTGGCCATCTTCAAGCCAGGAAATTAGCTTTCACCAGAACCCTGATCCCAGATTTCCAGACTCCCGAATAATGAGAAATATATTTCTGTTGCTTAAATCACCCAGCCTATGACATTTTGTTATGGTAGGCTGAACTGAGTAATAATATACTCCCTGTCCTCAGATTTATTTGTTTGTTTGTTTTGGATGAATGTTTTAGTAGTCCATTTGTATTGCAACTTTTCCAAACATTTTTTGCAAGGACTATTTTTAGTCAAGTTTTATTATCAAAGTATCTCTTTAGTTCCTGTCTAGCTAATTTTTTGACATAGATTTCCTTGAATACCTGGAACTGAAAGAACAACAAACACACACACACACACACACACACACACACACAGAATAGCAACCTCTTCCAATTTTTGTAGATTGGTTCTGTGCAGGGACACTTTTTTACTGCTTAGCTAGGTTTGCTCTGAGCCTAGGGGTCAGCCTAGGGGTAAAAGGATAAGTTCTTAGGACTTATTGAAGCATGTGTCTTGCTGAGGCATGTGCATGGCTTTTTAAATTGTCTAATATACACAGCTGTTTCTGAACATCCTAGTTACCCAGAATCTCAGTCAGCTTCTTCACTGGGCCTTAGATGAATTATTTTATATCTCCATTTGGAGTCTCAGGTATCTGTGGATTTGTAGTCACCTTGTAGTTTTTATTTGCAGTGCCAATAAATTTTCCTGCTTGTGTTCTGAATTATGCAAAACAAAGAAGAGTGCCTTGCTTCAGTCATTTAGATAGCCCCCTGTTGTGGCAATCAAAATCAGGAAGAAAGCCTTATTTCAAAAGGAAGTTCCAGATAATTAAATGACAGGGAACTTTGAAAAGCTATGACATATTGGTGATATAGAAAGCATTCTAGAGGATAAAAAAAAAAAACAAAACTTGAGAATAGAAAAGCCCTAATCTGTCACCTTTATCTGATTTCAAGGCCCAGAGTATGTAGGAAGTGAAAGAAAAGAGTTTCCTTAGCCTGTGTAAAGTTTGTAGGTAGGTCTTCTGATACAGATCCCCTTGGAAATTGGTGAAGGACACACAGGCAAAGTATTTAAGGAAAAGTTGTAATGGATCATTCACTGGTAACTGAATTATGCTGACCTAGGGGTGAGTATAGGAAGCAAGGCATAAAATTATAAAATGAACTTAAAAATACATATAGCAGACAACTCAATGATTATACACCAGAGGAAACACAAAATCTATATGAGTCCAGGAAACTCTCTAAATAAATAACAATAAGAAGCTATAATAAAAACAACAAACAACAACAACAAAACTCTGGGAAGAGTGGTATCTGATACTAAAGTAATTAAAATTTATTAAATAAAACGTCCAGTGTTTTATAAAAAAAAAAAATTACAAGGCATGCAAAGAAACAGGAAAGTATACCTGATACACAGAAATAATAATAGCTATAAAAAATACCACCAAGGCAGACCCAATATGTATTTAGTAGGTAAAGATTTTATATCGGTTATTATAAATATGTTTAAAGAATTAAAAGAAATCATGTTTAAAGAGTTAAAGAAAAATTTGACAACAATATCTTACCAAATACAGAATATCAATAGATAGAAATTATAAAACAAACTGAAAATCAATGATTTTTCTTGAACCCATGGGAGAAGTGAAGTCACAGGGCCAGCAACCAGCCCCAAATCTGGAGAAACAGGCAAATATAGAGTGATGCAGCCATCAAGATATTACCTGGAACAGAAGCCACTGATGCCATAAACTGGCAGGAATACTTAGTTGGTAATTTTGATGAATTGCTGAAGGCTTAGTTTAAATTAGCATGAGAGTGAGAAACTCTTGGGAACCACGGTCTTGGAGAGACCAGATTTTTATGTACTCGCTTCAGGAACTACACCAGGTAGTTGTGAATATATGAAAAAGATTACCTTATGGCTCTGGTTGGCAGAAAGGTAACCATTGTGAAATAAACCCAGAACCTTCTCCTTAACTAAGGGCTACTATTCAGGGAAAAGGACTTTGCTAGAGCTCAATTCTGAAACATGATCCTGTCTTGAGGAAGAGAATTTCTCTACACCTTCATACTTTAGCACCCTTCAGGTTTTTTATCACTTATAGAGAAATAATACCAGAAAACTTAGTTGACAGGGGTCACTGATTCAATAAAATATATTGGGAAATACTTCAGCTGAGGAAGAGTGTAGGGAGTAGGGGTAATAAAAGCCATACCATTGGAGAAATATTTATGATGGTCACAGCCCCAAGATATAGGCCAGTAAAATACTGAGATTTAATCCCATACCTTACTATCATACCATTAGGGCTACAATATATTAATATTATAACAGAAAGAACCACAAGACACCAGTTTCATCCAAGGAGGAGTACACAGGGAAATACAAAGTAAAAAGTAGAGACAAAGTCAAGTACACTAAACAAATTTTAAGTTACAAAAACATAGCCAACTCATATCCAGATTAATATAAATGCTCAGAAAAAAGGTCTATTTACCTCAGTTGTTATTATCTGAAACAAGTCTGGCTTTCCCCCCAAAATACAAGGCATGCCAAATGGCAAGAGAAGTCTCTCTGAAGAGACAAAACAATCATTAAAACCAGAGTCATATGCCAACGATGTTGGAATTATCAGACAGAGTTTAATATTAATATAACTATAAGTAATATGTGTTTAATGGAAAAAGTAGATCCATGCCGAACAGATGGGTAATGTATGCAAACTCTAAAGAATCATCAGAAGGAAATGCTAAAAGAAAAAAATACAGTAACAGACATGAATAATGTCTTTGACTGGGCTTCTCAATAGACTCAGTTTGTCCCAGGATAGAATCAGTGATCTTGAAGATGTCAATTGAAATGTTCTAAACTATAATTCAAAGAGAAAAAGAATAAAAAGTAAATAAGAAGAACAGAGAAAATGAAGAACTGTGACAATTTTAAAAGATGTAATATAAGTATAATTGAACACCAGAAGGAGAAGAAAGATGGTACAGAACAAAATAAATATTTGAGGTAGTAATGGCCAAGATCTTTCCAAAATTAATGACAGATACCAAAACACAGATCCAGAAAGCTTGGAGAACACCCAGTAGGATGCATTTTAAAATAACCACACTTAAGCATATAATATTCAAACTGCAGAAAATCCAAGACAGAGAGAAGCACTTGAAGGAAGGAGAAGAAAAAGAAACACAAACAAACTAACAAAAAAACCTTCTGTATAGAGGAACAAGGATAAGAACTACAGTGAACTCCTTGTGAAGGATCATGTAAGAACAAAAGAGAATGGAGTAAAATATTTAAAGTAACAGAGAATAAAACAAACAAAATACCAACCTAGAGTTCTATATTCAGTAAAATTATCTATTAAAAGTGAGGAATAGAACTGAAACGGTGGAGTAGAAAACTCCAAAAGCAGATCTCTCCAGAGAAACACAAAAATCCCGGCAAAGAGTGTCAGAATAAATTTTATCAGAACTATGGAAAATATTCAAAAATGTACAGCAAACAACTAAATGTTGAATGAAGAAAAAGGTGACTGAAACCTGGTAGGAGAGATTTGTGCTGCTTTATCTGACACTTGAACCATCCCTCCCCCCAACTCAGCAATGGTCTTGGAGATGGCTGCCAATATTCATCATGTGACTTCCTTCCCAAGGGAGCAAAACAGATCTTGTTATCAAAGAACTGTGGTTGTCTGCTTTGAACTTTCCTTTGGCTTCTTGAAGGACAAACACAAAGTGCTTGATTTTATTTCCCTAATTCAAAACTCTTACCAAGGCAAAGAAGTGATTATGAAGAAGGTATTGTTCAAAACTCTAAAGTATTTAAAATATTCAATTGTCCATTATTTGCTACTTAGGACAAAGAATATCATTTGGGGAAGACAATAAACACACTAAAATAAACTTGGAAGATAAGCTGGTAGGAAAAAGGGCTCTGATAAACTTTTGAGTATATGGGAAAATAAATACAGCAGGTCACACATGTGCCCACAATTGAATAAATTTTTGGAAAAGACCTGAGAAGACCCTAAGCTCTCGTGTTTGTCTGACCTTCAAGCCCCACAAAAGCAGAAAGTGAAAGCTAAGGCACAGTTGTAAATAGACTCACTAAACCCTGGATGCATGCAACACCCACACAGAGCTCATATGGAAAGAATAGAAAATTATTTTTTGGCTTCAGGCTTTAGTGACTTCATCTGGCTACACACAGCAGGGAATTCAGTCTTCACAAAACAACTATTTTTAAAACGTCACTAAACAAACAACTCCAATCCACCACAAACCATGTCAACAAACCACAGGGAGAGATCCACATCTAGATCCACATCTAGACACAACATAGTCATATTAACAAAAGTCAGCAACAAAGAAAATCTAAAAGCAAAAACATGAGTTATCACATATAAACGTAACTCATTACTAATTGACTTCTCATTAGAAACAGTGGAGTCAAAGTGGCAGTGGTGTGACATATTCAATATACTGAAAAAAAAAGTACTGTAAATCGAGAATTCTGTATCCAGAAAAACTATACACATAATAGTTGAGACGTTTTTAAACGCTGAGTTAGTGCAAAACCAGACACACTGAGGTCAGTAGGGAAATCTGAGACAACCTCTTGCCAGAGTCCATACCCCTCAGCACAGTGCCATATGATTGGAAGAAATATTCCAGCTCCCAGATTAACCCTTGGGAAGGAAAGAATTGTACTATACATCCAACAGCCTAACATTTCTGGGGATTCCTTAGAGGGCTATCTTTTCTCTTTCCAGACTTCCTTGGAGTACTAAAGAGAACCAGCATACTTTAACCCCCTGGAGGCTAGTGAGAACAGAGATGGTAGTTTGGGTTGTCAATCACCATAGCCCCTCCATCTAGTGCATTATAGAGCAAGCAGATGAAAACCATAACCTCTCAACTTCTTCCTGGGGAGGAAAAGAGTTGCTCTGCTTGTCTAACAGTTTCTCAGAGGCTGCCTAAAGATCTGACTTCTATCTTGACTGCCTTGGAGTGCTAAGAGGATCAAGTATAATCTAGCTACCTGAAGCTAGTGAGAATAGAGGTGGAAGTTTGAGGTGGTAGTTATCACAGCTCCTCTCTCTGGCTCAGCACAAAAGAAGCTGATGAAAAACACCAGCTTCTCCCTGGGGAGGGAAAGATGGACTATATGTCTAATGTACAAACTTTACAAGGGGCTACCCAAAGGAATGGCTTCTGTATTACCAGCATATTCTAGCTACCTGGGGTTCAATGAAAACAAAGATAGTGGTATAATATAGCACACAACTAGTTGCCACAGCCCCTCCCTCAGCTCAGTAAAGAGCAAACAGGTGAAAAATCCAAGATATCAGGTTCTCACTGGGGAGTGAAAGAGTTAGATAGAGAATCCAATGATCTAACTTTTCTCTAGGCTGTCCAAGGAACTGACTTTATTTGGTCTTTATTGCCTTGGAAGAGTGATGGGACTGGCATTTTGTAGATGCCTGAGGGCTGCTACAAACAAATAAGATTAGATTAGCACAAAGGTTGAGAGGCCCGAGAATTTCTGACCAGGCTGATTGGTGAATATCTTTGTCTGTTCAAGGCCAGTTAATAAAGACTGGGAGAAGTGAGTTTTGTCTAATGCACAGACACCAGAGAGGCACAGAAAATGAAGAGACACAGAAATATGTTCCAAAGACAGGAACAAGACAAATCTGTAGAAATTGATTCTAATAAAACCAAGATATGTATTTTACCTGAGAGAGAATTTAAAATAAGCATCATAGAGATGTCTACTGAGGCCAGGAGAATAATGCATAAAGAAACTGAGAAGTTCAACAAACAGAAAATATTAAAAAGTTCCAAACAAATCATGGGGGATAAAAAATAAAATAACTGAACAGAAAAAAATAAATAAATAAAAATAAAACACTAGAGGCATTCAACAACAGACAAGTTAATGTAGAAGATAGGATCAGTGAACCTGAAGATAGATCATTGGAAATTTTTCAGTAAGAGAGGGATACTGAATAAGAATCTAAAAAATGAATAAAGGACAACTGTCAGTTGAGTGAGTGGGACACGTTGGGCATGCTGCATGGTAAGGAGTCATTGCTGAACCCAATCCTCCTGGTGAGCATTTCTCTGTTTGGGGCCACAGACCATGAACAGGGGACCAGGGACCAGGGACCAGGGACTGGGGACCGGTGACTTGGTAACATTTTTCTTGAATGTCCCTGGGAAAGGTACAACTGTTGGTGAGGAGACGAATTCCTCCCTCCCCATGCTGGGCTGGTTTCAGGCACTGGAATTCACTTCCAAGGTCCACTGAAGGCCAGCCTCAGTCAGTGCAGGCATTTTGAGAAAATGTCACCATCATCTTTAGTCAACATCACAACCTATGTGTATGCATGAAGAAAGTTTCTTTTTTTCCTTTTTTTCCCCTCACTGCTGCCACAATGAAGGAACATCCATAAACAAGACAAAAAACAAAATGGTAATATTTAAAATAATAAAAAAACAAAGTAAAAAGTGAATAAAGCTTAAGTAACTAATGCAACACTATCAGGTAGAACAATATATACATCATGAGAGCCTCAAAAGAAAAGGGAAAGAAAGGATCAGAAAGTTAATTCAAAGAAACAATAGGTAAACCCTTCACAAATCTGGGGAAGAAAGTGAATATCCAGATCCTGAAAGCTCCAAGTTTGCCAGTTAAAATAAATGAAAAAAGAAGTCCACACTGAAATAAATTATTAAAAATATTTGTTAAAAGACCAGGCAAGAATTTTGAAAGTAACAAGAGAAAAGTGACTTGTGATGTACAAGGGGATCTCTATAAGACTGTCAATGGATATTTTAGCAGAAACATTGCAGGCTAGAAGGTACTGGGATGGCATATTCAAAGTTCTGAAAGAAAAACAAAACTGCCAATCCAACAATATTATATCTGACAAAACTATCCTAATATGAAGGAGAGATAAAAGATAAGAAGTTCTGACAAATTAAGAGAAAAGGTGAAGAGTTTCAGAGTAAAGGGGAAGTTTGGCAAGGTAATTAGTATGTGGGAATTGAGGGTAAAGAGGAGGTGTAAGCACTGGAGAAAAGAAGGAGGAAGGTGGTGCTGGAAGCAGAGTGATAACAAAGAGCTGAGGGAGAGAGATAAGATGGTGCTGGAGGCAGAGCTTGAGAAGAAGAAGTCAAGAAGAGCCTGAGGCTTTGGTATCCTATGTTTTTTTTTAAAAAAAGATCTTTATTGGAGTATAATTGCTTTACAATGGTGTGTTAGTTTCTGCTGTATAACACAGTGAATCACTATACATATAAATACATTCCCATATTTCCTCCTTCTTCTATCTCCCTCCCAGCCTCCCTATCCCACCCCTCTAGGTGGTGACAAAGCACCAAGCTGATCTCCCTGTGCTATGCAGCTGATTCCCACTAGCTATCTATTTTACATTGGGTAGTATATGTAAGTACATGCCATTCTCTCACTTCATCCCAGCTTACCCTTCCCCCTCCCCATGTCCTCAAGTCCATTCTCTACATCTGTGTCTTTATTCCTGTCCTGCCCCCAGGTTCCTCAGAACAATTGTTTTTTTAGATTCCATATATGTGTGTTAGCATAAGATATTTGTTTTTCTATTTCTGACTTACTTCACTCTGTAGGACAGACTCTATGTCCAACCACCTCACTACAAAAAACTCAGTTTCGTTCCTTTTTTTCTTTTTTAGTTTTGTTTCTTTTTATGGCTGAGTAATATTCCATTGTATATATGTGCCACATCTTCTTTATCCATTCATCTGTCGATGGACACTTAGGGTTGCTTCCATGTCCTGGCTATTGTAAATAGAGCTGCAATGAACATTGTGGTACATGACTCTTTTAGAATTATGGTTTTCTCAGGGTATATGCCCAGTAGAGGGATTGCTGGGTTGTATGGTAGTTTTATTTTTAGTTTTTTAAGGAACCTCCATTCTGTTATCCATAGTGGCTGTATCAATTTATATTCCCACCAATAGTGCAAGAGGGTTCCCTTTTCTCCACACCCTCTCCAGCATTTATTGTTTTTAGATTTATAATGATGTCCATTCTGACTGGTGTGAGGTGATACCTCACTGTCATTTTGATTTGCATTTCTCTGAGGATTAGTGATGTTGAGCATCCTTTCATGTGTTTGTTGTCAATCTGTATACCTTCTTTGGAGAAATGTCTGTTTAGGTCTTCTGCCCATTTTTGGATTGGGTTGCTTGTTTCTATGAAATTGAGCTGCATGGGCTGCTTGTAAATTTTGGAGATTAATCCTTTGTCATTTGCTTCATTTACAAATATGTTCTCTCATTCTGATGGTTGTCTTTTCATCTTGCTTATGGTTTCCTTTGCTGCACAGAAGCTTTTAAGTTCCATTAGGTCCCATTTGTTTATTTCTGTTTTTATTTTCATGTCTCTAGCAGGGGGGTCAAAAGGGTCTTGCTGTGATATATGTCATAGAGTGTTCTCCCTAAGTTTTCCTCTAAGAGTTTTATAGTATCTGACCTTACATTTAGGTCTTTAATCCATTTTGAGTTTATTTTTGTGTATGGTGTTAAGGAGTGTTCTAATTTCATTCTTTTACATGTAGCTGTCCAGTTTTCCCAGCACCATTTATTGAAGAGGCTGTCTTTTCTCCATTGTATATTCTTGCCTCCTTTATCAAAAATAGTATGACCATATGTGTGCGGGTTTATCTCTGGGCTTTCTCTCCTCTTCCATTGATCTATATTTCTGTTTTTGTGCCAGTACCATACTGTCTTGATGACTGCAGCTTTGTAGTATAGTCTGAAGTCAGAGAGCCTGATTCCTCCAGCTCCGTTTTTCTTTCTCAAGATTGCTTGGCTATTCGGGGTCTTTGTGTTTCCATACAAATTGTGAAATTTTTTGTTCTAGTTCTGTGAAAAATGCCATTGGGAATTTCATAGGGATTGCATTGAATCTGTAGATTGCTTTGGCTAATATAGTCATTTTCACAATATTGATTCTTCCAATCCAAGAACATGGTATAACTATCCATCTGTTTGTATCCTTTTTGGTTTCTTTCATCATTGTCTTATAGTTTTCTGCATACAGGTCTTTTGTCTCCTTAGGTAGGTTTATTCCTAGGTATTTTATTCTTTTTGTTGCAATGGTAAATGGGAGTGTTCCTTAATTTCTCTTTCAGATATTTCATCATTAGTGTATAGGAGAGCAAGAGATTTCTGTGCATTAATTCTGTATCCTGCTACTTTACCAAATTTATTGATTAGTTCTAGTAGTTTTCTGGTAGCATCTTTAGGATTCTCTATGTATATGTCAAGTCATCTGCAAACAGTGACAGCTTTACTTCTTCTTTTCCGATTTGGATTTCTTTTATTTCTTTTGCGTCTCCAACTGCTGTCGCTAAATCTTCTAAAACTATGTTGAATAATAGTGGTGAGAATGGACATCCTTGTCTTTTTCCTGACTTTAGAGGAAATAGTTTCAATTTTTCACCATTGAGAACAATGTTGGGTATGGGTTTGTCATATATGTCCTTTATTATGTTGAGTTAAGTTCCCTCTATGCCTAATTTGATGGGGTTTTATTATAAATCGGTGTTTAATTTTGTAGAAAGATTTTTCTGCATCTATTGAGATGATCATGTGGGTTTTTTTTCCTGCAGTTTATTAGTATGGTGTATCACAATGATTTACATTATTGAAGGATGCTTTCATGCCTGGGATAAGTCCCACTTGGTCATGGTGTATGATGCTTTTAATGTGTTTTTGGATTCAGTTTGCCAGTGTCTGGTTGAGGATTTTTGTGTCTATGTTCATCAGCACTATGAGCCTGCAATTTCCTTTTTTTGTGATATTTTGTCTGGTTTTGGTATCAGGCTGATGATGGACTCAAAAAATGAGTTTGAGAGTGTTCCTCTCTCTGCAGTTCTTTGGAAGAGCTTGAGAAGGATAGGTGTTAACTCTTTCCTAAATATTTGATAGAATTTTCCTGTAAAGCCATCTGGTCATGTACTTTTTTTTTAGGAATATTTAAAATCATAGTTTCAATTTAATTACTTGTGATTGGTCTGTTTATATTTTCTATCTCTTCCTGGCTGAGTCTTGAAAGGTTGTGCTTTCCTAAGAATTTCTCCATTTCTTCCAGGTTGTCCATTTTATTGGCATATAGTTGCTTGTAGTAATGTCTCATGATCCATTGTATTTCTGCACTGTCAGTTGTTACTTCTCCTTTTTCATTTATAATTCTATTGATTTGAGTATTCTCCCTGTTTTTCTTGATGAGTATGAGTAAGGGTTTATCATCTCAAAGAACCAACTTTTAGTTTTAGTGATCTTTACTATTGGTTCCTTCATTTCCTTTTTATTTATTTTTGCTCTGATCTCTATCATTTCTTTCCTTCTGCTAACTTTGTTTTTTTTTCTTTTTTCTCTAATTGCTTTAGGTGTAAGTTTAGGCTTTTTATTTGAGATGTTTCTTGTTTCTTGAGGTAAGGTTGCATTGCTATAAACTTCCCTCTTAGAACTGTTTTTGTTGCATCCCATAGGTTTTGGGTCATCGTGTTTTCATTGTCATTTGTTTCTAGGTATTTTTTGATTTCCTCTTTTATTTCTTCAGGAATCTCTTGGTTATTAAGTAGTGTATTGTTTAGCTTCCATGTGTTTGTATTTTGTATAGATCTTTTCCTGTAATTGATATCTAGTCCCATAGCATTGTGTTCGGAAAAGATACTTGATACAATTTCAATTTTCTTAAATTCACCAAGGCTTGATTTGTGACACAAGATTTGATCTATCCTGGAGAATGTTCCATGAGCACTTGAGAAGAAAGTGTATTCTGTTGTTTTTGGATAGAATGTCCTATAAATATCAATGAAGTCCATCTTGTTTAATGTATCATTTAAAACTTGTGTTTCCTTATTTATTTTCA